>NC_088266.1:5535118-5842624 GCF_036013445.1 Caloenas nicobarica
TACACTGCACAGCTGCTTGGGCTCCGAGATGTGCTAGATGAAGCCTTTCTATCAAAAGCTGACATGCAAACTAGCCGCGAACAGGCAAAATACGCAGGTCTTTGCCATCAGTTTTTCCCACGTAATGCCCCTAGAAGGCCAACTGTTGAGTTTCAGAAACTAAAAGCCTCCTACTTTGTGCTCCTGCCACACAGGAGATCCCCTCCTCTTCCCACACAGCTCCTCACACCAGCACAGCCCGTACCATTCTCACGCCGGACAGAGAGTCTGCAGACCCATCACTTTTAACGATTTCTGAATTGCGCACAAGCTCTGAGCAACTCGAGGATACTTGTATTATCCCTGGCTCTTATAGGAACAGGCTAATAATGAGAATTTGTTTCACAATCCTTACGATGTGGTTACGTTAAGGCTGACCCCAGGGCGTGCTGGCTGCAATCCCGTTTGAAAACACTCCACATCACAGGGCAAGGAACAGCTGGAGCACACGAAGCTTCTCCACTTACTGTGCCTGCAGCCGGAATTCCTGCCTTGATAACAAGAACTGTTACTCCCGGCAATAGCTGGGATGGGTAATTCTATAATTAACAGGCTTCTGTGGTAGAAGACCAGGTCTTTAAGTTAGACATGACACTTAGTGTCCTGATGCTTTACTTTCTTCATCCTTAGAAGAAGTGTAGCAGTAGCAACAGGCAGGACTGTGCCTATCAGAAAGGACAAGGACAGTGTACTGGTTCCAGATGGAGGAACTGGCCATTCGCCTGAAGCTCGGAGATGGATGTTACTAACTAGCACTGTCTAAATACCAAATATGAACATCAGTCAGGCTTTTAAACAGCACCATAAACACAGCAATAGAGAAAGAACCTCCAAAGGTCCCACCGAGACAACTGGCGGGTGGTACACAAGGGATCCTACACCTGGCAAAGGCTGCAGGCAATTAGGGTATGTGATACCTGATACCCGCTGTTTATCAGAATAGCAACTAATAATTTATTTCTACCTTTTTTTGAAAGTTGTCTTTTTCTGAACTGATCTCTACATGTTTTCATTCTTGCTCAAGCAGTGCGGTTGCGCGCAGGTGCTGCCAGATGATGGAACATTCACAGTCAGATCACAGACAACAGTCGTACACGCCACGTCTAAATCTCTAGAGTCAGCAGTGACCTTTCAGAGACAACTTGTCTATCTGGCTTTAAGATCTTTGGGGTTTTTTAAGGCTGACCTTACCTGTCCCTGATGTCAGGTAGTGACATTTCATCCAGTAAAACCTTTCTTGCTCAGTCCTGCAAGTGATGTCCATCCATGTTGCCCGGTTCCATGCTGCTGCCTGATTCCATACGGTTTCCAGCTCTCTCTGCACTTATTGGTAAAAAAAAAAAAATGCCTATTTCAGTCATCAATAAGCAATAGTTCCCACTCCTCTCACTCCAAGAAGAAGGGACTCTTTTCCAGCCACATCTGCCCATACCCACCAAGAAGCTCAGGGCAAATTAAGGCTGAAACACAAGCGCACACGGTGACGGAACAGAAGAAAAGAGGTTACACATCTCCTAAACCCTTCTCGCTCCCCTGCGCTACCGTGGCCTGCACACAGAACACTGGAAGGATAATGTAAAATACTATTACTGTACAGATGGAGAAACAGACATTGTCGTCTTATTTAATGACTTTGTGCTCATTAGTTACATCTGAAGTGCTCAATTAGATTTGGAGTGCTCAAGAATTAGATCGGAAGGAAGAACCAGTGGATTCTTCCACCCACTGAAGAGCACCGACGTAGCAACTTGTACCTCTGTCTTCAGGGTACACATTCCTGAGAGTATTTACAAAATTGGCGGTGAATTCTACCTTTTCCCACCTTAAAGACACCCAGCCAGGAGCTGAGCATTATACGCATCACCGGGAGCCTCATCTTACAGTTTCCTTTTGCTTGGAGCCGCTGGAGCCACCAGTTTGCTGAAGTGTCCAAATCACGAACCTTTTGGAAAGAACAAAGAAAAAAAGAAAACAACAACAACAAAAAAAAGAGCATAACTACTCCTCAAACACGTAATTAGTTCTTGCAAGTCCAGTGGCTCTACTGACACCCCTTGGACTTCACGTCAGTGTTACCAGGGAGAGTATTCGGTTTCCTGACATTGAGATTTTGCTGATTACCCACAATGGGTGACCAAAGAAACCATACGGTTCCATTGCAAGTAAGAGGTTGTTCACATGAAATCTACGTAATTTCTGAATGACTAACGATAGTTTGATCAATGTATAAATTGCCATGTAAGCTCCACCTTGTAAATCATTTTCCATCCCACTGTATAAAAACTCCATTGCTAGCGACAGGATTCCCGTTCTGTCGTACGGATCCTGTCTGTGCTCTTGGGAAACAATTGTCAGTCAGTCTTTAAGAGCCCTGTAGTGTGTTGTGACAGCTATAAAAGATGCTATTCACACAAGGCGAAGTGATTCGCCGCGCTAGGGAACCTGTGGTAGAACAGCAGCTCTGATGGGCTGCGGAAAGCACAGAGGAACACTTTAAAAAATAATTAAAAAAAAAAAAAATTAAGGACAAACAATTTATCTGCAGCCTGAAACTAGAAGACAAAATTGTTGTGTTCCTTCGAGCTCTGCTGAGCTTTAGGCCAGGCTTGGGTTTCTGCAGCGAGCAGGACTGGCTGCCCCACGGTTTCCAGATCTCGGGGTGTTTGCAGAGCCCGTCTCGCCTGCCCTCTTTTGACACCCAGGCAGAATTACCGCCCTGCAAACCACGGCTGGTCCGGCTCGGGGCACGGGAGTCGAACGCGACTCATGTAGTGCCACCCGTAGGTTCCTGAAGCAAGTTAAATTCTCACCCCAAAACAATTCAGGTTTTGCAAAGACGCCTGGATCCTTCTTTTGACCAAGAACCCTGCAGCACGCACCCATCAGAGCCCCGGCTTAACCCACGGAACGAGTCTCACCGCCACCTCGGGGACGGTTGCACATCTCGGCCACCGCAAGTGGTGACTCCTTGCGGACAATCCCAATGGAGCAGAGACCGGGGAGCAACGAACTGACATTTCAGAGGGAAATCAAACCAGACAGAGACAAAAGCCCCGAGTCCCTGACGCTACCGAGCCGTGTGGTTCCTTTCCAGCGCTCAGAGCAGCAGGTGTGACCTTTCTTCAGGCCCTCACGGCAAACCTGAGTCACTGCGATGCTCTTCTAAGTCACAGGAGAATGCGAAGAGAAGACGCAAGGAGATAAAGGATCCGGGTAGCCACGCAGAAACTTGTCATGTACTGGTAGGGGAAAACCAAAAAAAAAGAAAAGACGACAAGGGAGGAAGTGAACATAAAAAGCATAAACTTACGGACCTGCGGTGTGGTTTTTTTTTTTTAGATTATAACAACTACTGGAACGTTATCTGCCAAATCTACAGTCTGAAAGGAGCATTCAAGAACTACAAAATCAGAAAGGAGCGTTCAAGAACTGCAAAACCCAACTCATTTATAGACGTTTTTTCCAACGTGGCTCTCAAATACCAGCTGTCCTTGTCCTAACGCCTCTCCACAACTGAATGCAGCAACGCAATTAGCAAAACAAACCGCCATTCAAAACCAATAGCCTTGTTAAAACCCCGGGCAGCCAAATGTGACAGCCTCACACGTGCGAGAAAAATATTGTGGAAAGGAAGCCCGAAGACAAAAAGGGTTGGGTTTTTGTTTGGGTTTCCACCTGGTTTTTTGTAGCTTAAGCGACTCCCTGAATCAGGGCTCCATGGCAACCAAGATATATTTAATGTACAAATCATATAGGTTTTCCAAGTACTCCAAATGCCAATACAGTTCACACTAAAACCGGAGTTAGCACCGGTTTGCAGAATAAAAAGCCTGACACCTCATCTTAACTGTATTACACTGGAAAAAATTTCCAGCGCAGCCCTATTTTTATCAGCTTAGATGAAGCTGCACAACGTCGACTGCTTCTCTCTCAAGTGCCTGAAAAAGGGGAAATTTGAATGGTTCAAAACCAGGAACTTCCTTTGTGACACTGGCCTGTACCTCTGAGAAGGGAAAGTTTCATTTCTGGCACGTAGGAAGACAAGCGTGGGTAGAAGGCAGCACCAATTTGTTCAAGATTCTCTGCCTATTTTTAACTACTTTTTGCCATTTTAGGGAAGACTGGAACAAAAAAATCCAAGCAGGTTTTTCACAGAAGAGTGACAAGACTCAACATGGCAACCAAAAAAATCCTGCTATTCTTTTATGTGGAGTGAAATAACTACATTAATATATTTAAACTGACAATCTACCAACACCCAAATCCTTTAAAAAAAAAAAAAAAAAAAAAAATCAAAGCATAAGTGCCTCCAAATCCTATCAAATGTTATTACGGTTTAACTCCTCTGATGGGATTATATGTCTCCGCACAGAGTGGATACAGGTCCACAGCAGCACAGGTATGTGTCAGCAAAGAAACAGCAATTACAGGGTAGCAAAAAACCAGCAATTACGGCCTGCGAGGGCTCGCTGGGAAAGACCTTTGGCCACACAGGACGCTGAATTATCTGCCTGTGGTCCTCCGGATGCAAAGGAGCAAACGCAACTCATCCTCGGCTACCCTACCGCTGCTTCCAGGGCCAGCATCGCTCCCTCCTGCAGGCACAGGGAACCACCCACGGCCCGGTTTGCGGGGAATCTCCTCGTCGGGAAGCTGGAAGGAGGCACAAAACCACAGAGCACTCGGGCATCTTCCTGTGCAGCTGCCAGAGGGCAGAAAATAAGTCAGATTCGTAGAAACAGGTGATGAGGCCACAGCCGCACGTCTGGCAAGCCAACAGCTTAGCTGCGTTTTCATCCTCCAACCCACAACCTCCGACAGCTCGTTAGTTATCCGCACGTCGCTCGGTTACGTGGAAAGACGGTGCTTTGCTTTATGGGCTCCGAGGTGCAGCCTACAAGCTCGATAAGCATCGTTTCCGAGAATGCGTTGGGTGCTCCCTGGAATGGATTTCCGAGACTGATCCACTGCGCTTTGCCATCCCGTTTGCTGCAAGACGACGGCCACGGCACACCTCTGCGCTCACGTTCACGACAGGGCTCTGTGTTTTCGAAGGGGCTGAGCCTCATCACCTTCAGCATCCCAGCAACTCAGGTCGGAACCGCTGCCAGGCCAGGTTTACGGAGACAAAACACCACGCGCCGTTTCCTCAGGTCGCACGGAAACCCAGGGCAAGGCAGCACATGAACTCGAAACCTGCCAAACCACAGCACTGACCATTTGGGAGAACTCTGTGCTCATTTGTACCCTTCAATCACACACATCATACAGGTGCCTCCAGCTGCCACCGCAGTTTATTTCAAAAAGTCACTATGACATTTCGTATGTAATACAAATGTTTATATACATTGTATATGCACTTCAAAATAGGAAATCATTGCTAAGTACACCATATGTATAACATATAAGAGAACATATGTCTAAAAACATGTTTCTAGACACCAGTTGTGCTCTTGAATACATTCCCTGTTGCATATTTTGGCTTTGGTACTGTGTACATAAAATACCCATTTCTAATGAGTTATCTACTGAGGAAAAACACTTCGGAATTATAGAACTTTCAAGTTTACCCCTTCTTGAACTTTTACACTGAGGTATTTAAATTACATCAAAAGCTATTCACAATTGCACTCCAGGTTGCTCTCGGATCCATTAGATTTTAAACTTGCTATCTAAAATGTGAATGCTTTCCAAAACTACGGACCCATTAACTTGTGGAAAAAACCTTACAGATGTAAAATTCATTTCATACAGCGCACAGGCAAACAGCTTGGGTATTTTAACTGCACAGAGTCCAAATGAAGAACACTTCTCCAGTCCTGAATGCAGGTTCCAGCATGCACAAGGTGAAGATGGAGATGAATTCTCAGAGCATATTTGAGGCATCTGTCCACTGGTACATGATCTTTGCTCAAACACAACCCCTGAAGGCCCAGACAGTCAGCACTGGGTTAAGAATTCAGCTCTTGCCTCTTAGCAACAGAGAACGTCTAAGGAGATACTCTTTTCTAAACGGTCACAAAATGACCATTTATCAGCAGAAAAAAACCCACTCTAAATGTCCATGTACATGCCCTTAAACCCAAGACATAAACGGTCTTCCCCCAAATCCAGACACTGTCTGGAACTGAACATGCCTGCGGGTTTCTCCCTACACCCACAGCAAGCAATCAAGTCCCACCGGAGTGGTTTAAGCTGGCCGGCTTTACCGCGGAGATGTCCCAGCTTGACTTGCCGACGACAGACACCCCGGGTAATTCGGCACAACGGGACGTCCAGCACGAGGAAGCGCACGGCGCAGCAGCTGCAGAGGGCTCACAGGTAAAACACATGGCAACTCGGGAAGTTTACAGCGCAGACAAGTGGTTCTCTACCCCTGTTTTGAACTACAGTTTCCACTAATAATGTTCTGATCAGAAATTACCGTTCCCTTCGCCTTCTGGCAATCCATGTATTTTGTTTTCCACACACATGAAGATCTCCATGGAGAACTCCAAACACTTGGAGATCTGGAGCGACCTGGTGATCACGACTAATCCATTTGTTGGCCTGACAATGGGGACACTGCTGAATATCTTAATACGACTTTTTCTCAGTGTTTGAAGAAATGCAGAAAAGAGAGAAGTGGCATTGAGTCACCATCTCTCAACAGTCACTTAATGGCCAGCACCAGAATTCAGGTGGAATTCTGGTGCACAGCCAGCACGAGAGTCAGTGGCAATGACAACTGTCTCTGGAGGCACAGCTGACACACACCACTCAACGTGGCCAAGAAGAAATAACCTGAAAAAATGGAAGCACAAAGGAAGCTGGCTGGGTTCATCAGGAGTGAGGAAAGTTCATTTGGGAACTAGACTGAAACACTGGAGATACCTGCACTGAGAAAAGAGACGCGCTCTGCTTGGCATCTCAGAATCGTAAGACAAGATTTAAAATCAGAGGTAAACCAGGTCTTTTGATTTCCCTGTTTTTCTGTCTGTTCAACGATCAGCTCTTACAGCTTCAGTCCCAAGGTAATTTCCTACGACTACATATAGAATTGGCTAGAAATGCACAGAGGACATCATCATCTCGGTCCTGGCAACACAGGATCTGCCTAAGAGAAATAATCACATGATTCCACCAAGAACAGCTACTCCCAAAGGTCCTCATGCCAAAGGCGCTGCTCAACGAGACCCACGGGAACTGAAGTGCAATTAAACAGTTACCCACACCCACGTATATATAGCCACGGAATGTCCTGTCACATTACTTGTTACAATCGACCGGCTCAGAAACGCAGGGAACAGTAACGTAATGTGGAGTCAGTTTTTGATGAGACTAGAATTGGAGTCAACTTGTTCTTCCTGGATAGGAATTCGAAAGCTTCTTTCTGAAAGACAGATAATAGTAAAAAAAAAAAATACTGTACAGAGTAGAAGGAACAGGAAAAGGGAACTTTTCTAGTTTCATGGATGACTAGGCACCTATGAGTGACATTTGGGTCAGTGCTTGTCTTTCCAGTCAGTGTCAGGAAGCAAGTACAGGGAACAGTGAAAATAGACTTTACCATTGCTCTGTGAATGGAACATGAGGCAGCTGTGGGCTGACTCAAGCCCTGTGTTTGCAGAAGACACTTCAAGACAGTTCACTTCTACGTAAGCAAAAAAGTTCACAATATACTCTTTAAAAGACTGTTGATTCTGGATCCTCTTTGCACCGAGTCAAAATCCCTGCACAAAATCATTACATCATTTTTGCAGGGACTAAGGTGGTAAAAAGCTAGGAGGAGTTAAAAATCAGAGAAAGAGAGAGAGAATCCTTCTGCGTGGCATGTTCTATAGGAATACAAACTTGGGACACCATCAGGACTAAATAGAGCATAAACCACTGGTATTAACTGCAGATGGCACTGTGCTACTTCACCAGGTAGACTGAATTATGATTGAAACAATTACCAAAGTTCAAATAGGGGGCCCTGATTATACATTCTCCCCCACAAACAGAAACTCACCCTGACGGTTGTTTTTACAAGGCTTCTTCTTGGTCCCTTTTTTGGCTGCTTGGATAATCAACAGGAGGATGGACATTCCACTCACCATGAGCAATATCAGACAAATAAGGATCAGTGATAAAGACCCTGGGGGGGAAAAAAAAAAAAAAAAGAAAAATAAGACTACACTAGAAAAGAAGAAAAGATTCATGGTGCTGGCTGGAGTTTCTATGGCTTTCCAGCTTCAAAAGCAGGAACCTAGAATTCACAAAGCCCCATGAACCACAAAGCCTAGAGGTCCCAGCTGCCAAGCAGACTAGTGAGAAATCTGGAATCCTGCGCATGTCTCACTGAAAGACTGTGTAAAATACAGATACGGCTTCTGAGAAAGAGTGTGATTGCATTCCAAATGATATCGGTTTTACGTGAAAATTCCTAACCAGCTCGAGTAAATAGAGAGACTAGAGTTGGCTGCTCCCTCTCCTTACCCCAGTTGGTTGCTGTGGGGCTGTTCGTATCCGAGCAAAGGAAAGGAATCACGCTGGGTCTGGAGGGTGAGAACTTCACAGTAGACGTGTTATTCCTGTGGGCAGTGGTGGAGAGATTGGAAGCAGGAGTTGCACTCGGGGAGGTAGCTGCCTGCGGGACGTGGTTGCTGCAAACAGCATCAGCTGTTTTTGTCCCCAGTCGAAGAGTAGTTTTCCCAAGAATGCTGCAGCTAGAGATGTAAAATAAATTAGCATGGTTGTTCAAACAGTCACAGTAATGACTTCATAAGTGATCTCCATGGAACAAGTGAGTGAACATTACAACCTTTGTTTTAGCAATACAAACTCGGGCTTCGCCTTTCCTGGGTTCTACAGGTATGTGAAAAACAACTAAGCTAATCAAAGTTATCACTGGAAAAAAAACGACCTACCGTTTTTCTTAGCATCTGTATATGTAACAGCCTTGAAGCACAGCTGCATTTGGCAAGACAACCTTTTGCTACAGAAACAAAACATCCCGACCTTAAAAAAAAAAGAGGCCAAGAATACTGTTGTCGCCAGAGGTGAAGAGAGAAAGGGCAGCAGGCAGACGGATGCTTCAAATCGGTCAGATTGCTCAAGGCAGATTGCTCAAGTAAAGCCAAAATGTTGCTCTGAACATGTCGGGGTCAGCAATACGTACTTGGTCCAAGGCTGGCAGTTTTCATTTCTCCCTATGGAATAAGACCCTTCCGGACATGGTGTGCATACTGAAAAAAAAAAAGGCAGAATTTGAGTTCAGTTAGCAACGTAACTGTATGACAGCTACACAGTAATTACACTAATTATCATACTACTGGTCTAGTCTATAGAATAGACCCAATAAAACCCCCATAGGCTCTGAAAACCATAGTCATTGGGTCAGAAGTAACACAACACGCTCAGTGGGTCATTTTAGTCTGCAACTAGCAAGGTTTCCCATTTTCTCTGCTGGCTGATAATGGGTATTATCAAGGAGAGCATTAAGATTTCTGACAGCTCAGGAACCACAGAGCAACAGTTTGCACACCTACCCTGCTATAACACTTGTGTGGAGATATCAAGGAGACAAATGACAACAGCTTTTACGCTAGAAGTAACAACCACCTCATCTGAAGCAGAGGGAAGAGTCTGGAGAGTCCGACACGTCACTAACTCACCGCTTCCCAGTTTACGGCCGACAACTGGCATGTAACCCGCACGACACATGCAAAGCCTGTCAGAAGTCTTCTCGCACTTCTTCACCTCCACGCTCCCCTTCCCTAGAGCAACAACAGAATAAAGGGCAAGCGAGAGACAAGAAATAAGAAAGTAAAAAGAATTGATGACTCGGTGCCTGTCTGTAGAAACAGAGTCTATTAACAATTCCAGCAGCAGCAGCCAGGAGGTATCAGCTACCGAAATGCTAACCCAGTCTTTGGCCACGATCACAGCCTTTACGACATCAGCCTTGGAGGAACACATAAGGGTAAGAAAGCTCACGCCGATTGATTGCCTCCCAAATTCATATCAAGAAATGACCACTCTGCAGCTGACTCACTGGTTTGGCAGATGGTGCAGCTGGTGCAGAAGTTGTGGTGGTGCTCGCTGCTGAAGAATTCGTCCTGGCAGGGGACGCAGACTGTGTCTGCTGTGGCGGTGCAGCGGTCTTTCATCCTTTCACCTGAAATAAAGACCGTGTGAGAAGGAGGAACTGATCGTTATCAGAAGGAAACCCGCTTCGTTTTCATGCATTAGAATGAAAGAGTGTCTGGAAAGTGATAGTTCCACTTACAACTCTGGCTGAAAACATTCAGCAGATTGAGACGTGCCAGAATCCCTACGAGTTCTGACCCACAGCATCACTGGAGATCAAGCAGTTAAAATGGGTTAGCAGGGCACGGTGACTTGCTGCGAGTTGAGGCGATGCCCCAAATGATTCTCGCAGCAGATCCCAAATATCACTTCTCCAGACCACCTTTTCATATGGTTTAGACATTGTTTGCAGCCAGTGTCAGGGGGAAAAAAAAAAAAAAATAAAAAGGCAAGTTTTTAGCATAGCAAGAGGTCTGATCTCCAGTGCAATATAATGGCTTTATGACAGATCCTGTCTTCCCTCATGAGATAAATCATGCAATTTAACCCAAAGTAACCCCAAACAGGTACAAAAGATGCCAGTGGGCTGCTCAGGTTTGCAGAAGATTCACTAGTGATGCAGTGAAGAATAAATGTTCGTAGTATCTTTCTGTTGGCATTCCGGAAGCCCACTAGGCATGAAATAACCCGGTTGTATTTTGATATATATCCATATGGGCACCCAACATCAAAGAGGTTTCCAGCTCCATTTCCTAAACTGTGAGACACCAGATTCTCTCCATACAGCACAGGAACCATCGACAGTTTCAATGACTACGGCTTTCACACGTTGAGCTTAAATACATCTTTACGCTCACAGACTGCTTCTTTCATTTTGGTTCTCCATTTTCCCATTCTGTAGGTGAACAATGAGTACTAAAAACACAATTAGTACTAAAAATAATCCCTTCTGCTAAGGGGATTGTCCCTTCAATAGCAATATTAGCTGTAAATTGTGGTTACTCTTCACCACTAAGTCATTTCTATGATGAAATCCCAAATATTAAAGTATTTGTGGTTTGATATTATTCTGCATTTGTGTTTCTCAATACTGCAAAGCTTCCAGAGATATTCAGATTGTGGAAAAAAACACCCCTGTGCATGCAAACCCCAGAATTCAGACTCATTCAGTTTCTGCAATAAGAAGGGAGGAAACAAAATACATTTTCTTCACATTGCGCTTTGCTAATCTCTGTCTGTGAATCGATCTTTTCCCTTAAAAAAACACCAAGTCTTAAGCAGTATAAACCTTGCCACAGAAGAAAGCTTAAAACCCATATTTAGTGACAGAACTAATTACCTAAAGTTTTGCATTATTATGCAAGGTTTCTGAGCTTCTTTGTGTGATCAGTAAAGGGCAGTAACAGAAATGCGACTCTCTTTTCTCAGCTAATACAATGAAATGCCCCAGCCACAGTAAGGAAGCTCAGCCACACAAAAGAAGTTGAAGAACATGTAACTCTTTCAAAGAGGATTCCTAAATTTAGTATGTTATAGAAATAATCTTCTTCAGTCTAGACTGATAGGAAAGTCTCCTAATCAATTGTTTTTTCTCTATGTTATGTTCCCTACATATGAATTATATTTCCACTGAGCTGTTTTTACCACCCGTAGATTATTAACTGACAGATATTACAGCAAACAAGTACAACCAACACCCAGTGAAAATCACTTACCAGGGGCACAGTCGTTGCAGCATTTTTCACCGAATGGATATTGATGTTCTTTGCATTTCAATCCCAAGCAGTAAGTAATAGCAACTGCCAGCAGCAAGAACAAAACTGTAGAAAAATGCAAGTAGAAACCTACAGCTACCATAATGCGGCCCTACTGTTCCAGCAAAATTCTGATGGTGGCGAACTCTTGGAGAAGCAATTCTGCGCTGCTGGTGAGCAGAACACATTCATATGTCAGTGCTGGGAAATTCCCAGCATGTGCTCCACGCCCCCATCCTTTTTCCCGCACCCCACAAACTTATTTTCTGCAGATCGCAACTCAAATCTTCATAGGCAGAAACACAGCATGCTGAAAAGAATCCTGAGAAGATCTCTATTCTTAAAGGTACATCCCTCTCTACACAGCATCAAAGCACCAGCCTTGAATGCCAGGAGAACGAGCTGAGCCTTGTTACTGTAAAGAGGATTAAAGCAACGCAGAGGTAACACCCAAAAGCCTTTACAATGAGAGTCACGCGTAGAATGAAAGGCAGCCCACGTAGATTTGCTCCTTAAAAGGTGAAGCACAGACAGATCGGGCATCTTGGCGTTGCCCTGAAGAGCCAGCAAAAGCTCGAGAAGCATTTGCAGTCTCCGTTTCAGCTCAGTATCAGGGCACTGCATTGCCACTGAAGAAAAGTGAGCTTCTCACCCTCAAACAGAGGCTTTGTGTCACCTCTGCCATTTGCTCTCACGGAAATAAAGGCTTCCAGCAGAGGTGCACTCTCTGAAAGCAAAAGCTGCAATATTCGCATACCAGATACCGTTACTGACTATTTTGTTCCACAGAAGTACGTTAGCTCTGGAATCCAAAGGCCCAGAGGAACCTCCACCCAGTTGTGCCAGCCAGCAACGACTGATCTGGGATCTGAATTTTAGATCTTCCAGGTCTAAGAGACCTGAGTGACTCTTACGTAAAGGCCCAAGTAAACGAGACAACCTATAGTAATCAAAGGTGGTTTATTTCTGTTAAGAAACACAGCCAGACCTCTCAGACAGAGCAGATCTACAGGCAACTTACATCTAAACGCAAAGGAGGGTTGGTTGGGACAGGAGAACATTCGGAATCTGAATTAACCTGCAGAAATAGTGACTCTGCTCCTTAGGAATCACAGGCAAGTGAGGGTTCCCCTACGGGACAGGACCTGCTAGAATCTGAGAAAGATTGAGTGCATAGAAAATGCTTTAAGAATCTTTTTTTAAATAAATAAGACTATGGACAAACTAGAATAGTTTGAACTTCTAAAATTCCGAGACAGGAATAATGTTGTGTACCTCCAAATCTCACCATGCAGTCCTGACAGCTGTTAGTTAAAACGTGATCCTGATTTCTGGCAAGGAAAAAGAAAACACATTAAGGTGCACAACTCCATGCATACATTAAAAATTAATTTGTCACAGTTGTTCTTCAAGCTTCGGATTTATCAGGTGTGTGGCAAACACCGCAACGACAGTACATACTTGAACATTTTTGCAGTTGCTGGATAAATACTGTGTATTTTTCAAGGGATTCCATGCTCATGTTATCAGAAAATTAAACTGTGTGTGCGTAATCTTTGCCTCTATTGACAGATAAATTTCCAAATGTCACCATCGTATTTCAGCTGCACTTGCCTTCTAATCGTCAGGTGTGACAAGATAGAACTTGCCCACTCAAATTCTAAACTCATTTTAACATGAGATTATCAACTGAACTTATCCCTCTCTTGCAGTTCTTTCAAAAATCATGTAACTCTGAAGAGTTTCTATTTTTTTTCCCCACTCACTGACAAACCTAAAACCAGCAGTATTTCCAAAGCATGGAGAGAAGTATTTAATGAAAAAAGATTTAAGGGCATAAAAAGACTCTGATACAAGCCATTTAACAACAACGAAAACAAAGGGGGAGAGAGGGAATACTGGAACAGAAACAGACAACAATACTTATATTTACATTATATTAAGAGAATAAATTTAATCAAATATAACATCTCACTTGCTTTTTCAGGCAACCCTTCAGAAAGAGGGTTTTTTTACAGTGAGGATGGAACCAAAGTAAAAATAAATTTTCTATTTTAGACAGTAGTGGATATGACCCTTGTGTTACAAGATGCTTTCAGAGATTACCCCAAACCAGACTTATTAAAGAGCTTTCCAAGTGCTGACTGTACATTGCTCTGGCAAAAGCAGTTCAAAAGCAAAGCCTTCATCATTCATGAGTTCATCAGCATCATTAATTTGCAGAGAGGCAAGTAATTATACTAGTTTTAACAATGAATTTTAGTTACGTAGTAATCATACACCTAGGTGAATCTCATTGCTCTGTGCAACATATTTAAGTCCACAAAGAAACCTTGTTTCGTTTTAGAATGAAATTTGATTTTTTAAGACAAGCAATCTCAGATCTCTCACATGCCCGCTGCAGTTGCAAACACAGAACCTGTCACACTATAACCAGTTTTCTTTGTCACATTTAAAATAAGTTCTTCCCCACAGCTCCTAAAAATAGTTCAGTGACGGAGGGAGAACTTGTATTAAATTCTCAACAACACACAATTAGAATAGTTTGAGATGCATTGAGAAAAAAATACGGGAAGATCAGCCCATCAGTCTACGTATGGATATTCTCAGGAGGTCAGAACACAAGTATTTAAGCCACAATCCCCTTTATTACAAAAACCAACATCTTCCAGTTTTAATTGTGATTTCCACGGGTCAGTAGCTATGAGGGCAACAAGAAGAGTTAAATATTTAAGAAGCCTCCATCAAACATAATTAGCCAAAAACAGCTGAAACTTCAGCTGGATTAACTGTACAAACCATGTAGTCCAGAACCCGTCCCATTATTTATGGGCCATTTTTTTCCCCTCATACCAAAGGCAACAGAGCTGTAGATCCTGCGTATGGACGGAAGGTTTTTTAAGTCTAGGACAACACACCGTAGGCATATGACACAGATAGCAGCAAAGTAACTTCCTGTCTGTTTGGGAGTTGGATTTTTTTGTTGTTTTTTCGAAAGCGAGAAAGTGCTTCAGAGCCCTGGGAAGGTAAGCAGGGTCAGAACTCCTCGTGGACGTTCCGTGCATAGTCCATAAGTTTGCTGCCTGTGAAGTACTCGCTGTATTTCAGGATCTCCTCCAGCTCCAAGTGATGGTTTTGATTTTCATCTGCTACCGCTATCATTTGCTTCGCTTCATTTAGGGCATTGTATTCATTCATAGGATCCATATATTCCTAAAACAAGAAAGAAAATGATTTTCAGTCACTAAGCACGCATTGTCACTCATCAGAATTATGAACCATAGCTATACGTAAGCTTCAGCAATTATGAGACCAACACTTGAAAATAATATTCATTAAAAAAAAAAAAACGAAACCAAACCTCTGAAAGACAAGAAATCTCAGCAATTTTCTAGGCTACCGGGGCCCCAGGTTTGTTGGCCGTTGGGATTTTTTAGTTTGCTTTATTTTGGGTTGGTATTTTTTTCTTGAATGAATATATAGGTCGGCAGTTACTCCTCGTGTAACTGAAAGTATGACTCATTGTCTCATTAACCGCGCATTTAATGAAGCCTGTGACTTGCTTTCATGCACTCCAAATCCCTACAAGCGTCTAAGCGACAAAAAAACCTAAAAGCATCCCTGCGAATAACAGTTACGCTATGAAAACTCCCCCTCCTTTTTAATAATAAGTGTAACAACTATCTGCAAATGCTACAGAACAATAGTACAACCCAAAGTTTTGTAAAGTTGGTTTTAAAAATACTACAACTATTTGAGGAAGACTCACCTCCAGCTCTTCCATTGTGACAATGCCATCGTGGTTGGCATCAATGACCTCCTCAAACTCCTTCCTTCTGTCTTTCACCCAGTCGTCATCAATATCTTGAGCTTGTTGGTTCTCTACAGTTCCAACAGGTAATGAAATGAACTCTGACAGGGTGAGTTTCTTATCTCCGTCTTGATCTACAACAGAAATACATAGTAACTGAAAAGTATTTGCTTAATGCCCATTAAAAATGAGAAATTCTTTCATGTCAGAGGTGTCATTGGTACAGCCTTTGGTTAGCAGAAAACTCTATGAGTTATAGCATACACAATGCGTGTTAGAAAACATACGCTCATATACCAATAAGCAAAAAGAATTGTACTGGTCCTGAAAGACACACCATATGGCAAGCTGGGCTTTTTTTTTCCTTTTTAATCGTTTCGTTACAGCTACACCCAGCCTTCCCTTGTATTAGCATTCGGGTAAATTACCCCTTATAAAAGACCTGTGTGCTGGAGTTGTTCTGTCTGTACATGTCACACACTAAAGTGTCACTGGAAACTCTTCATATTTATTAACTAACAACGAGCAAAATCATAGTTCTCTCTTTTTTTTTTAATCCAGGTGTTCCAGCAGTTTTAAATATGCATCAGTACTGACTCAACAGAAAAAACCCCATGTGTACCAATACCTATGAGTTTTTAAAAAACACGTTATTTGCTTAGAAACCACAACCATTTCTTTCCACTTTGTTAACTGTATGTCACAATTCTTACACAGTTGCTGTACTGGGGAAGTACAAAGCAATTAATGCCCTCCTCACATTCACATATTTTATAATATTTTACTATTAATCAAACCTTTTCTACCATTGCTACAGTGACCCTGCAACACAGCAGCACTTCAGCGTGAAGCAGTGTCAGGTGTTGGATTCAGAATATCTTTCTCACAGACAATTTTCTGCTGTTCATTTAACAATCAGACACTAAATTTAGTCTTGCGAGACGCACAGACAACTCCACAGAGATTCCAGCATTTGCGCTAAAAAATTGTTTTTTCTTACTGATCACATTAGAAGATGTGCAGAACAGAGCAAGCAAGATGTGCCAAAATTTCAGACGATAACAGTGCAATGACCTGACGACGTCTACCCAACAAAATGGTTCGGCAGTAAACCACAGCCAAGAAACACATTTTCAAATGGCATACCTAAATCACGGATGATTTCTTTCACCATGAACTTCAGCATCCCCCTACTATGCTCTGGATGAAGAAAGGACAAGAATTCTTCTTCATTCAACAAGGAATCAGGAGGTGGGTTGTCAGCTTGGTACCACCGATCCTTCAGGTTATCTAAAACTTCCTGTGCTAGAAATTTAAGAAAAACATTTAAGCTCTCATGTTCAATCTATTTGAAGTTCTTAAAATATACCTTCCCCTGTTACTCAACTGTTTAAACAAGGGTGATCTATGAACCTGTTATTTTACAGTCCAGCTCCCAGGGAAAGCAGGTGCTGAGGGGAACCGAACTGCAATTAGTTTCATCTAGTTTGTGCTGAACATTAGGAAATATCCTTTAACCAAACAACTGAACTGAGGAAATGAAAATAAATATATTTATTTAATAAACTGTCTTAAACAGCTCCTGTAAGCTTTTGATTGCTGAGTTACAAGGAGAAGAAACCAAACCCAAGGGTCACATCTACATTTCTGAACTGCCAGTTGCAATGATGATTTAAGTCTTCGGAGAATGTTTTTTTGTGAAGAGTAAAGAAATCCTCCACAGTCTTCATATGAACCTCAGGGCAAGTTTGCAAATGCCAATGTTTAGTTATACCAAGGACACAAATAAACGCTTACGTTTTTGCAGTGTAGCCAACCCCAAATGTTAGAAGTCACAGGTCAATCTCCCTTTGCCTTTCTTACTCAGTTTTACACGAAACTCAACTGTCACCAGTTGAAACCATCATTATCTGTGTAAGTTAAATAAAGTCATGTCCCTAGTTTTGGCCAGACTGCAACGTGCTTCTGTGCAAGACTCAGAACATGCCCGAAGATCCACACATTCAGTTGTATTTTATTATACAGACCGAAAAAGAGCATTTTGACACTGCACTGGAGTATGAAAAAAAGTTCTGCCTCTCATCCTCAGGAAGCGGTAGATAACTAATTTGATTTTCCCAAACAAGGCTTGGTACCTAGGTAGAAAAATGATTCTGTACACACTTTCCTTATTCAGCAAATCTTTTATCTGATGAGCATTCCTGTAAACTGCAATTAACCACACTGCCATCCAACACCCTGCACAGGTGTTTTCCCTGCCAGAAAATTCAAAGGCCCATTTGCATTTTAGTTGCTTTTTGATAAATGGAAAATATAACATAACCTACTTTTAAATGACTAATTCCTGCAAGGAAAGGCAAAGGCTTCACGTTTTACTTAACAGTAAATTTAAACACTTCTAGAAGGGGTAAGAGGGGAGATTACTCTGTCTAGAGTTGCTGTGTTTACACCAAGCCAGATTCAAATGAAAGTTTCAAAAGTAACATGCAAGAAATGATCAATCTCACTAACCTAAGAAATTAATCTCTCTATAGAGACAGAACTTAAATGAAACATGAAACAATTGTTAGGCAATCTTCTGCTATTAACTTTTAACGTACTTTGCAGTGCCTAAGCACGCACCTATTTAAACACAACAGTGGT
Organism: Caloenas nicobarica; assembly: GCF_036013445.1. NCBI lineage: Eukaryota > Metazoa > Chordata > Aves > Columbiformes > Columbidae > Caloenas > Caloenas nicobarica. The sequence continues at coordinate 5,553,419 of NC_088266.1, forward strand.
AGCACACACACCCCTCCTCGATTTTTTTATTTCTTATATGAAGAACAGTTTTGACATTCAGGCTTTAGGAAAGTAAAAGAAAAGCCAACACACACCAACAGTCTGCACTTACTTTCTTCATCTATTTTCAGCTCTTCATTGTTTTTGATCTTCTCTGCAATCTCTTTTTCATTAAATCCCTTACTCGCCAAAAATTTAATTTTATATTCATCCCAGGACACATGGCCTGTAAGAAAAAGTGGTATCTCAGACACGACAGAGTATGCTTAATGACAAACTTTGGGTCACATTAATTAAAACGGTATGTGCTAAAATCTTTTGGATTAGCACTATAACCATCACGCTAAGCTTTACGAATGTCAATATGAGAACTGTCACCCAATTCACTTTTATGTTACTTTAGACCAGATAGGCCTTGTGAAAATAACTTATTAATGTCACTGTCCCCATCCCAGCCCTGGCAGAGCCACTTGTTACAATTTCCTCTGACTGCAAGGAAATAATAGATACAGAACCACAAAGCTGACTGGAGCACATCACTTCTTTCCTCTTTTGTCTTCTGTACAGATCAAACCTGTCATGATTACACGCAGCCCGAAGGAACGTGGATCTTGTCACGGCACATCCAAAAAGCAGCCAGTAGGTTTGGCAAATACCCAGTTTAGACACCATCGGGAGACAGAGGAAACGTTCATCTTACCATCACCATCGGGGTCCACAGCTCGGAAGTGCATTTTATTCTCTTCCACAGCTTCCTGGAAATGTTCATCTGTCTTTTCCATGATCCAGCGCTGCATCTCTTTAGCACCTATCTTTTTATCGTTATTGATATCCACCCTATGGATGAACAGCGAAAAAAGGTTTAGATTCGGGGACTGGGGTCAGGGGGAAGTGCGGTATATTTTTTAGCTTCTCAATTGATTATTCAAAAATAACAAACATGGGTTGCTACAGAAAAAAGTGTATTTATAACCCTCTGCGAGAAGTAGTACATTCATTGAACTAAAGAGTAAACAAGTAGCAAGTTAGCCATTTATTCCATAATTAAAGTAATTACAATATCTAGGTTACTACTTAGTGAAAAACATTCAGCTCTACTTCACGTTGCTGGAACTCATTTCAATATTATGTTTTTGAGTAACTTTTTAAAGCAGAGGAAACCATGAGTACATCACTCATGGCCCATCAGCTCATTTCCTCCGGGTTCGGGACTGCCAGCTGCTGCAGACTTTCACTACTTAGAAAAATGTCTTCTCCAACATCCTCTCAAACCATCAACTCCCTCTCAGTTTCTCCCTTCAAATCCTTTTTACCTTGGTTTTCCCAGATCTCTGCAGTTACTGACAAGCCGCCTCCCTGTGTCTGTCTAGATTGTATCACAACTGTAACGACCACTGAAAACACAATGTGAATATCCTTGGTGCAAAGACGACGCTCTAACTATTTAATAATCTCACTGTTGTACTTGTAAGCAGAAAAAAAAAAACACACCTTGATCTCTGGTAACACGTTACAGCTGATAGTTTTTAATTCTTAACACATTTAAAGGTTCTGCACATGCATTTGTTCCCCAGGAGGTTTCTGAGTTACCAGGCTCACTTTGCTTTGTCAAAGGATGTTTGTATTCAGTGCTACTGAGCTTCGGAATTAAACGATTTCTACCCAATTAAAATTAGGAGCAAACGTCCAATCTGACAATCCACTGTTCTCCCTAATGTACTACAAATACTGCTTTATTGTATTAAGATAAACCACCAAAGCATCAATTCCATTAATGCTTATTTCATCAAAAAAAAAAGTTAAGATAAAAATTACACTTGAAGAACAAACACAAAACCAAAACCATGACACTTTCAGGGGTTTTTTTTGAGCATATAATTAAGTATTTATTCAAAAAAGATATAACGATATTTAAAACTGAAAAGACATCACTAACGTTTGAGGAGGGAAAGTTCTATTTAAAGCATACCAAACCCCCTCTTGTTCAATTAAAAGAAAACACAACAAAGAAAATAACAACAAAAACCCCCAGCTCAGCTCTGGCTTTTTTATCTGTTAGCATCACTGTCTTAACAGCACTGAAGCGTTATCATTGAAACTCAAGTTATTAAATATGCGATTTGCCTTTAAATGTCAACTAAATGTTAAAAGCTTAAGCCAAATAACAACCTTAGCACCTGATCTTCTGCAACATTTCACTGTATTAAGAAATGCAGTATTAGTGGTTTTAAATATTGTATCACATCTTTCCACATATACACGCACAGTATCAGCAATTTTTCAGTATTGATGGCACGACCAGTAAAACGGTCACGTGGCACCAGGTGAAAAACCGTGGGGTTTGAGATGGAACAGGTGCTGCCAAAAATGAGAAGGGAAAACAAAGCATTTTCCCCTTCAACATTTAACATTCTGGTTTCCTTAGATCAAAGCTACCCAAGTTACTATTTCCAAGCAGTACTTTCCAGCTAAATCACATCGTAACTGGGGAGAAAGGTAAAAACATCCCATTTATTGCCCTTCTAGCTCAGGAAAGTACACGTTTGTTCTGTGCTTGACTTTATCAGCTCTGTTCAGTATGCGTAATTTAATTTACAAGATAACTGGCCCTTGGAGGCAAGGCTCACCAGCCTGAATTCCAGTATAAATGCCATTGATTTAGCAAAACCAGTGTTACCATAAATACACTCGATCATTTTCAACATCCTTCCTCCTCCTTTCCCAGCAACACCCACCTACACAAGCTGAACTACACCAGACAGCAGACGAATTTTCTTTAGATTCTAGGAAAATTTAAAGTATTTAAACGGAGACTACAGCAAGTGGGGTTTTTTTTTCAATTATAAGAAGAAAGGATGCCAAGTAAGCTCCTCTCTCTGATTTTCTTGATCTGAAGATACCTGAGCACTTCCCCTAGGCAGGAAATGAAGACTAAACAAACCATGACCAGGATTTTCTGCACCATGCTAAGTTTCACAGGGGAAAGTGGAAATACTTGTTAAAACAACTTCTGTAGGCCAGTGAAGAGTGACTTCAGAAACTGAAATATGGAATTATGACATGCCCCTTGTTCTTTCAGTCACATTCACCTTCTTGCCTAGAAAAGCAGTTTGGGGAGCTTTTCTTCCATGTTTCAACTTTATTCTCAGTAATAGTAGATGTTTTTAATTGACTTTTTTATATCACACTGGCAAGCTGTAAAACCTCAACTGCCATTGATGAAAAACACATCATGTGTTTTCTTTATTTCTTGAAATAAAATATTTCCAAAGAATCTGGAAGCCTGTGACTCACTCTGGTGTTCAGAGGTTCATGGTATTTATCTTTTCACTCAGCCTTTAAGAGCAGGTCTAGAAAACGACCAAATTCCTTGGAATGCTTTTCTCATCTGATCAGCCATCAGGATGTAATTTTAAGTAAGTATCTGAGTCAAGCTGATCTTGAATCCAATTGCCTTAAGCTTCCTAAGACAACCCACAAACAGGCAGAAATGGAGTTTGCAATTTGTGAAAGACAATTTACTAACCATGAGTTGAATGTTTCCACTAAACATACAGCAATAAAGAAAATGAAACCTTCTAAGCATAACCTTAATATTTGTATGTATCCCAGCAATGATGAAGTAAGTGGTCCGAATAGCAGACATAATAACAAAGGATTCTACTCTAAATGATAAACACACTCTGGCTTGCCTATTGCTTTAGCTGCCTCTACTCGGGACACCAGAAAAAAAAATCCCATGTCCTTATTGATATTTTTTCCTGTTAATGAAAAGTTTGCAGAATAAAAGCTTTGTTAAGCCTTCTCGTTTTACCTCAAGCATATGTGCATCCCCACACCATCACCAGCATTAAGAGCAGCAATGTAATTTAAGCTGTTCTAATAAAATTAATCCTCAGTTACAAAAACGAAACTAGAGGAAATTCTGCCACCTGGTGTCCAAAAAGTATGTCTGGATTTGGATTTCCGTTCTATTTACTGACCTCCAAACATCTGACAATTGATGAGCTGACACAAACCTTATCTAGCACCAGAGCTCCTCATCATTACAATTTTTAAATATTACAGAAAAACCCCCGCAAATTTTACTCTAAAATCAGAGAAAGAGGCTGCACTCTTAACTTACTTTGAAAAGATGACCATGAGCTTCTTTCTATTTTTTCTGGGTTCTGAATCTTCCTCAAACTCTTCCATCTCTTTGCCCAGAAAAACCTCCTGATGGAATTCTTTGTTAAGGTGTCCGTCCATCTCCATCTTGACCCCGTTCAAGTGATCCGGGGGCAAGATCTCATTCTCATCTTTACTGTCAGCTGCCTTTTCTTTGAGGGCCGAATTATTTGCGGGCCTCGCATAAACATCCATCAGGAGAAATACGAACAGAAGGGACAAGTACAGAGATCCCAAACCGCAGAGGAAGGCCTGTCTTGACATCATTTTTTCCCTTTTTATTCAAAGTATCGACTGATTAAGTTGCTACGAACAGATTAAACGACCTAAAAAGGAGAAAGCACACGCAAATTAAACTCTAGAACTTTATGCCACTAATAAAACATCTCCTAAAAGTCAGAACCTACACAGACACGGGAGTATTTGCGGTGAAAGAATAAAAAAGCCTGATAAATAATAAATACAAAAGAGTAAGTTTCCAACCTGCACAGCTGTAAGCTCTGTCAGAAGGCTTTAAAAGATAAGATGCTTTAAATGGCCTAGTTCTGCTCCGGGAACGCTCTTCAGGCGTTACGGCAGGAGCTGAGCTAAGAACTGAAACCCAAACGCCCAAACACTCACTGAGAGCCCGACCCGGCGCTCCAGGACAGGCCGCACTCACTCACCGAGAGCCCCGGGGCGCTCGCCGTGCCCCTTCCCTGCAGGAGGTGGGGACGGAGCCCCTGAGGACCGTGACAGGCCGCCGGGAGGCCCGTCCGGGCCTCGCTGCCCCTCACAGACCGGACCCCGAACCGCTCCCGCCGCGCAGCAACCGGCGGAGAAAGCACAGGAACCGGGCGAGCGCGGCGGCGGAAGTGCGTCACAACGCCGTGCGTGCGTGCGGGGCGCGGAGCGGCCATCCTGGATTAGGGCAGGGGCGCTTGCGACAGCCATTTTTCCTCCCAGCGGGTCCTGGCAGATCCGTCGCAGCTGCCAGGACCTCGCGGTTGGAGGAATCCGTTAAAAAAGCAAAACTCCGGGTGCTAAAAATATGAACGCGCTTGGGAGCCCCTAAATCCTGCCTTTTGTACGGAAGACGCCACTGGCAATGCCTATAAAAATCACAACAGCGATTATTTTCCCCATGAAATCATAGCGCACGACTACTTTCACAAGACGATGCCCTTTACTGTGCCACGAAGAGCCGGCACCAAAGCTACCATGAGAGTTGGAGGCACAGCCAGCCGCCCCCGAGGCTGAAACGCCACCTGTCGCGATTTCCCTTTGCCACGACCCGAAACCGCGACCAGAGCCACAGGCCGCGCCCGGAACAAAAATGGCGCCGCTTCGTCCTCGCTGCCCTGCTCTAAGATGGCCGCCGCGAGGCGCCGCCGTGCGCGGTCACGTGGCGCAGGGCGCGGCCCCGCCTCTCCCCGCTTCCCACACACGGCAGGCGGCGAGCGGAGCGGCGGGACCCGCCGGGCCCACGGCGGAGGCACAGCAGGTAGGCAGGGAGCCGCTCCTCCTCCCGCCCCGAGCCGGCCCTTCCTCGAGGAGAGGAGAGGAAAAAGTCCCGGAGGAGACATGAAACCACCTCTGAGGGACGGCGAAGCGCGGTGAGGGCTTCCCGCAGGAAGCTTGTCCCCTCTCGGCGGCCGTACGCCGTTCCCGCCTAAAGCTGCGGTGGGCGGGCCGAGGCCTCGTCGCCCCGCCGAGGCCCCGCGGCCATGAAGCTGCTGCGGCTGCTGTGCCGCCACAAGACGGCCCTGGGCCTGGGCGGCCTCTCGCTGTTCGCCGCCGTCCTGCTCTACCTGGCCAAGTGCACCTCGGAGGGGCTGCGGCCGCTGCCCGCGCCCCGCGGGCTCCCGCACCAGCAGCCCGCAGCCCCGCCGCCCCGCGGGCCGCACCTCCCGGCCGCCCCGCCGCCTTCCCCTGAGGAAAACGCCTTCCTGGCCGTGCTGGTCACCAGCGGGCCCAAGTACAGCGAGCGGCGCAGCATCATCCGCAGCACGTGGCTGTCGGCTGCCGGCCGCCCCCCTCACGACGGCGTCTGGAGCCGCTTCGTGGTGGGCACGGCCGGGCTGGGCGCGGAGGAGCTGCGGAGCCTGGAGCTGGAGCAGAGCCGGCACAGGGACCTCCTGCTCCTGCCCGAGCTGCGCGACTCCTACGAGAACCTGACTGCCAAGGTCCTAGCCGCCTACGTCTGGCTGGACCAACACCTGGACTTCCAGTTCGCCCTCAAGGCCGACGACGACACCTTCGTGCGCTTGGACGTGCTGGTGGAGGAGCTGAGGGCCAAAGAGCCGCGGCGCCTCTACTGGGGCTTCTTCTCCGGCCGCGGCCGAGTGAAATCTGGCGGCAAGTGGAAGGAGAGCGCCTGGGTGCTCTGTGACTACTACCTGCCGTACGCCCTGGGCGGCGGGTACGTGATTTCTGCGGATCTGGTGCGTTATTTGCGCCTCAGCAGGGACTACCTGAACATGTGGCAGAGCGAAGATGTGTCCCTGGGGGTTTGGCTGGCCCCCATCGATGTGAAGAGGGTGCACGACCCTCGTTTCGACACCGAGTACAAGTCCCGAGGGTGCAACAATAAGTACATAGTAACTCATAAGCAAAGCATTGAGGACATGCTGGAAAAGCACCAGACGCTGGCTAAAGAAGGAAAGCTCTGTAAGGAGGAGGTTAAGCTCAGGCTTTCCTACATGTACGACTGGGGAGTGCCTCCCTCGCAGTGCTGCCAGAGGAAGGATGGAATCCCCTGAGAGGCTGGGGAAAAGGCAGAATGTTGGTGGACGCTGTGAGCTCGGTTACTGTTACTTGGGAAGAATCCCAGTAACAAGGGCTTCGAAGTTACTCAAAAAGATTTTGCACGATTCGTTACGTCATGATCAATGAAACCCTGAAACTCCTAAGAGCTGCTGACACGGGATGATGTAGAGATGCTTAAAAAAAAAAAAAAGTGATAAAAAGCGTGGAAAGGCTCATATGGCAGGATCGAAGGCAAATAACAGGTTGCAAAATATGGATAGTAGAGTAAATTTGGGGAGATAACTTGGATGAAAAGTTGCTGGAAGATCTTTGACAGATTCCGAGATTTATTCTGCTAGAGATCGTAGCAGGCCTTTATGGTGGGGAAGATTGTGAAACCAGCATCTGCTGTTTATTTCTTGGCAAGGAAAAAGTGTCAGTTTGGCAAGGTCTGAAGGTTCTGATGGGGCTGCAAATGAGCCGCTGTTGTGGGTGGGAGCAGGTGCCTGGTTATTGACACCGGCAGTCGAGTGAAGGGAAGAATTTTACCTGGATATTCGCGTTGAGGGAGAGTCAGTCTGTTCTCTGGCGGGTACTCCGATTCATGAGAATGAAGTTATTGCCTTCTGTTTAACTTGTCTCTAGGCTTTTTGCTGTTTTGAAGACAAAATGTACATAAATTATCTGGCAGCTGTGGAATAAGTCTGGATTTAGAAAGGTGGATAAGTTACAGTATTTGGGAGATATAGAATATATTATCTTATTTTGGGAGCAGATTGTTACGCTACAAAGCGAGCCTGCAGCTGCTGTGCAGAGGTGTGTCCCCCCCCCCAAATTCCTGTCTGAAGAGAACTTTGTGTCTCTGTTCAGGAGCTACATTGTGATTTAAGGAGATTTAATCCCCCAGCAGTCACTGAGATCCCCAAAGCTGAACTGTGCGGGTTCCCTCCTCTCCAACCGCACCTCAGAGCGGAACTAAAACTCATTTTACAGGAGATGTAAGTTAATTGCTCAAGTAATGCGTCAATGAATGTCCCTTAATCCTGTCTACACTACAAATAATTCCAGCTCTGACAGAGCTTGTTGGCGTCAGATGAATATTGAACAGTAAACACAGGCAGCACGTTCTTGGCCATAGAACGGGTGACTTAGACAATTTCACCACGTTATTTATCTTCAAACCTTTAGGTAAGCCTGTGATTCAAATGCTTTTGAATGGCAGCTGCTCTAATACACAGAAATACTTTTTTCCCAGTATTAATACAGAGCTACTGACTTCCAGAAGCCTTCGTCAGCTACGGATCTTGCAGTAGAAGCTGAGGTTTTGCTTTTATGCCTGAAGGGCATTCTTAATTATCAGTTTTACTGTGTGTTGCACACTGCACTTTCATACCATGTCATTCCCCCCGCCTCCCACCTGCAGGAACAGACTCATTGCAAAGACAAAAATAAAAAAGAGGTGCCATTGTCTCTGTATTTTTGCTTCTTAAATTAGCAAGTTAGCAGTTCATACCAAAGGAATCGAGTGTTGTTTTTTGTTACTCTTCCCTTGTTTTAATTTATTGAGGATTAAGAAAAGTCTTCTGCAGATGATAATTCTCCCTTTCGAAGTCATGAACAAATCTTCTAAAACAAAGGAAGATACTGAAAAAATAAGTTATTTTAGCATGTGTCCATTCTAATGCACACTTATGTATCAACAGATAAGCAGATGCACTTTTCAGCAAGGTCTGCTATTCCAGAACAAGAATTTAACAAGATTACAGGAAATGTAAATTGATTTTAGCATTTAAAAAAAAAAAAAAACCTCTTTGCCATTTGGGGTTCACTAGTAGTGTGTGTATATATGTGATTAAATGCTTGTAATGTATTTATTTATAATTATTGAAAGTGTATTATGTATAGGAAAAATAAGGTAGTTCAATGTCATTTTAAATTTGTTTAAGGAGGTTCTGTTACATCCATGAGAGTTATGTATCAAGCAGTGCTTGGACTTCTGGGTGTACAAGCCATTATTTAAGGTACTACAGATCAAAACTCTGCTGCATGTCTCTCAAGCTGGTACAAATGTGCTTTTTATCCATTTTATCAATAACTGTGTTTGTGGAAATCGTTTACAACGTCGACTCGGACTCTCCGTACCCACAACTCCCATCCTCGCCCCAACAAAAGCGTTTTTCCTTGCTAGCAAAATTAACAGCAGCAAAATGCTGGATCCCCCTTTGATATTTGACCCCGTGGAAAGCATGTGTGTACAAATACTTGATAATTAAGCAATTATCGTGAAGAATTTCTCATGCAAGTGTTGGGAAGAGCGTGAAAACCCTGAAATTCGGAGCCGCAGGGCCCGACGTTGCGAGATGGAGTTCGGAAATGATGGTGATTGCTCAGAATTCCTCGTACCTGGATTCTGTTTCATGAAACCCTTTTTCTTTGAGGTTCCCCATGTTTTGCCCTTGTTGCAAAACAAATTAACATGGAAGATTTGGCAGATTCATGTCCTTTGGTAAATGATTTTTGGTTTTCTTAGCAGACACCCCCTTCCTGGAAACACAGCGCTTAGATTTCAATCCTCATTAACTGAGAAATTCCACAAAAATAGAAGATGAAGTTTTGAAGACTTTTTTTCATATTGTAAAAGCAAATGGAATCATTTAGGAGAGCAGACATCCCATGTTGTGTGGAAAATCCTAGAAAAACATTAACTAGCACAGGATTATTTTTATTTTATATTTTACTAGAAAGAACCTGTGCGTGAAAACCCTATTAATGTTATTCTGAATCATTGAGAAAGTGTATTTCAGGAGTGAGTCACTAAAGTTTTAGGACTTAAAAGTTTCCATCCAAATTTCATTTTCAAGTCCATTTTGTCTAAAGCAAAATATAAAACCCATTTTGAACAACGTACAAATTGAGCATTTTAAAAGCAGTAATTGAAGACTGGTTTTCGTGCCTTCTCCAGACCAAGTTATGTATTTCCTGACATCATCTCACTAGTTTATGATGGTTTTGTACTTGAAAACTATGGTGTCATCTTTGTCTCTTGAAAAGCAATTGTATCAGAACAAGAAGTTTTATTGTATCCATTCTTAGTGATATTTGGGCTTTTTTTTTTTTTAAATAGCGTTTCTGCTAATTTCCAATCTTTCTCCATTCAGGACTAGCATCGAGTTGATCTGTAACACTACTGCACTTTTGGGGATTATTTACAGATTTTATTACTTTTTAAATCAGGCATTTAGCATTCTGCAGAGCTCACAGGTACCGCAGAGAAATAAATTGTTCGTGACGCCCTCTCCGTGATCGGATCTAAGACTTGATAGTGAAGCATTTCAAGCTGACAATGGCATAAATCCAACTAGAAAGCGGATTTTATTTTCCAGTCACTTCTTTAAAGTTATGCGCAACATGACTTTGTTACTATAGTGTGTAAAGATAAGTAGCTAAAACATTAACTGGCAAACTAAATAAGTAATTCCACTTAAAAAAACCAAACCCTCAAGCTTCCAAGAATTCCTACAGTCAGTTCAAGAATTTCAAACCAAATCCAACTTAGAAATGACTATTCCTGTAGCCAAATACTCTCTTTTCTTAAGCCTTGCTCATGTGAAGTTTGCTCTAACACAGCTTCTGTGTGTCATACCTGGGACAAATATTACGTTTTCTGTAGTTAAAATGCCTCATTTTTGAGCATTTAACTTTATTTCCTACCTGTTAACATGAATGTTTTGGGGACCAACACGTGAGCTTTGCAGGTTTGATTCCAAGCCCAGCAGCACGGGACTGTGATCAAAAAAATGGCATTTTTATTCATTTCTCTTCAGCTCCAGCATCAGAGTTAAAATATGTTTTTGGTGTTGCTGTGACAAACCATCAGCGCCTCCCCTGCTCCAGATTTTATTGAGAACATGCTGAGACTCGGACCTGTCGCCACGGGTTCCTGCGTAACGTGCTTTTCCCTCAGGACTGGAACCACGTTAAACTGACATAACGCGCAGTTATCACCTTCGAAACCAGGAAATTTAGGTAACATCTGGTAAAACCTGGAGCCAGATCAGCCCGTTCTCGTCACCGCTGTGAAGCGGGAGGATCATCCAGACGCGTGTGCTTTGAACACGTTGCCAGCGTGGGGCACCATGCTGAGCGTCTGCTCCACAATTCCATGAAATTGCACATTTTTTGCAGCCGAATCACTCGCCGGTTCAGGGTGGGATGTGGCACACGCTTTATTTGCTCAGCATCAACATAGGAAATAAATCACTGGCAACCTGGAGCTACGTGTGATGACGACAACTCTTGGTGATTGCGTAAGGATGTTGTGCGTGTATTTATGTCCTTTCCTGTGCGCTGTTACTGGCTGAAGGGTCTGTGTGCTGTGATTTTTAATAAAAGACTTTTGCTGTATTATGTAATTGCTTGTTCTATGCAAGAATAATAAAACTCTGGTTATTTTCATGTTATCCTGGCACTGAGAGGCGCAGCCCCAGTCTTCAGCAATTATTTACCTGCACATCCCGATTTTACATCGGTAGCAATACAGGGACGTGACTTAAACTGGAACGCAGTTGGAAAAAAGGGTTTCTCTAAAAAGTGTAGTAATTCTCAGCTGTTTTGAGCAGTTACACACCCATAAACACCATTGACTAGTCTTACCTTAAGAAACCAAAATACTGGCAACATTCTGACAAAGAATTGCAATTATTTTTCAATACAACATCTGCTTAAATAATTTCAACGCTTCAAGCGGTTTAAACAGCTCTGACTTTCTGCTGGTGGGGCGGTGGCCCCTTCTCTTTAAAAGAAGCGTGTTCTTGCTGCTACCCAAACCTTGGAAGCACATTTTGGGCCCTGGTCCAGAGAAACACTCTGGTTTTAGCTAAATAAACCCATTATTTGAACCCAAAAGCACAAGAGGACTCTGATTAAGCCCACGCTGTTACTTCGGGGCAGCACTGTCCTGGTTCTCACTAACAGTTCTTCAATGACCTGCTCGGATTTTTCTTGGAAATGTTTGTAATAAAGTACCTTCTGTAATTTTCCGGTTTAATATCAAAGTGTCCTGGTCCCCTCTGACACAGGGAAAGCTTTGGCAAATTTAATATATTATTAGGCATATTGGTCAGTTCCTAAGCAGAGAGCAAAAGGTGCATGTCTTATGTAGCCCATAGTGAGAGCATTTAACTTACCTGCTCAGTATTAAGTATTTCTATCGATGTATTTGCTGAGGTGGAGCTACAGAGAAGTAATAAACATGCTTCTCCAGTGCATTAATAACTTAAAACCACTCTGGTCTGATGAAGATCTATTTAAACTTGAAATAAGAGTGGAACACAATGTTTTTGCTGCTGTTCCACTGAAATCAGAGACATCTCAGCGTCTACACACTGAGACATTCACAGCAAGGATGCACCAACTTCTGAAATTAGCACATTCTCATTTCAAGTAGCAGATATTCAGCTTTATGTACGTGATTCAGAATTACAGTGAGCCAAACAGGAACATTTGTGTCATGCAAGGTATTTATAGATCCGTTGCTAAGCAAACACGTGCCTGTTCGGTTTGAGAAGAGAAGCAGAAATCTGAAATTCCTCATCGACAGAGCCTGGAACAAGGAAATATTCCAATGCTCTGGCATTTTTAAGACCAGCCAAGTGACCACAGCGGGGTTGGATTCCACACTCGCAACCTGGCCAGAATTAAATTCAAAAATCTCCTCCTCACCTCATTCCAGCAGCAGTGGTATTGAGCTTTAATTGAAGTTCATAAAGCGCCGCAATTGCCAAATACTACACGCAATCGCCTCTATTAGTGAAATGGTAAGTCCAAGGTAAATCACGTTAAAGAACTCCCGTCTATCACAAATGCCGTAGTTAAATGTTAAAAACACACTTGAATTCTGACTCATTAATAACGTTGGGTACACCATGTAAACTGGGGGGGCAACAAATACAGGTCAGCAGGTCCCTCATTACCTTTATTAACGTAGAAACTCTGTACTGCAGTTGGCTCAGTCATTTTTTGCTGTTCTTACATGGCCGAAGAGAAGCAAACAGAGTGACACGGGTCACACCGCCCAAACCTTCTCAGCTGGTGCACAACACCAGATATTCCATGGAAGTTTTCAGAGAAGCACAAAAGCTCTTTTTCTATTTTTCCCCATAAGAGACAAAGAACATGTTCCCTCACCCCTAAATCCAACCCCGTCCTCTTCTGCCACGTCCCAACTCTTGGTAGAAGCACAAAACTCAAAAATCACCCACCCGAGAGCCAAGACAAGCCTCTCATCACATCTCCCTTACCTCTTTTTCCAGGAAGATATTGCAATTAAAGGCACTTTCCCAACAGAACTCCCACCAGCAGACATTCATTGTCACAGCCCAAACCCCACAAACCTTCTTGCTGCTTTTATAGAGACCACTCGCTCCTATCACTGATCAGGGATCAGCTGGAAGCCGCAAATCAGCTCTAAGTGGGACCAAACTCTTTTAAAGGGACATCCCCATGTGTATCCCTGATACAATTAAAAATTTTACTCCATTTTTTATTAAATGCATTTTCCTCCAAATTAATATCTCTCACATACATATAATAAACTCACTTCTTTTTACATCTTTGCTACAGAGATTTAAAATAAGACTTTTCTTCTTTTTTTTTTTTTCATAAATACTTCAAATTAACTTTCCAATTTGTTGCTGAAGCAAGTTGATCTGTTTGGAAAGTACCGTTTTCCTGTTTTCTTGCTCTGTGCAGTTCAGTCACTAGATGTCACTATGTGCCTTTAAGGGCAAATAACGGGATGTGTTCCTTGGGTTTAAAAAAAATAAAAAATCAAAGCAGGAATTTAAGCGGCGTCCAAAGACAGTTGTTTATGATAAAATCTATCTATGTTCTCTAATAAGTATCTGCTGTTTAATACAGACTTAAATGGATGATCGGGAAGAAAAGGAAAAACATTTTCCAATTCAGAAATGGAATTCTGAAGGAATTATTGAGGATGGAGCCAACATAATTTTCCTTGTAATTAGTAATTGATAATGCACAGCTAGATTTTAAAGACATAACTTTGTAGAAGCCCACAGATCCCCCTCAAAAAAATGCAGAAAGCAAAGTAACTAAAAATGATGAGCTTCATTTGGGTCAGTGAAGCTCAGACACCATCTGGGAGCTACAATAACTGGGGATTATGGAAAGATAATTAACCGTGCCTGTTAAGGAAAAAATGCAGCCATGATTTGCCAAAATCTTTGGATGGCTCTTCCTTGTCTATGTATGTTTGTGGTTAATCCGGCCAAAAATTTTACATCAAAGGACTCTGTTGTTGTTGGGGGGAGGGCTGGCAGGTGGAAGGAAAATAGCTTTTGAATGCAGTGGACATTTGTTATAGAACAAGCCAAACCAAGCCCAAACCCCAGCCACCATGTCCCCCCCTGCACCGAGTTTTTCCGTGGTTTCGTCAGCTGAAGGTGCAATTGATTTGAGTTGTCAAATCGAGTTTTCTTAAGGGAAACTTTCCCCCAAAATAGTCAAGGAAGAATTCAGTTCCAAAAAAATGCCTGTGTGTGACTCCTTCTTGAACTTTCGTGTTGATTAAATACGTAGAAAGGAAACCTATTAAAAATTATCGATGCGCTGATTGGATCTAGGAGTTAACGGTTGGCCTTGATGATCTTGAGGGTCTCTCCCAACCAAAATGATTCTACGATTCTACGCCATGTCCCGAGGTGGTTCCGGCCCTGCCCGGGGTCCCGTTCACACCAGTCTGTAACGCGGGAATATTAATATTTGCCTTGATGGATATGGACCGGTCCAGCTCTGGTCTCATTCCAGCGCTGTCGTCAAGCTGTCACACTTATGCTTTTATACCCAGGTCGCAAACATTGCATAAAATCCAAATTTCAGCCATACTTTCCACATCCTCTCCTCTTTATTATGGGTTTCAATGAAAACATGAGGGAGAAAAAAAAAAGTGGAAAAATTTAGGCACTGATCCATGTTTTGATGAAAAGTCGAAAAGCCACAAGCCTGCACGCCCACCTCCCTCTGCCCGCTGCGTGACCATCACCCTGGCCCCGATTTTTGGAGACGCCGAGGCCGTCGCCCCTGCCCGGCACAGCCAAAGCACATTTAGTCACCTAAGGCCACAAGCCCCATCTCCTGGTGGTCCATATCACCCCCTGCTTTGCTTGGCAGCCAAGATCCAGGGAACGTGAGTCCTGTTACAGCATCTGTTTATTTTCCAGATGTGCAGGATCGAAATCTGAAGTGTCGGACGAGTAGAGAAGCTCCACACAAAGAGCCTCTAGTGCAAAGTGCACCGCACAAAAGCAACAGAAGGGGCTGGAAAATTAGTGACACTGTCTCTTTTTTTAAATAAATGGAAAGGTGGTTGGTGTTGCCAGTGATCAATTGATGTGGGGTGGTGCCAAATGGCTCCAGTTGGCTTTGAAGCCTCGTAGCACAAGACACTGCAAAAACATTTATCCAGAACAGATCCCAGCCACAAGAGTTACAAATATTTACTTTATGTATTTACTTTAGGGAAGGACTCAAGCCAGAGATAGTAGATCTTGATTGCAAACATACCAGCAATTGAGGTGCTAAGAACTGGACTTTGGGGTCTAATCTTTCTGATCTCATCTTGTCTAATATATTTGCCTTTCTTTCCACGCCGTGACCTCAGTAAAACGAGCGTTCGATGCGCTGGAAACCTGCCCCTGTAAACGCGCCACGCTGAGCCCCGGGCCTGGATCCACGAGGGAGTCCGGGACCTGACACAGATTCAGGTGAATTTCTGTATCTGTTGCAGTTCTTTAGACATTTACACGCTGCACGCTGGCATGTGCGATATTTTCATGTGTCGCAGCCCTAATTTGCAGCCAGTCTCTTGCGGCTTCTCCGTGAATTCTGCCCGGTGTCCCTTCCTAAAAACAATTCTTGCGGAGTTTGACTGTAAGAACATTAGGGGAATCTCCAGCCATATGAGGATTTTCCCAAATATGAGGTGCTGTGCACAAGAAGTTTGAAAAGTTATAGCTATTCCCTCTTTTTTCCCATTCCTAATCCCCGATTTCACAGGGACCCCTGGCTGCCGAGATGTTCAGTGCGGTCTGCGATGCCCTGAGCTCCTGATGCGCTGTGTATCCGTTATTCCAACAGAACCCAGTGGAAATAGTTCTTTAAATGAAACCGAAAAGTACTCCGTGCCTCAGTTTCTCCCTCAGTAAATTGATAATAACATTACCTCTTCTCAAAGCAAAGCCGTCAAAGGCCTTTGGGATCCAGGCACGGCTGGACTTAGGGAAACGCCTGATTATCTTACACTTTATAAAACGCCAATCTGGCTCCCGAAAAGCTTCATCAAAGCAAAACTCATAGCTGGAAGGTTTATGAGGACAGGGCGAGGGGTAAGAAAACAACAGCCAAGATCTAATTTCTTAGGAGTAACAGATAGTCCCGGGAAGACATAATTGAAGTCTCTAATAGCTGCAGATAAGATCAGACTGAGTTACTATTTTCAGCCCGTCTCAGACATCAGGACTGGAGTCACCGAAATAAATTCTAAAACCTGAGACAAACGAAATGCAGCAATTAGGAAGCTGCAGGGTCCCAAAGAGAGAAAACCAGCAAGAAATACATAAATATCGCAACAGGGTGGGATCATCCACTAGACAGGGATGTCCTGTCCCAGCTGTCCTAAGGGCTGGGGTCACTCGTGAAAAGACAGATGCCTGTTTGGGCAAGGACTGAGATGAAAAGGAGGAACCTGAAGAGGTAAAATGACCTTGATTTTAATTCCAGCTGTGATAAGAGGAACTTCATCCTCATTACAGGGCACCAGCAACAGCTTTGTTCTCCATTTGCTTTTAGAAAACCTGCCGTGTGTCTATAAATCCCTGTCCAAGGACCCCAGAAGAAGAAGAGTTGCGGGGGGTTTAATACCAAGCTCACAAAACCTGTGAGAAGTTACCAAGAAGAGAGACCCAGGCTCTTCACAGTGGTGTATGGCAGGAGGACAAGAGGCAATGGGCACGTTGAAATCAGAGAGGCTCAAACTGGATTACACGAAACCTTTTCCATCATGCAAACCGCCAGTTATCGGAACATCTTGCCCAGAGAGGTTGTGCAGTCTTCAACTATGGAGGTTTTCAAAACCCAGCTGGGTAGAGCCTTAAGTAACTTGGTCTGTCCCCAAAGCTGACCCCACTTGGAGCAGGAGGTTGGACCAGAGACCTCCGGAGGTCCCTCCCGACATTAATGATCCCGGGACTGACCGCACGTCTGCCTCCACTCGTCCTTGGCATGTGCAGAGCTCAGCCCGAGCCAGGGCACGTGAAAAACCAGAGGTTGCATGGGCGGGCAGGGGAACGCTTGGGAAACGTCCCATCGCTCGCCTGCCGTCGGTTGGGCTCGTGCAGAGAACACCCGCCCCGGTCCACGCGGATCTGCTCCCTCCCTGCCTCTGACACCTTGTTTATTCTGAAGCACTTGGCTCTCGATGCCGTGCAGATGAAAGAAGACATCAAAGGCCCTAATTTTCCTTTCTTCGCACCGCATTCCCTTTCCGCGTTCAGGCCAGGGTCCAGATTGACCAGGGATTCCTTCGTGGCCCGGGAAGTGCGGTTTTGAAGAACCTCTAGCAAAGAACAGGCACGAACCAGGAGCAGGTTGGACGTGGCTGCAGGTTCCTTGGTTGGGGAATTGCAAGAGGCTGAGTTAAAAGCAACTGGGAGAGGGATTATTCAGAGTCACGAAAAAAAAAAAAACAGGCTCAGAGATACTACAGAACAGATAAAAAATGTATTAATAGTTGGAAGGACCTGTCCTTGCAGACAGGATTAGAAGCAGCAGACCAGTTATTCCAGGCACACGGGAGCTGAAGGGAGCTCCTTCCATTCGTTCAGATGTCCTTGCGCTGCACAACAGCCCCGACGTCTTGAATTGTCCCAGCGTCCCCGTTCCTCGGATTATCCAGAATGTGTTCTTTCTTCTCCCAACTGAAAACAACCTGTGATTCCCTGATTTCTTTCTAAGCAAACACACAAGTTCTGCCGTGCAATCAGTCTGTTTATTCCCTGCTTCCCCTTTCACGGGAGGCCTATGGCTTTCCATGGCTTTGCAGGCATCAAACGCTAATTTCACTTGGCTTTTGTCAGTGAAATGGGCTGGAACAGAGAGTCATAAACAACTGGATCAGTAACACTGATGTTTATTTAAAAGGCAGTTACGATTTTTTTTTTTTACTGTTGTTTTTTGACTCTTGAAATGCAGCGGCTTTTTGCAGCTGGGTTGTTTCACTCTCTGGCTTTAGAGAGGAAGAAACTGAAGGTGGAGAAGACAAACAAACACACAAAAAGACAGAAATCGGGATTAAAACGATCGTTTAGTAATCATTGATCCTTGAGAGTCAACCTTGCAGAAGCCAACCCTGCATCTCACTGGCAGTGTACCTCAATAATCTTTCAGAGCTTTCTTCTTATCGTTTCCACAAAGCAGGTGGAAGTGCAAAATAAATGCCTGCGTGCGGAGGCTTGTGCAGATGCTGAAGCGGTAGATCCGGATTTCTGCTGGGCAAATGTATTCCAACTCAGGCCAACCGTCTCCTCGTTTCTCAGCTCTGCTGTTTGCAAGCCAGAGCCCAAAAAATACCATTTTCCACAATACCTGTTGCTCCACGGATGCCCACGAGATGGTGGATCAGGGCTGCCGAGCCTATTTTATACCTAAGAAAACTCATGCGTTGCCTCTGCCCAGCCCCACGGCAGCTCTGGAGATCCATACGTTAAACCCTGGAGCATCCCGCTGATGAACACCTCCTCCTTCTGAAGCTTTCAGATTCACACAGGACATCTTCTTGTTCTCAGTCAATGTTGGGAAGAAAACAGCATTGTCGATAACTGTGAATTGCACTAATTGGGATATTTAATACTCGGTTGCAATTGCACTGGTGCTGAAACCATGATACCCCGTCTATAAAGGACCCCAGTGTCAGAAATACAGTAGAGTTTTTCATGCCAGCTGCTGTTCTGGGTTATGGCTCCAGTCTGGCTGCATTGCTCAGTGAAATATGTTATTAGAAAATTAAGCCAACAAAGACAACGTTACAGTAATGTTCAGTGTGAGCCCAACCCACAGAGAGCTGGGACCTTCATCACCGAGCAGGGAATTGCATCCTAGGTCAGCCTAGATAGTGTGTGCTGGGCCTAATCCTGCACCGGGCTGAGCTCTCCCCAGGTCTAAAGGCTTCAGTGGACGCAATGGTGACCCGGGATCTCGCTGTAATCAGGAGTAAAAGAAGAGAATTTTTGTCACTCCATATGCTGGACAAAAATTGATTTTGCGGGCATGTGTGTGCTGAGTCTGGGCGATTATCTTTGATAAGAAATAATCTGTTAACTGAAGGAGTTTGGGTGCTGAGGGAACACATCAGTATTTGATTCGCGGTTTCCTCTGCCGAGAAGCAGAAGCGATTGATCCTCTTTGCAGTCCGACTGATTTTTTGAGCAACTCCGCTACACGAAGTGAAACCAACTGATTTATTTTTTTCTCCCGCGTACTTATTTGCCAGAGCTGTAAAACAACGGAGAGCATGAAAACGCATCATCCTGCAGTCACTAAACCTCGGATGCTTTCTCCCCCTCGGATGCTTTTTCCCCCTCGGATTTTACGATGCCACTTGGCCAAACCTTCTGCAGAGGTGGGTTCGGAGGCCAAGCCGGAGAACCTTCCAGCAGTGACCTAAACCCTTTCCAGTGGGGTTTAGGGTGGGACGGCAACAGGCAGCGTCCCCTACGTCCCCGTGTCTGCCGTGGCACTGCTGGCAGGCGCCGCGCTAATGCGCCGCTTTATACATTCATTTCCTACACTCATCTGTGGTTTTGAATCCTCTGCGCAGGGCCGTGGGCTCGCAGACGAAGGAGGGAATAACAGCGATGTACGCAAACTGGTCTTTAAGAGCCCACAAAAAGAAAAAAAAAAAAAAAAAAAGCCACAACAGAACACACAACTTGAGGACAACCACTTTTTCTGTGTTGTTGCGAGAATTATAGTCAAAGAGGGGACAAGATAACATCTGCCTGACCACAGCAAAGCCCATGGATGTGATGAAGAGTTTCCCAAAGTCAAACTGTAAAGCACTCAGCTCCTTCTTGTCAGCATCCAACTCTGCAGTGAGCACGGAAAGAAACTCTTCTCATTCCAAAATAGAGGAGAAAGAGGAATGTAAGGGACGGGAATTTGAGCATGGAAAAGAAGCCTGAACCATCAGGCCATTCTGGGAAAGAAGATCCCATAACATCTTGCAGGAGGTTCCCCTGTGCAGCCAGTAATGCACATTTCTCACGTATGAGGGCACTGGTGTGTTTTTAATTGGCAACAGGTTTACTCCCAGTTCCATCTCATAAGCAGATGCGAGGGAATGAAAAATACAGAGGTGTCAACGTGGCCACAGTGCAAAAATTCAGTTTGCAAAGACACCCCTTGATGACCCCCCACTACGTACGGCATAAAGGCTTTTCGAAAAGGAGGGACTCTGATTAAACGCCAAGGAGGAGCAAAAGCAGATTGTGATTCCAGTCTCTGCTGTGTTCACCTGGCTTGCAAAGAACTCACAAGCAAAGTTGTTGAGAACTGGGTGGAGGTCACTGTTCTAAGCAGAAATTGGCCCAAACACATGAAATATATGCTCCTCTTGACTGAGAGCCAGATGGGCTGAGGTTTGTTTCGGGGTTCGAGGTCACGTTCAAATCTGGTTTAAAGTCCAACTTCATCAGTACTGAAATCTTACAGATCTAGTAGTGAAGAAAAATTTCAAATAGCGTTGAGCTAGTGAGACCTTGGCCATACTGAATGTCCTAAAACTCAGCAGTGCAGAATGTCCCAATATCCCCCAGTGTGATAGAATAAAACCTCCAGATGTTTTGCATTTCCCTGCACTCTCAGCAGTGCTGTAGCAGGATTGTTTCCCTGGGTTTCCAACACTAAGACGCAGGACTAGTCCCACGATGGCCATGAAGAGGTTAAGGAAGCACAGACGGAGGCCGATGCATGCATGTATGTATGTCTGCCTGCACACATCCTCGCCGAGGCGATCCGGATTACTGTTCCTGTGTAAATAAAGCGCAGTGAGGGTGGGTGGTCAGCTCCTATCCAATCCGCCTGAAAGCATCAATTTTCGGGGCCTGGAAAAGCTCCAGCCGCGTCGGGCTGATCCGGGAGCTGCTAACGCAGAGCTGCCACGAAGGATCCCTCTTCGTGTTTATTGTCACCTGCTTCCGAAAGGCCTGGTCCAATGGGATCAATAATTAATGAAACGGATCATTAAAGGAAGCCCATTAACGGAAGGTGGCACCTGATGAATGCATCTCAGGACTGGGTCTCAGACAGCTGATGCAGAAGAAAGGGCTATGTGGACTGTAAATAGCTACATTTCATCTCACAATTTTAGTAGAATTCCTCTAACTTGTTCACTCTTTATTCCTGTATTGTCTATTATTACTATGGCCACTGCTGTATTAGGTGTTGAGCAAATCCACAGAAAATAAAATAGTCTCTTCCCATCCAAAATCTGCAAACTACAGTAAGAGAAAAGTAACACAGAGATACAGAAAAGAAAAACTACTCAAATAATACAGCAATGTGAGAATCCACAAACAGGAAAGGCTGGATTTGGTTTTGAGATGCTCTGAAGAGCTACCAGGGCCCCGTGTGCTTACCTGTTGGTAATAGTTCTCTCAAAAACCACACGATTTCAGCACTACCAACATATCGCAATACAGTATAAAACTACCTGCACTCTAAAAAACTACCTGCTTTCTGCCTGAACCTTGACTTTCCCCAGCCACTCTGGTTTATTTTTTATCTGCTTAAGAAAGGCCACCAAATTTGTTAAGCAATGTTCTTTGCGCTTAACTCATCAGAGCTTTTCAAATGTCCTCTTGCTCCAGAGGTGAATGTATCCATCACTTTATAAAGCTCTAACCCAAAACTCAGCAAGCTGAAGAGGAAAAGATGCTTGTCTCCTGCACACTTCCTAAGGTTTCACTGCTATCGAAGTGAGTTAATTGTCCCGTGTTCTAAGTCTTCTCACCTTGGGCGATATCACAGTCATTCACAGGACCCTGCAGCACACACTACAGAGCCATAGACTTAAAGATATTGCTTTACCTACTAGAAGAACGGATCTTTCGGGCTGGGCTGGGTTTCCTGGACAGTGCACCACGTCGTTTTCTGCCGTCTGGTGTCCAGAGACTAAAGGCAGATGTTACCACTAATCAGAGTCTTCCAGATGGTCACCAGCCTCAGGATGTTTGTCTTACGCGATTCTGTAGCCAAGAACCAAAGACCTCCCTCCTCATAGCCAAAATTCAACAGCATTACCGAGGGAAATACCATCTGTGTGCTCTCACAGGGATTGAGTTAGACCTGCCTCATCTGGAAAGAGCACTTGTTTGGCATTCGGGAAGCTTCGTATCCTACCAAGGATCTCAAAGTGCTTTGATAACATTAATCAAGCCTCATTAAGCCTCACATGCACATCTGTAAGGCAAGTCAGGGTTTCTTCTGCCTCAGTTGCAGAAGAAGACACGGAGGCACTGGAAAGCAAAGCGGCTTGCCCTGGGCAGGGTTGTCGAGCCCTAGGAATTAGCTTGAATGTTGTGGTATATCTTTAATGCAATATCACTCTTCTGGGCTCTCAAGTCTTAATTTTTGAAGGGTTATGGGTGGCAATGAGGCAAGCGCACTGTGAGGCCAGGAAAACAAAAGAGGACCCCAGACTTTGATTCTTCTATTTAAAGTAAATTCATTCTAATCTCATTATAAAGACTCAAAATAAGCATTTTAATGTGTAGCAACCTGCACGCTCTCTAGCATCCTCAGATCTCCAATGCCTGCTCATTTTGTGGGTCTGGCCTATTTGCTAGCCGAGGAATATCTGCTTTCAAATAAAAAGAGATAGAAAGTAAAAGTTTGACCCGCATTCCTGAGGGACTGCCCCAAGGAAATCACCAGTGTAGAACCCATCACGGTTTCTTTCAAACATGGTGAAGTTGTACTTTGGTTGGCAAGCGCGTACTTGCCAGGAGATGCAGGCACCATGCTCATGGGAAGCACTTTGTTGCCTTTTTTTAATGTTTGAATCAACTTTATCCATCTTTGTTATTTTTGTTGTAACTCGGATGATCTAAAAATTGCCTGGGCCTCCAGTGTTTACTTTCGAAACAATAGAAAATGACTGGCTCTCAGTCACATGTATCCCAAGACTTTTTCCTTAAGCATAATTAGAGTTCCTTCCATGGCTAATTAAATTCTCCAGTGAATGAAAACAAATTTCCTGGAATGAATATCATCTTGATTCGCTTTGTGCAAAGCCAGGCTTACGTGCTTCACCCACTCGGTTCTCCGAGGGTGTTGGCTACATCTCCGAAATCTTCTTGTCAACAAATGACGGCTCAGGGAAACAGTCTAGTTCTGGGGTCTGCACACTCCTTTGCCACAGATCACAAGAAATTGCATCTACCTTATTCCTCCTCTGTGCTTTATTTGATTTTATAGACTTTCATTGTCGCCTTCATTAACATTTCTCCAAGCAGAATGGTTATAATCTATTTAACCTGTCTTTATACAACATGGTTCTAGACTTCTGACTATACCTCTTAGTCTTTGCTGGACCTTTTCTACTTCTACTGTTAATATGATGCTTTTAAGCATAGTATAGCATTAATATATGCTTTTAAGCATGAGATACTGGTAGATGACCACAGTTATGTGAGTACACTGGGATTTATACGATAGAAATATGAACCCTTTTTTTATTCACAGAACTCAGGATGATTTGCCCCCTTCCTCAGGCATTTCTACAAAGTTCTGTCTCTCCACTAGTAACAAGTCTATGGTAATAACCGCTGCATGAAATAGGTTGGAAATATTGTTCTGACAACACTGAATTCCCAATACCTTGCTATTTCGCCACATTTCCCTTCCAAGGGAATATACTGATGTAGCTATCAGAAGTGCTCACATGGTTTATGAGTGCACAGCTGTTGATTTTTACCGCTGATACAAACACATGTACGGGAGAAGTTCCTAGAACTTAGACAGTAGTTACAGCAAGTGAATGAATTATCTTTAGCGCCCAAATTCCCCCCATAACCGCTCAATGAAATGGCACCATTTTACCTTTAAAGGTGGTTTTAATGTCCCAGCGATGGAGGGATGCAGCCTTTTGCATGGCCACACTCCTTTGGATTTGAGAGCAATTTGCCCCCAGGTTGCTGAAGGCCACCAAGGGCCGGTTTACAAGCCACTTTGGATTGAAGTGGGGAAGATTCCTCCCAGGGCAGACAAAGATCCATACCTGGCAAAACCAGCTCCTTCCCTTTGCTTTTTCCCTGGTTGTTATCTCCCCCGCGAGTCTGTATGTTCTACCGTGTCTTCCCCGGGGCAAGGCGGACCTATAATCTGCATTTGGCAGTCAAGCGAGGTTCGAGTCAGCCCAAAGGAGACAATAAATCATTATCCTGGTTAGACTGTGAGTAGATGCCTTTGGAGGCCATCCATTTTGAAGGCAAATTCCTTCCCACTCTGACGTTTGCTTTCCTGTTTATTCCTCTCAAAGCCTCCATAAATGGTGCTCGGTTCTCCATCATCTTTTGACACCGAACTCTGTGGCCAACTGGCCTCCAGTCCTCTCTCGATGGTAAACACCACCACATTCCCTCATGTGATGGAAAACTTCCCTCCAGGCAAACTTGAAGTTTATTGTTTTATCGCCCAATTTCCTTTGTCCTGTCAGAAAGGAGATTTGCACCATGCACTGAATAACCAGACAGAAGCGAGGTGCCTGTTGACGGTTGAACAGAAGCAAGTTTTTCCAGGATGTGGCTTCATAGGTCGTACTCCATCTACTTTCTTTACATTTACATGACGTCTGCTGTGACAGTTTGTTAGCTTGGGTATGCGAACTCAAATAGCTGTATTAACACGTAACTATTTTACCTGGATGTCCAGGCTGTGGTCAATACTTATGTTTTAAATGAATATTGAATGTACCACATCATCACATTATTCCAGACTCCGGAGCTCTGAGGAAAAGCCAGCACCTCCAGATAAATGGGAATTGTTAGTACTACAGTTCCACATCCACTCTGCTTTGAAGATAAAACCATTTCCTAGGTCTTGTGCACAATTGTGGACAATTCCGAGCATGCCGCACAGGCTTTTGGTTTAAGTTTTAGGATTAAACCCGTTGTCTTTGCCTGTTCTTGGAAACATTTCACCTCCAAACTGAGCACTGGTTATTCCCAGCTCTTTGTGAAAATAGTGTAAAACAAGTAAACTGTTTTCACCTATGCGTCAGGTCAGTACCGAACAGAAATGCTGTGTTAGAAGTGGAATGGACATGACCTCATTTTGTAAAAACTGCAGTTCCTGAATTACTGTTGTTTGCTTAGTAACGTGTGGGTTGTTATGTGTGAAATTGCAGGTCTACTGAGTCAATTAACTTCATTATGCCATGAAATACTGGCGAATTTGACAGTAAAAGGCTGATTTCATACGTTGCTTTATGTTGCCAAGAAGTTAGCTTGTACGTCTGCTCAAATGCAGGATGCAGAAAGGCTGAGGATGAGAAGACATCAACCCTACTGGCAGCATCATTGGACCCACTGACTAGTTCAGCTTCAGGCTCTGCAAAACAGGGGGACCAGCCCCTCTGTAATGGGGTAACTATTAAGATGCAGGGTATTTTGGAAGGGGAAAGTGTCCCAGAAGGAGACGCTGCTTGGTTTTGCATCTGTGATTTTTCCTATTAGAGGTTTGTGTGCTGTGGAACCGCTTTGCGCACTTGCAGCTCTCAAATTTCATTGGGGAAGAAAGTGACTTGGATAATACCTATGCAGGGGGATAGGAACGGTGTTTTTACCTGTCCTGGATCCTGAGATGTCAAATATAGCACTTGGATGTGCTGACATGGGCTGGGAGGGATGCAGCAAAGACTGTGCCGGTCTCCTCTCCCACCATGTAAAAGCCAGACAGAAAACTGAGGGTGTGCTCCAGTGGATTTAATTTCTACGCTGACGTCGGTACCTCATCTCTGCAGTTTTCGAGGCAGTGCAGCATGAACTCCAGCACAAGCACATCATACTTGCCCTTATTTGAGTCTTAGAGGCCACAGCTTTTGATCGTTTGTATCTGTACAGGCAGCACTGCTATCAGAAGAGGAATCAAACAGCTCAGGCAGAAAATATACATAAGGGAAGCTGCCTTCAGCCCAGCCAGGCTGTTTCCCTCATATCTCCCATCAGAAAACAAGGATGAGGCGTCTGGTATGTGAGGCGTAAAGGTTCTGTGCAAGGTAAGGTAGGGATTGTGTCTGTACATCTCTGTATAACAGAGAGGGGAAATCCCTTTCCCTGCTGCCTGCCTTCCCTTCCACCAGCCTTGGCAGCCCGTCGTGTCGGCTCTGACTGAGGTCCTGACTGAAACAGGAAAAAAAAACCCAAATAAAACACAACTTAAGCAATTTTCCAAACTGCAACACACAAATAAACACATTAGCCATCCTCTCCTCAGCAACCACAGAGCATCCTCCCAAAAGCAACACAGCGAGTCACTTATTAGAGGCTTAATGAGCTGTGGAAAAATAACACTATTCATTCTCAGCTGCTTATTCTCTGTCCTTTCTGAAGTCATAACTCGGGCCACCACAGAACCACACAAGCTCATGGGCAAAGGCACAAGCTCACTTCTGCACACAAGCTCCCAAACAGTATTTGCTGGCTTGTAATTTTGGCTCTGACCTGGTTTGACTCCAACCCCAGCTGCGTTAGCCCTGAAATCCAAATTGGATTGAGATACTATCGGTCTGGGTTTGCACGCGTGTATCTGTGTGGATGCAGTTCGCTAATTTGCACACACCAGCGTGACAGAGGTCTTATGTGGTATATCTGAGCTTTGCACACAACAGATTTAATTTCACTTTTGTTTATGCCGACTTCAGCTTGATGAATCCAGAAGAGTTGTTCTCAGCACAGCTGGGTGTCAGAAGCCAACCAGACATGAAAGATTTAAAATGGAGCAAGAAGGAATAAGAGGAGCCTCACCGAGACACTTTCTTGGACTGACAATGAATTTGACAGATATTTTTTTTTTTCCTCTCTATTAATCTTTTATCTTTGGACATTTTTAGAACCTCTCCGAAGCGGGGTACATTCAGCCACATGGGGTTTTTTTTCTTAAGACCTTCACACTGAAGGTCTGAGCTCTGGAAATGTTCTTCCTAAGGTATCTTACAGATGGAATGAAAGGAGAAATACTGGATAAGTTGCAAGAAGCCCCATAGCTTTCATAAGCTTTCTGGCTTATTTTCGCAGACACATACAGCTCAGGTCAGAAAAGTCTCCAGATTTTGGGGAGCTTCTCCGAACTTCAAGCTCTAAACACATTACAGTCTTCCCATGTGGCTGCATTTGTTTGTCTGGAGATGGTCTGAGAAAAGAACTGCCCTTCTGTTGAGCTCAAATAATTCGTTTGGGGAAGTATCAAACAGCTGCAAGCAAATGCCAGGGAGTGAGACCCGAGAGCCTGCGGAGTGATAAATGCAGCTAGTCCTGGACCCCAGCGGGACCACTTCTCCTTTCGAGAAGTGC
Organism: Caloenas nicobarica; assembly: GCF_036013445.1. Taxonomy (NCBI): domain Eukaryota; kingdom Metazoa; phylum Chordata; class Aves; order Columbiformes; family Columbidae; genus Caloenas; species Caloenas nicobarica. Next base: position 5,580,958 of record NC_088266.1, read on the forward strand.
CAGCGCTGGCCTGAGCAGCTCATTTCACCAGCAAAGCGTTGGCTGGCACGGCACAGACCTTCCCAAATCATTTAACTCACTCTTCCGCAGCCAGACAGGCTTGGGACAGGTGCTTAATAGCTGAGCGTGGCTAATTAAAACCACCCTTGCGAAATATGACCAAGGCCAATTAAAAAAAAAATATTAACCGTTGTCCCTCTGACAATTGAAACCAATTGAAGTCCTTTATCAGTCCTACTCAAACGCGGACTGTTGCAGGCCCCGGTCACAAGGCAGTCCTTCTTTTGAAGGCTTACTCCAAGGATTTCTCTCAAAAGCTCAAACAGCAGAGAAATGTGAGCGAAGTGATAAAAATTCAAGAAGGTTGTGTTTGTTTCTCCAGTAAGTTAAGCAAAGGATAGGGAGGCACTGCCAGACCACACAGTTCTGTTATTCAGGTTTTTTGGTTTTTGGTTTTTTTTTTTTTTTTTAGAAAAGGCAGACAACTTGGGTTTTGTTTCTTTGCTTCATAAATAAAGCACATGTGTGGTCTCCGGAGAAACACACCAGCCTGGGCTTTCCTATCCCTAGTTTCTTCCCAATCGTTTCAAGGCGCTGCTACTACCTGGTGGTAATGTCATCAGCGTATTTGCGTGGGCAAGGAAAACGCTTCGCACGGAACGACACCAGGGCCTCTCTCCTGAAGGGACAGCTGCCCAGCCTCTCTTTTCTTTTTCTGTTATTGCCAGCTTATTTCTTTGTGGCCATGGTTAAATGTGCAGGTGGCGACGGCGGCTTTGGAAGGTCCAGCTCCCCGAGCGGTGAGACCTGTGGAGAAGTTGTCCGTGGTGACGCCAACACTTGTCCTGGCAACTAATCCTGCCTGGATGGTGGGAATGGTTAAAACGGAGCTTGTGCTTTGTTACAGGCCTGGCAGAAGGAAGAAAGCTGTTGGTTTGGTTGCCTTTGTGTGACAGAGCAAGGATAGACCTTTTGCAAGATCCATCACCCCGTGATGGCAAATGACAAAAGGTCCACGCTCAGGACAGGCTGAAGCGAAGAACCAAGGCCCAGATGCTAAAAAGATGCCAAACACCAAACGCCGAGTGATTGCATTGCGGTTTCCCATTCATTTCAGTTTCAAAAGAGACTCATAACCTCTCATCGAGTCTATATCTAGGTAGCTGTTACTTGTACAATACACGTTACTGCTGAGGTACAACAGAAATAGCGGCTCAGTGTAGAATTTCAGGCTTACCATTGGATTTCCTGCCTTTGCCTGGAACAAAGTTATATCAGCATCATTCAGCATATGGGAATTTCCTCTCTCATATTATATAAATGTTATTTAAAGAGGTACTGGGTAGATTTCGAAACATATTTTAACTTTGGGAAGGAATGCTTGCTATCAGTTTATTCAAAACGTGGCATTTGTTGGTGATGCTTGGGTTAAAGATGTTTGTATCTGAGTTACAAGCACTTACTATTCTAATATTTCTACAGCTCTTTTTTGTTGTGTTACTATAATATATTAAAATCATGTATCAATAGATAACATGCAGTATATTGTTATCAAACGTAAATGCTGAGATACTGTTAATTAACATAATTATTGGTATTCCCCTGTATGTCATCAGATATTCGTTTGGTATAAATCAGTGCTTTCCAGTTTTTGAATGTCAGCGAATATACAGGTGCATTTGATCCCCATGTCCACGGCCTGTCACCCAAACTGGTTTTTACTGGCGATATTTGGCACAAAATAAGTTATTGCAGGTGATTCCTGATCCATGGAGCAGCAGACGAGATCTGGGATCTCTGTGACTGTCTCGCGACACTGGACTAGGTCCCTGTACCAAATTGGTGAGTCTAAACTAACCAGAGGTTTCCCCTCCTCCCCTATTCACGATGTTTTTCCTGAGGAATCGGGTTAGCATGCATTTCCACTGCTTTCAGACAACTTTGTTTCTGGTCCCCATCACCCTCCTGCTCTAATTTTCATACTTAATGCAAAGCAGAACAGCCTCTGGTCCTTCAGTCAAGCCGTGGTCCCAGTCCCTCTTCCCTACCTCTTAAATAAAAAAAGCATGCAGCGTAATCTTCCCTTCAGTCATGAAAAATACAGCATAATCTTAAGTAAATATTAGTGCTCCACTTACGTAAATACAAACTGCCATTGAGGGCTAAAGCACTGAGCCTGTCAAAGCCCCAGGCTGAACGTGTTTCTTTGGAAAGGACAGTGAGGGTCGGGAGTGAAAGACGCTTTGGTGTTCATGAGTTAGAGGAAGAGTTCTGCTGGAAATGGGGCTAAATAAGAACTCCATCCTAGAGCTCTTGCAAAAAGGGAAAGGAGACACTGCATAGAGTAAGGTTTTCTTGATTTATTCCTGAATAAATAGCTCCTGCTTGCCATTCTACGCCATTTCTTGCTGCCTGCTGGGCAGGGTTGTATAAAAAATCTAGGTTTCCCTTTGTCAAGAACTGGAATGATCATTTTTATCTCCCGTAGCGCATCAGAGAGTGGAAAATAGACGGGCCCAGACTCCCCGCCTCGCAGTCAGACTAAACGAACCCGGCTTCTTCCCTCGGCTTTCCATCCTCCGCATGCACTGCAAGCACTGCAGACTAATCACCTACACCCAGTTCCTCCTCCTAAGCTTCCCCCCCCGCCCAAATCTGCTTTATGACACCGCGAGCACGCACAGCCCATTTTAACATTTTCCAGCCCGAGAGCTGCAGTCCAACCAGGGTGGGCAAACAAACGTCTCGGCACCGCCAAGTATGGCCCAACGTTGGCTCCGGCGAGAAATTTCCAGCCACTATGGAGCCAGACACATTTACATTCCTCTATTTGAAGTAAAACCCTAATCCTTTGGAAGATTTGCAGTCTGAGCAAGAGCTGTGCTCTCACCCATGCCTTTAAGGTTTCTTTCTGTCTTGCAGCTATTGGGACCACTGGAAAGTGTTTCCCTCCTAACAAGAAGGATCACGTCAATTAGCAAAAAAGATATAACTATCATGCTCTGACATCTGCTGGGGAAAAGCACTTTGATATTTACTCTCCATATTCGTCAGCTAGGAGGTTTTTGGAACAAGGAGCGAGAGGAGAGGGTAAAAACCCTGGAAGCTGTCAGTTCAAGAGAAAGTGAATTCTCTGGATGCACACTCCGGTCAAACCTCGAGCTGCGGGTTGGCCATGGCTGTAAGAAGGGAAAACTCTGTTTTATGCAACAGGTCAAAACACGTGGTCCGATCTCTGGCTTTAACCATTTTGAATGAAGCCTTATAACCCCTCTGCGGTTGAGAATGTTTCTAGATCAGGCTTCTGCAGACCCTCAAGCGCCGCTCAAAATCCTCACTCTCAGACTTTTCCCAGCATCGATGCTCCGAACTGCCCAGGCCACACACTCTCTCCTTTCCCCATGTCTGGTTTTTTTTCCCTCCTCTGTGGAAGCCATCTATGTCTCCGAAATAATTCTCCTATATTAGGTAAAATAGCCTCAAAAGTGGGTGCTGAGTGTTCAGCATCCTCAAAGCAGCATCTTGCAGCCGATCAGTTACTGCTGCCTACGGATTTAAACCAAAAGGGATATATGTTTTTTTGCTGGCAGACGGTGGAGACTTGCTGAACCCGAGCCAAGAACAGAGATGAGGCAAGGGGGTGTTAAAAGCTACCGTCTCGCCTCTTGTGCACATCACACGCACGAGTGCCTTCAGCACCCAGGGCCCGGAGCCCAGACAATTCGCCGAAAGTCTAATGCATTTCAGATAAGGCCTTTTGACTATTACCTGGATTGACAGCCAGAGAATGGGAGTGAAAAACCCCGGCTCCTGCCTACGCAGCCGAGCAGAAAGCATCCCGGTTCACAGGCTAACCTAGGTCAAGTGATCTGGCGCCTGCGGTGTATTAAAGCTATTTACAAGAGAAGAGAGGGAGGGATTTGCAGAACTCGAAGGGAACAAACTCTCCCAGTGAAAGTTGTTTTTATTATTTTAATTCATGATATGTCCTGGCTCTGTGCCCACAGTCAGGGTTGGAAAGGCACCGTCTTTAGTAGATACAATGGAAAAACGAACAATATTTCTAAAACCCCTATGATTCACGGCTACCCTGCTCACACGCTTTGCTTTCATTCTATAGATCATGAGCAGAAAGCTGTTCCTTCAGGATGAAGGTGGAAAGAATAGAATATTTAAGTTCCCAAGAGCTATGTGCGTTTTTATGCACAGTCTCGGATACATCTGAAAGCACCAGGACAAGGACGTGAAGGGACGACCATGTTCAGAGCCCACGTCAGAAAGAAAAACGTGTCTCTCATCCAGAAAGATGTTGGTGCGTGGTCTGGGTGCAGATGTCCCTGCTCATGGCAGGGGTTGGACTGGATGAGCTTTGAAGGTCCCTTCAACCCAAACTGTTCCATGATTCCTCACCAGACCGCTTCCCAGCTGAGATCTTGCCTCAGTTTCCACGAGGGACTCGTGTGTCATCTTCACTCTTTCCCCTCTGCTTCTGTTTTCGCTTTTCATTTTTCCTTTCTCTTTTTTTTTTTTTTTATTCTTCCTGGGTTGTTTGTTGGGAAATCTAATATTCTGTGATCAATTTGCCCGCTGCCCTTGCCTGTCCCCCCACTACACTCTACCCCCTTCTGCTCTTTGATCTGAAGATCAAAGTGAGAAAAGAGCACAAGCCGGTGACGGTGAGAAAACCAACACACACGTGGAGGAAAACACCGTGCTACAAAGAGGACAGTACCTATTCCTCCGCTTGTGACAGCCACCACATGCTGCTCTGTTCCTTTATTCTCCAAACTTGTCATAAAAATCTGACAAATGTCCCTGACGGACCAATGCAGAGTTTTTGGAGTAATTTGGGAACTCCTAATTGTGGACTACCATCCAAAAATGTATGTTCTTACAATCAGTTCAACCGATTGCTGCTGCAAGGCTCCGCTTCCACCGTTTCTCTCCCCTGCTGCGGTATCGAAGTGCGTCGCAGGGTTATCAACTCAGCTGCTCCTCATCGCAGAGGAAACCCAAGCCCCACAGCACCCATTCTGCACTGGCTCACTGGATCATAAGATTCCTTTTCAGTTCTGATAAATACAAGCAGGAGCTTACATAGTTGCTCCACAGAAGCTTTAAAATCGATGACTGAAGTGCATTTTTCTTCTGGTGGCTGTGATGCCTCACACATATTAGACCAGGAACCTAATTTTCCAATATCTCATAGACACTTACCCGTGTTGTTTGATTCAACAGCAGGGCCAGGACAACCCATATGAGCAACTATAGTCACCCGAGCCCCTGACACCCTTCTCCACAGTCCGTATGGTTTTAGAGCAAAGCAAATCATGTCGCTGCTCAGGCTCAGTTTCTATGATGAAAAAGATAGTTTTGGTCTGCCAGGAAAATAGCCCAGGCCCTTTTTCTGCGAGAATTACCTAGCAATTACGAAAAAAATAAGGGCAAAATAAACGACAGGGGCAGTGGCCGTTGCGTACTGCAGAACACAGGCTAAACCAAACATCCCCGCGGGCTGGCAACTGGCGGTGCCTGTCGGCACTGATCATAATCAACTGGTCACTCATCACAGGAAAGCAAACGGCCAGGCCACGGCACGGCCCACAGAATCAACAGGCTAATTATTACACTCAGCCTCGCTGGAATAAGCCTGCTATTAAACTCACAGAGCTGAAACTTTGTCCTCCGGCAATGCCGAAGAGAAGACAGACTGTCGAGCAGGGCCTGTTGCGATAGGACAAGGGGTGATGGTTTTAAGCTAAAGGAGGGAGATTCAGGCCGGACGTGAGGAAGGAATTGTTGGCCCTGAGGGTGGTGAGAGCCTGGCCCAGGTTGGCCAGAGAGGTGGTGGCTGAACCATCCCTGGAGACATCCCAGGCCAGGCTGGACGGGGCTCTGAGCAACCTGAGCTGGTGCAGATGTCCCTGCTCATGGCAGGGGGGGCTCTGCGGGAGCTTTAAGGGCCCTTCAACCCAAACTGTTCTGATAAGGTCAGGATGCCTGGAGCAGCGCCTCTGAGGCTTCTCCTTGACGCTTCCATCCTGCATTCGTGTTTTAGCAATGAGGAATAACAGTGCAGCGACGTGGACATCTCAGCACAGAGACGGCGTCACAGCGCTCCCCGAGACCCTTCATGTCAGAATCTCTTCCCCTGTCCGGGCTCAAGAGGATTTTCTGTCTTCCCAGCACGAGAACAGGAACACAGCGCTTCTACTGCTCCACGTTCCTTTAATTTACCAAGCACATCGTTTGCAAAGACATCCAAGATTATCTCTTCTGCAAAACGGCCAGAGAGGCCGTGGCGCCTCCCGCGGCGCGGCTGGCGGGCCCAGCGCTGCCGCTCAGCGCCAGGCAGGTCCCCGTCAGCATCGCTCTCCAGCCATCGCGGCCCTGCCAGCCCTGGCGCCCGGGCAACCGGGGGAGGACGCTTAATGAGCTCCAATTTGTCTGGCTGCGAGGGAGGAGAAGCCGGGGACCCGTCGCAGGAAAAAAAAAAAATAAATGAATGAACTAAATGCCGTGAGACCCCAGGAGAAAGGTAGAGAAGCGAAAGCAACAAATAGTCTCTTCTTCCCCCCCGCCCCGTTCTCTCCAAGCGCCCCCGGGAATCGCTGGGGTTAAACGCGGCCCCTCTGTCTCCATGTGCAGTCCTTTCTCCACTCTCTGAACTCCTTAATCTCCGTCTCCTCTCTAAACAGCCTCCTGCTTTGCATGGCGAAGTGCATTTTTATCTCGCACGGGGTAATTAAGACATTTAGAGCGAGGCGCTGCGGCTTCTTTCAGCACGACGTAGTTACCATGTGCATGTTGGGGATAACCGTGACACTCTTATTCCTTGGAAATTCCTCCAGCCAAACGTTATTACGGTGCAACAATTCACCTGTCCCCTTGTAAATCCTGCAGTTCTATCCACGCCGTCCTCACACCCTTCTGCAAAGCTACATCCTGCCTTTTTTTTTTTTTTTTTTAATATAAATGACTAATTCTCCACACTCCTTCGCGTCACATTAAAAGGTTTCACTCGGGGCTGTGTCTGCTTAAAACAAAACAAAGCACGGCAAAAAAAATTTGCTTCTAGCTAACAGAAACATTCTTTCGATGTTATATCACCATTCCTTTCCATCACATCTCACATTACGATTCCAAGGTGCTGAACGAGAGCACAATTTACCTGTAAGCAGACGGGTAATCCTGATTTTCCCTGAGTTCACAGACACCCATAGAGGGATGAGTCCAGGTGGAAATTCAGATCTCGCTTGCCACACCGGCCCATCGCTCCCAATCCCCAAACGAGGATGGTTCCTTCGCCCAGGTTGGCTTGACTTCAGCCAGGAAAGCACCACATTTCCCAGGTTAAATTCAATAGTTGGGCTGTTCTTGCAGGATTTAGGTAGGTAAGAGCACAAAACAGAGCTGCCTCTGGCTAGAAATGAAACCAAAGCCAGTTCTGTTGCTCAACGGGAGCTGTTAACTGGAGCAAGAACTGGCTGGAGCAGTTACAAAGGTGAGATGCTCCAGAATTTGGGGACGAAAAGCAGATGAACTGTGCGATGGCTTCACCTCGCAGAGCGCTGAGGATGGAAGAAGGCGCCTTGCACAAGATATCTTCTGCTCTCTTGTTTAAACTACCTTCTTACTACTTTATTTGCAAAGGTACGTTAGAGGGCAACCGCTGTATGGACACATCAGCCTTTCACATCAGAGGATGCCAGTGACCGTCACCTTGAATTAACTGGAGCAATCGCCTGTCAGGCCACATTAGCTCAGAGAGGCTGGAACCAGGTTAGTGATCTGCCTGGTAAGTTACCAGAAGGCTGTTGTTTAATCATATCTTCCAGCAAGGATTTTTATTTCTCTATTTATTTATTTTGTAATCTTCCCTTGAGAGTTTGCTATCAGACGTGACCCTGGAAATGGGTGAGAAAGGGAGGATCCTTGTCCCATCATGAAAACAATTTCATCTGCTCTCTCAAACAACAACAATTAAAGGTGGGGTAGGAACACACTCCCTTGGTTGGGAATCTGATAGAAACTCTTTGTTCACCTTGAAAGTTCTGGGGAGCTCTGAGGCGCTCAGTGATTTGATCCCAGCTTATCTTAAACCCTAGTGGATTCAAACACTTCCAGATCAGAAAAACACCCACAAAACCAAGTTGGCTTTAGCCGAACGGAGTCCCTTCCAGACCTTCCCAACTTAGTGCGTTAAATCTGCCATCGCAGCGGGATTAACACAACGATACGTTAAGTCTCATCCCAGTACAAATCCATGAAAGTATTTAGATCTCCCCAGCCTGCCTTTGACTGTGGTTGATGCTCCAGACCTCTCTTATTCCTTTTTCTGCATCCAGACAAATATGACAACGGACCCAAAGCCTGAAGAAATCTTACCGGGTTCACCTGATTTCTGCTTACTGCAGAATGAGCATCTGAACGCCCCTCGTGATGGAGAACCAGCAGAGACCGAGGTACAAACCCGCACAGTGAATATTCAATCGGCACGACAGCCGAGGTTCAGGCAGGAACTTTTCCCCCTCCAAATGCCCACGATCGCCGACAAAATCGCTGATCTCGCAGCTACAGGAGACCCCGATCACACACCCTGGGACACAAACGCCTCATTTAATCCCCTGCCGGGCCCCCCACAAGGTTCCGTTGTGCACCACCATGGCGCGTCCCCAGTGATTTTGGTCAGGTACCCCAAAGAGAGGTGCGACCTTCTCCCAAAAAGGGGCAGATCTATACCTCAGCCTCCTCCAAGCACTTTTTTACTGCAGCAGATCAATCAGCGAGACTCAGAATGCAGAGTTTGCAAGAGTGACTCACAGTGAGCAATAAAGATTTGTCCCTCGGGTGCATTGACTGCGATGCAGCCCCTTGGTTTGGGAAGGGGTAGAGGAGGCAGGAGCAGCCAGCCTTCCTGCAAAATCCATTTGTGGCGGGGGCAGAGTGGCGGGGGACGGTCCCCAGGACTAAGACAAGGCAGCAACGTGTCCCGTTGTGCAAGAACTCCCGAGCTGAGCTCAGCCCGGTGTTTGTGCTGTTCCTACGCGCCTCAGGTCATCCCGGGAAGCACCTGCTGTGGAGGTGCCAGACAGAGATGATATCAAACGAAAAAAAACGAAAAACAAAAACCCTTTGGCATCAAAATCGACATACTTCTGCAAAGCCAATTTACATTCCTGGCTCTGGGCTTCTGGAGCCAAAAAAAAAAAAAAAAAAGTACTTTGGATCCAAACTTGACTCCGTGGCTCCAGTTTGCCTAGCATAGTTTCCCTGGTATAATGCTAAAATGAGGTTCTGGCTCACACCGCGGTGTCCTAGGAGAGTCCCCAGTGGGTATTGCAAAGTCTGTCACAAGAGCAGGCTGGGAACAAGACAGCAATTATGAGATCGTGATGAAAAACGGTCTATTTGTTGCATTGCCCAACCCTGTTCCCATCTTTGTCCTCAAGGGCTTCTTTGCAGACGCTGCGATTTGCTCTTTTTTTTTTTTTCCTTAACGATGTTGGTTTGGAAAAGAGACTTTTTTTTTTTCCTCCTCCTGACACACGGTCCATGTGACCCCTCCTGCATCAAACGCTTTATCCTGGAGCGGCCGGGACCTGAGCAAGGGAGATGGGCAGATTCACAGCCCCAGGGATGGAGCAGCATCAAAAAAATACTTGCAGGTTTATTATTACCAAACTGACCCTGTTGGCTGCTCACGGAGCTGGGTAATCTGCACTTTCTGGTCTCGAATCTCCTTCGCATGATACTCTGAGTTATTGCTCGTACCTTTACAAAGCCCATTCTGCTGCCCCGTCCAAGAGGACCTGGCAAAGCGCGGTGGTTGCAGCCTGGGGTTTGTCTTCAACGTTTGGCTTCACAGTCTTAGATAAGTATGGGCCTCAAGCATCCAAAAATCCATTATTTTCCTATACTAATAGCTAACAGCTTGGTGCCGCACCAGCTCCATTCCCAATATAAAGCGTAAATTAATAACCCAGCATTAGGTTGTTTTCATATAACGTAATACTGACACAATAATATAAAATAACATGCAATATTACTGGTGTATATTATAGCGCAAGTCGTTCATTTGCCCACTTGTTTTGTCTTTTGCCCACTTGTTTCATGAAGGCACCATCTTACTGGAACTCTCTGTTAAAACAGGAGTTATTTTAACAATAAATGTTTGTAGCTTCTTACATTTCCCCTCAATGAAGAGCAAGTTTTACTTTACAGCTTTGGAGACGTTTCAGACACAACCCATAGCATCGACATATCCACCTGGTACGCTCTTTGAGAGCAGTACAAGCTTTTTAAAAAGGTGCTTAAGAAATCAGACTTCTGTTTTTATTGGAGCCTCCGAAAGCCAAAAGCAGCCAGAATTATACAAACTTATTTTTTTCAAAAACTCCCCCTCGGCCTCTGCAGTTTCTACCCAAAGCAAATACTCTCAGGCCATAAGACTCGGCCGAAATGAAGGTAACACTCGTTAGAGTATAAAGGCTTCGGCTTTACAAGCAAGGCAACAGAAAATACCCCCGCAATGATTATTTAAAGGACCGTGTTTTATATACCCTTTATTGATTCTCTTCCATGAGGTGCTGATTTGGCAAATACTTGTACAGGTGCGTAATTGAAGCCCCGAGGAGCGCCAGGCAGCTCATTATTTGCAGGAAAAGGGGCTTTTTGTGCCAGCTAAATAATGGAATATAAATTTGCAACCCTGTCAGTGAGTAAGCAGGTCTCCTTTCACCAACTATTATTCCAGCTCTGTTATGGGTTTGTGTTAAGCAGCTTCCACTGGCAACGAAAATATAGCGGGAAGTAGATTCAGAAGATTTCCTAATCTCTTCCCAATTGGGTATAAATGTCACTTGGGTTTGTTTTACTTTCACGGTTTCTCTTGTAATTTGCTTTCCTGGGCAGGAATGTTTCACTTTTTGGTTGCTAATGAGGGTGTTTTCTCTCTTCTCGCTATTTTTGTAAACCAAGAGGTGGGACCAGCCTCCTGCAGGGTTATTTCTCCAAGATAAGATTTCCCTGCGTTTCACTATCATCTGCCCCTACACTCCTCTCTCCACACATTTCTTTATATTCATATCTAATCGTAACAGACTGTTTGCCCTATGAGATAATCCAAGATAAACAGCCCACGGGAGAGATTGAGGCTGTTTCTTTCTAGGAGGGATGTGTTTGCAGGAAAGCAGCAGACAGCCCCTAGGGGAAAAAAAAAAAAAAAAAAAAGATACATAAATACAGCTGAGAGTAAAATGAGGCTTGGAAGTATAGGATCAGATCTGGAACTTTGTTTTGACTCCTCTGCCAAAGCCTCATCAGGAGGGATCACTAATCACTTTACGTCTGTTTCCTCTGAGCATCCTGGTCACCAATAATCGGGACAGGAGCAGCGAGAGGTACGTTCCCTGTCGCCTCCATCACTCGCGTGTCCTTCTCCTCAGCTTTGTGAGCCCAGCAGCCTCCTCCAGCATCCCTCCAAAGGAGATTTACAGGGGCTATTTGGCCTTTAATTCCCTTGTGTCCTGCTCCAGTAGAATAAGTTGATCTCAAACTCTTTATTGCAACCCCAGACATCAGTATCCATCGCGTGACCTTCCAGGGGAGGGACAATATCTCGTTTCAAGCCTTTTTGTCTTTATCGATGTGGGAGAAGAACCGTTGATCCGCACAGACTTCACCAAAATTCACGCCAGCGAGTTCAAAGATCAAGGAAGGTGCAGTAATTCCCTCGGGCTGAGAGCTGGTTGAATAATGGCATTTAATTTCCTCGCTTGATTCCCCCCCAAGCCCCGGCTGCCACTTTGCCAGCGTCGCTCTCCCATTGCATCGCGCGCTGTCCAGATTCCCAGTGGGAAATAACACCTTTCGGAAGGTCCCACAGAGCCAGGCTGACACTGTCCTTCCCCTTCCCCGCCAGAAAGGATCACAAAACAAAACAGAAAAACCAATAAGCAGCCGTCTAGAAAGTTTAATGGCCCGCCCGAAATCACCAAACAAACAGAGCTGACCTCAGGCGTCCCACCTCCCACAATTATCAATGGGATGAGACTGAATTTTTGTGCAGGGAAGCAGGGGGTGCAGCGACCAACCCCTGGTCTAAAGCGGAGCCCACACGGCATGGAACAAAGCCAAGCACCCCCAAAAAAGCCATTTTAACATAGCCCTACCAAGGTCAGAGCCCTTCTGAGGCCATAGGAAAGCCCCAAAGTGAAAATAGAGCCGACCCGCCGTGCCCCCACGAGTGACCAAAAGCAGATGCTGAGGTCAAGGCCAAGGTCAGTGACTTCCACTGAGGGACAAACCACAACGGGGGGGACAGGACACAATGGCTCCTTTTTGCCACTTAAGCCAAAGGAGAACCAGTGTCTTTATCAGCATATAGAGCCCATTATAGCTCCTGTTGGAGACACAACGCAAGGGAGACTCGACATAAGCAGCGCGGGCTCCGTGCCACGCATGGCTGCTTCGTTAGGGTCATTAATTGCGGCCGCAGCCCCCTGCAAGGCTGCCAGCAGCACAAGGACACGAGAAGCAGGAACCTGGCTGCAGTTGGAAACAGTAATTTTTTCCATTCCCCCCACACCTCCTTCTTTTTTTTTTTCGGTCCTGATACAACTGCGCTGTGTCTTTAGCAAATCCTCCCGCTGAGTTTTCAGAGTCAAAACAGCACATTCCTGATGACCCCAAATGCCTGTGTGATTCCACTGGGCACGAGAGCCAGAGCAATGCCTGGGGTTAACTGGGCCAGCTGGAAGGAAGACACTGGTCTCAGCGGTCCAGTGGAGACAGAGCTCGTTTGGAACTGACCCTCCTGGAGATGAACGCGGCAGGAGTTCCAAGCCCTCAGGGCTGGAAATGCAACCCGCAGCCCAGCTCCTGCTGCCGGGGCTGCGTGTCCTGGTACAGCAAGAGCAGATCCAGGGGCAGCGCTGGGGACGGAGGCGCCTCGTCCGGGAGCATCCAGGGTCCTGTTTGACAACGTGCAGCAGGGGGGGATTGGCTTTGGATGGCACCTTGTTTTCACATCAGACCTTAGACCAGTAACACTTAACCCTTCTTATTGTTTTACACGAAGCAATGAAAGCTGACGTTAAAATACGGACAGTTAGACAACTTTAACATCAGCGATGGTGAGGAAGATGAGGCAGGGCGGAGCGCGGGTGGAGGACCAGCATCTATACATCCCAATACCTGGATCTGACTGCTCCGTTCTCTCGCACACCGCAGCACCATAGCACAGACAGTTTTCCATTCCCTTCCCTCTCGTTCAGCCGGTCCCGCGGCTGGAAGGGCAGCATTACCTGGCACAGCCGCGAACACTCTTCCTCTCCCCCCACCCACCTTCCACTTCCCCCGTTATCAGATCATGTTCCTTGCGAGTTTTAAGCTAATGGCTTCCTCAGGTACAGCCCCAAACGGCATTACAGCACAGATCCCTATCGCTCTCTAATATACCCCGAGGCTCCAGCTCCTATTTGTTCAGAACAGGGGGGAAAGCAAGAAGAATGTAACCCATTGAGCGAGGCAAGGGGCAACGGCTGGAGATCCAGCGCTGAGATGTCTAGCGCCGCTGTCTGACATTCTCTCCCTCTTTCCCTGGCATTTTTCTTTAAAGCGAAGCGTAAATCTGTAAGTCCAGACCAATTCCGCAAATACCAGCCCTGCAGGAGTCGGGCTGGCTGCAGTTTGCTCCCCTGCCCGTCTCTCTGTGTCCTCCAGCTGCTGCCAAGGGCTTCGCGGCAGGGATCTTTTATCAAAAAAGGGACATTTCTCCTGGTACAGGGATCCAGGGAGACACAGCGGTGCCTTCTGAGCACTCTGCACGGCCCCTGGTCACTCGTGGTGCAAAGAACCCATTAAAACACGTGTGACAGCCCCACAAGATCATCACTGCAAGTGACAAGATGCTCGGGGACGCGGAGGCACTCGCTGACTGATACGTGTGTGTCATTGCAAGAGGATATACCCTCCAGATAGTAACCCGATACATTTTAGTATTACAAAACGGAATTTTTATGTGCAGAATTTGGATGTCGCACACACTTCAGTTTCTTTTTCTGACCGTGAAAGATAAGTAGTTAATTGATTAAAAAAAAAAAAGTACTTTTAACGCAGCAAAGAATATTAACCCCCTTCTTGCCTCAGGCACTCAAAAGCTCTGACAGACTGAAGTGGAAAATAAACTCTTCTCCAGTCGCTTGGCAGGGCAGCGATGGGAGGAAATCAGGAGCTCCGCACACCCCTCAGACACCGCGGCGTTTTTAAAATAGCCTGTCATTAATCGGGACAACACAAGAGAGTGAGGATGAGATCGGGTCAGCAGAGGTCTGAAATTCCAGTGTCAGATTCCCTGCAGTGAACAGTAACGACAAGGTGAGGAACCAAGACCCTCAAGTGAATGAAACAGAAAGAATTCCCTGCAGAAAACACACCTGAAAGACAATTCTGGAGTTAAGCCCTGAACCAGAGCAAGTGCCTGTGCTCTGGGGTGAATTGCTGGCATTTTCAGCAGAAAATTAGCAGTCGACGCTCATCCTAGGGTGGTTTGGTGTGTTTCCATCGCAGCCTGTGCAAGAGGGAGGTGCAGCAACCACAGCAACGCAGCACCCAATATTGAGAATATTCAGCCCAAAGAGTCATATGGGAACGAAGCATCAAATTCAGGGTCAGTATCTTAGGAGCAAGAAGCTCTCAGGTAGGAAAAATTAACGTGAGAGATCTTGAAACCCTGGATAGTGAGCTCTCGTTTGAGAGAGATCAGCGCAGAGCATTAACCCCAACAAAATCGCACTGATTTGCATCAGTTTTGTCTGAATCTGGACTGCATCCACAGCCAAAAGCTCAATGTAGATTGTTCCAAAGATTGAGCGAGGCCTGGGAGGGAGATGAGTGAGTAAGGGCAGGGTAAGGACAGCAAAGTTTTAGTAAATATTAACTGATCCGTGTGGGGTGTCACAATAACTTGTTCTTGAGCTACTGCATAGTACCAGGACAAAGTTACAACTGCAAGCACATTTTAAACTTTCTGAAGGTGATTCTGTGGCGAAAGTTTCCGTGAAGAACTCACAGATAAGGGTAAGAAAGCAACTTGTTCCAGTAAGAAGTGGTTTCCTCACCTCCATTTTCCCTGAAACCCTAAAGCTTCTTAAAAATTTTAAAGAACAACAACAAAAAAAAGCAGCAACTGTTTGTGTTTCCCCATCATATTATAAATATCCTGCTGCCCCAGCTCACAGGGATGGTGAAGGACCCAGAAAATAACCACAGCCATTCAATCTGTGCCTTTTTAGGCTTCTCCCCATGCACACCGCAAACAGCCATCACCGCCGAGCGGGATTAACGCACTTGGCCACTAAACCTCCAGCTCAAGCCCATGGGGTTTATTTTGTTATAAACAACGTCTTCATACTGAACTTCAGTCCTCCCGAGTTCCTAAATTTTCTCGGGGCTATAAATTGTGTGACTACAGAGGAGCATTGAAGCCGTGCTTCACACACCATTAATCTCCCCGCTCTCCAAACAGCACAGAAGCTTTAGAGTTTTTGTCTCAGCCCCAGCCCAGCCAGGAGGTTCGTGTCCTTATTAGTCAGGAGTTTTGAACACTTGCACCAGAGCTCCAGTCCCAGCTTGTTTTTTGGCTATTTCAGCCTATTTTGCCCCATTTTACTGCCGGACGGCCAATCTTGCACTGGCTGAAGCATTGAGACACTGGGGAAACACCTGGCAGGACAGAACGTCTTATATAAATAAGGGAGAACAGGTATAAAGGCAGAACATCCCCTAAGAAAGTCATGAGAATAAAACACAGCACAGAAGGAATAAAGAAACCAGTCACAAATCCCGAAACAAAAGTCTGACAGATGTTTTTTAGTTCTACAACAAAAATAAATATTTTAACTCTGATTTACCAAGAACAGCGAGACTTGGTTCAAAAAAAACCTACGGATACAACAACATATGCTGAATGTCACAACACTGATTATGTTGCCCTAAGTCATGCATGAAACAGCCCGATTTATTACAAATATTCACACGGTACAAAGTTCAGGATAGTAATACATGCTGGGATTTAGAACACTTGCCCTGACTACACTTTTTCCACCAAAACCCGGTGTGAACAGCCAACCTTCATTGAGAGGGTTCAGCGATATTCATGTGTGTTACACATTTTCTGAAGCTCCAGCAATTATCACTGTTGCTCCTGGCTCTGCTTTCCAACAGCTGTGGATTCCTCTCTGCCAGTGTAACACTCAATTTATGCTTTAAAGCACATTCTACAAAAAAATCCATAGGAATTCTAGCATGTATTGCAGAGCGAGAATTAATATATAAGCATTGATAGCTGCTATATTTTAGACAGTCACACAAGTCCAGTTAGAAGAACCGCACTCCATCGACTAAAAAGTGGAATTTACCTGTGTTTATTTGCATAACAGCACTACTTGATTATTCCCCGTGCTCTCTCCTTCCTCCTCCAACAGGTATCATTTTAATGTTCTTCACAAACAAAAAAAAATACTATTTAGTTGTCCCTTAAGAGTCTTTCTCAAGGTATTTACAATGGAGATGAAAGAGTTTCAGCCGTGCCTGTTTTACAGCACATTTTTCCACAGCTCTTGAAATAAGACATCTTTGCGTACCAACCCCACCAGCAGCGTTACTGGAGCTTGTAGAAACATCACGGATTGATCGACTCGAACAACGGACCCAGCAATAGGTGGCATTGATTTCATGCCTTCTGCTGCCCTCAGCGGTCTTTATTTTCGTTGCACCAAGATATTGTAGTTGATCAAAAGTTGCAACACTATACAAGGGATAACTTCTATTCGCTGCAAACATTCAAGAACAAGGATCTGGGCTCCACTTTGGGCCTTGCTATTATTTCTGACACTGTTATAAAGCATTTCTTTAGCTAAGGTGAATTACTAAAGGACTGGGTGGCTGTTGAAAGGGAAAACTACAGAGGTACATTTAAATGAATGTGGGGCTTTTATAATCACGAGGATGTTACTGCATCTTGGGTAACAATCCCATGAAACGCCAACACCCTCTTACTTTGTTAAAATGAGTTTACAGCCTGGAGCTGTACGCAAAGCTGCTCTGGAGGCTCAACCTCACGTGCTTACATTTGCAGAGCTGCGGAAATCCAGAAAACATTCACCGGACGATCTTTTGGATGGTCTTTGACAGCACCTTCAACCTCCAGGCAGAGCTCAAACAGGCTCCCTCTGCCCACCTGATGAATTAAGCCTTGCCCAGTGGTTTCTTTCCTTATTTCACCGCAGTCCAACAAGCACCAAACAGGCAACAGATCTGATCCGAGGCTGCTCTGCTCACTGTGTTTTTCAGGCTTTTGACGAGCAGTGTAATGCATCTGACACATTTACAAATGATTACGTGGCACCTGTGAGGATGCTGTTTATGCAATGCCGTCCAAAACCGCACGTATATCTTACTAAAACATAAGAACGTAAGTCAGGCAGTTCCTGCTAGAACTGGTGCCATTGGCCTCTTCATGAAAACAAAACTGCACAGGCAGCGAGGTATTCAGCTTCGTCAATAAGATCAAAGAAATACTTTGAGATAAAGAACCACAATGAGAGAGTTCAGACCTTGGATTCCCATCTGTGAAGCAGGCACTGTCTGAGAACATACTTCTTGTCAAATATATCCAATTCTGAACGCAAGAGAGGGCCTGCACCATTTACAACTGTCTGAAAAAGCAGTTTTGCTGGCAAATCCTTGTCTCCTTCCTCCACAACACATGGAATACTGTGAGTATTTTACTTCCCTTCTCAATCCTTCATTTACAAACTCAAACACCCCATGATCAATCCCAAAAGACATGCTGATTACAAGTGCTATTGTGAAATAATGCTATAAATGTAACAAATTCCAAATCTCAGTGAATTGTTCAGTGAGCATCTGGTGAAGCACAAATTAAATATGACAGAGTTTGTTTCTGAATTATAAAAGCATATTTTTTTATGATGAATGAACTGGTGTGGATCTTGCAAAGCCTCTGCAAGCAAATCTGCAGTATCTGTGACAGGAAAGGCTCTTGGCTTGTTTAAAAAGATGCCAACAGTTACAGGAAGGAGTCTTCAAGAGTCAAAGGAAAGTTTCTTCGGTCAAATATACACTGCAAGGCTCTAATTCACATCCTTCCCTGCCACACCGCTGCAGATGATGTTACGCGCCCATTAACATGCCCATGAAGTCGGATCCGTTCTGAATGGTAACAGGAGCTCCAGCGCTGTTGTCCACAAATATGGAGGTGTACTGGCCAGCCTGCAGAGAACACGAGGGACATGAGAGTATCTGACACTGCATTCCAGGGTAAAAGGAGGAAATAAAGCATTTCACTGCTGTGAACTAAACACAGAAGCCTCCTGCCCTTTTCTGTGGCTCCTGGAAACAGGATCTGACCAAACGTTTTTACTGCAGCTTTGACTTGGTGGAAGACATTTTCTATAGTGAAATAGGCTTATTATCTAATTAGATCCTTCCTGCACTAACATCTTTTTTGGGTGGCTACTCAGGTGGCCATCTTGGCTTCAGACTCCCTTCTGTGAAATGAGGAAATTGATATCTGGACAATGCAAGGGCAGAATTGAGAAATAAAAAAATATTTGCTGTCATTTCTTAGCGAGAAGGTTATTTCTGTGGCTTAAGATCAGAACGTGCAACACAAGCCTGGCTTTTGTTCCTGTTCCTGCTACAGATTCTCTCTAGTGACCCCAGGTAAGCCATTTAATTTCATTAACCTTAGAAAGAAGGTTAAGAAAAGCTTCCCCACCTCCCGGTGAGAATTCAGGCTTGCCAGTAAATAACTCCTTGCCAGTAAATAACTGCAAACCTGCCAAGCAAACCAGGCCCGTGTTTCCCAGCCTGCACGGCCTCACCTGCAGCTGCAGTAAGCCGTGCACATAGACAGTGAAGATTTTGCTGTTACTTTCCAGACCAGCAATGACTTCCAAAGACCTAAACAGCAGCAAAAGCAAAAGAAACAGGTTAAACACCTAAGGCAGTCACAATGGTCGTATGTGGGACGACAATAGTCTCGTGACCTCCCTAGAAATAGGACCTGGTGGTTCTAGTGCCCATCTGTGCTGAACAGGTGGCTCTTGGCTTGATTCGAGCAGCTGCCTTGAAAAGGGAACAGTAGAACCTTGTCCTCACCATAGTGTCCAGAGGAAGACCTGCAGAGCATACAGTTAAAATTCAAGGGAGAGTTCCAGATTGTCCCTCAAACACTGTTTTCTAGTATCGCGTTCTAATAGCCATCGCATTCCGTGCAGTAGCAAGAAGAAGGACAGCTGCTCTGTGTGGCATCCTCTGTTTAGAGAACTCAGCTCCTTTGCACAGGATTCAGGGTGGAAGAAGGTGCCTGAGACATCAACAATCGGAACAATCCATGCAAACTCAGTTCCAAAGCAATACGAAAGCACAGAGCTCCATGCCTGGTTGGTTCTGAAATCTGCCCAGCCAGTGGTAGCAGATCTTCTTGTTTTCCCAAGAAAACCAACCCCTTTTCTCCCTTTTTTCCATGAAGCGGTGGTGACAAAACCTTGCAAGTGCAAACGTGCCGTTTCCAGCCCCCTTGCGAGGAAATAAGATGCATAAAAAGTAGGGGCGATTTGGCTGAGGAGGAGCAAACCACTTGGCACCGCCGCGATTGAAGAGCTCGGTTGTGTGTCATATCCTGCCAAAAGCCAAACTCGGGTGGGAACTTCCCACCATTAATCTCTTCTACTCCAACTGTCTCCTTGCCTCCGAGTTTCCATCTCTCTCAGCCGAAAGGCCTCCGGGCTCTTTCAGCACCCTCAAATGAACGACTGTGTACACTGACATCCCCAGGAAATTCC
Source organism: Caloenas nicobarica (assembly GCF_036013445.1). Taxonomy (NCBI): domain Eukaryota; kingdom Metazoa; phylum Chordata; class Aves; order Columbiformes; family Columbidae; genus Caloenas; species Caloenas nicobarica. Next base: position 5,600,832 of record NC_088266.1, read on the forward strand.
ACAAGCACGGGTAGCGGCTCAGCCCGTGCCAGCAGAATGTCTGTCCAGGCAGGTTCCCATCCCTCCACCCAGCTCCCTTCCACGCCACAGACCCGGCAGACTCTCACCCATCTGAGAGAGCGACATCTCATAGAACCAGTGCTGGTTTTGCCGTTTTCCCCACTGCTGCCCAGCTCACAACAGCCTTGCAGGACAAGGAATCATAAATTGCAACCCTGGACAGCTCTGAGTCAGCCATCAGAGAGCTTTACCTCAACAACTAACATCTGAGGCAGTTCTGTCTAAGAAAAAAAAAGTTCACACGGTTACTGTTCTTTGGAACTGTGGTTACTCACGTGTATCGGTGGCACAGAGATTCGATGCAGATCAGCACTCGGACGTTATCTCTGGCTCGGAGCTGGACTTTACTCTTCAGCTCACTGTGGTCTGGGGAAAGCAAGGAAAGAAATATAAGCACTTTTGCAACACACCAGACCACCAGTTCCTAGTGTCTGGCTTAACAGAGACACCGGGAACACTGTGACTTCCTAGGAAAGCACCCTCCTGGTGTTGGATTATAAAATACTTCATCACTGAATGATTAAAACCATTGAACGAATGTACTGGTGACAAAATACAGTCAAAACTGCCTGGATGCAGTCCTACATCATCATGTTCATTTCTTCTAAAGTTTTTTACGGAAGCCACAACTTCCACACGTGAATATCTTTGGTCCCTAAGCTCGTTCTCAATAAGGAGTGTCGATTTGTTTGGTTTGCACGGAAAGGCTTCTGTGAACAACACTCACCAATGTGGACATTGGCTGAAAACTGGTAGATGCCAGAAACGGGTGCTGTGAAACGGCCCGTTGCCAGATTTAATCCTGTCCCCCGGAGAAAAGCTCCTTTGGCCAGAGGCTGTAAGATAAGAAAAGTAGACCCTGAACAAGACTCCAGCACTCTTGACAATTCCCTCTGCCCGTGACAAGGAATGAGCTTACACGTATGAGAACAAAGATGAAAATATTTGCAAGGCTACTGCCTTATCTCCCCAGAATGCACTTTCCAGATGGTTTCTCTCAGCATTTGGTCTCCACCAAAGGCAAAATGACCCATATGAGCACACAGATGCCCTTTTTGCTCACTGCCCAGCCTTTCTCACTCATCTTGACTCGGACTGTGCTTTTACTGCATCCCTGTGCTCTGCTGGTCCTAGTGGCCTCCACTGATGTTCCGATACACAAAATGTCCCGTTATTTGGGTCAAGAGGTCCCTGCTACTCCCAAAGATGTCCTAGATGGGACCAAGCAGTGTCCCCATGCTGAAAAACCTGGAACCTTATACACTGTTTCTGTGGCACAGCTACAGAGGAAATACTCATACAGGTCTCCAGAGGCTTTCTACTCACTTCAGGTCTAAGTCAGATGGCTTTGATACCATTAAAGAACAACTGCTTGGATTCTTACAGATTCCACATTTAGTCTCATTTTGTTCTCGCTTTGGATTCTACAGAATAGGCAAAAGCCTAGTGAGATAGCGTGCAGCTTCTCCTCATGGCAAGGAAGCAGCCTTAAGTCAAACTTGCAGCAGATTATCTGACTCAGACTAAAATAAACTCTGCGAGAAATGTTTATTGTTTGTTTTGGCCTGCCTGATCCGAATTGGGCTGGAGCTGTGGAGCAGCAGGAGCAGCTTCAACGGGCCAAGAAAGCACATTAGTCAGACTCTGCTCCCACCGCAAGGGCACTCTGTGCAATGTGAATGTGTTCCCGGGAATGCTGTCCCGAGAGATTTGCTCCACATTGGTCTTTGGGACAGAAGAGCTGTTCAAATCTGATTCTGTAAAGGCGTGCACACTGCTGCGTCCCTAAAAAATGCACAAATGCGTAATTGAGCAATCCAATATTCAAGTATGTTTTCCGATGTTAGATGGCGAAAGGGGCCTAAGACGCGGTGAACGAATTTGTAGTAGTGTTACCACAGGTGCTATTACACTAAAATATTTAAAAAGTAGTGGAACACCTTTGCTCAAGTACCAGAAGGAAGTTAATGCCTCCCCTTTCTGGTTCATCCTAGACAGAAGTTGGCAGCTTTCACAGTGCAGGCTAGGAATAATTTATTTAGCTTTCTTTTTGAAAGGCAGCAAAGCTGCAAATATTTGGGTCTGGTGGTGTTTGTGTAGAGTTACTACATGGTAGAATAGAAGGAGTGAAAAGACTGACCTGCCTCTATCCAGCAAATCCCAGGGAAGGCTCACAAAGAGTAATTCCCAGTCCTTATTTACCAAAATCCAGCTGTAGTCTTAAATTTCATGGAACTTTACTAGAAAAGTTTTATGTATGCATGTGGTGGTGGAAATATATCCATGTGCAACAGCAGTGGCATTTCTCATAAGATTATGTACATATAATGGGAAAACAGTAATAGTGAACTGCAGAACAACTACATTCCGTATGATGATTTCCAAGTCTCTGTGAACGTGCACTGATGTGTGCCTGTGCGCACATATATACACACAAAACGGCCTCTATTTTCTTTTCGTACACACACACAGACAATATAACAGCTAACCTAACAACAAGGGCTAGAGAACAATATTGACTCCCTTCTTGTGCTATCCCTACACCATCATTTTTGGTAATGCTCTTTTTTATTTACCCCACTGAAGGAGCAGATCCAAGCCTTGTATATGAAAAACTGCACCGCACAGTTAATTCATGCCTTACTCGTTACAGCTTTTAGCGGAATCGGCAACATAATTCCAAAACCACCGGCTGAGCATGGAAGGGAATTTTAGGCACCAGTAAATTATCACTGATAAAACATTCCTGTTTCTTCATGCCCTCTGTGGCTTTGTTATTCTTTTGCTCATAGAACTACACAATGCAGGGAGAGGTTCTCTGGGCGAAAGATTCTGTTAAACCCCACACCAATTAGAGCTCCCTGCTGCATTTGCAGCACACTCACCTATCTGCTTCACACACTGCGGGGATTTCTATCTGGGAAACTACTTGCACACGATTATTTTGGTAGGCAGACCAAAAGCAGACAAACGCGTTAGTGTCCAGCAAGAGGCAACTGTTAGAAACCTCGAAGCGTGAGATACCGGAGGAAGAGGTACGGGGAAAGAAATATCACACGTTTCATCCCAGATACCAAAGAAATTGTGAGACTGAGAGGAAGAGAAGGAGGGAATGTTCTTGGAGGAAATTTAGTGTGGAAGGATGAGAAACCCATCGCGCTCTCTCAGAATCCAAGGTCAGGGTGAATTAGACACTACCCTCAAATGACAGAGCATAGAAGAAATAGACCGTTTCTCAGCATGGGTTCTTTCCACTATCTCAAAATGCTTTGGGCAAAGTCCAAATCCAGGACTTAGCATCAATCCCTATCATCTCCCCAGGAAGCATCAAACTCTTGGCTTCTTCACACTATTAAACTGACAGAACGGAGGGAGGGGAATTCTCACTCTCTCCCCTCCTTGGACTGTTTAAAGACAATGTTTTCATCTTTGCAAGAGCATCCACTGCCTCCCTCCCTGCTAAATTCCCCTATATCATGGCACAAGCTAAAACCAGACACTTCTTGTCCCAACGCTGAAATGAAAGGCTGGCATCCAGGGGCCTGCCGGCCCTCCCACAGCAGCTTCAGGGCCAGAAGCAATTAGAAAGAAGCCAGGCACACGATAACGAAGCATGGGAAGCGTCGGCCTACGCACTGATTCCTGAGATGTCTTTATTCACATTTTCCCCTCCTAATTAATGAGGCAGCAGATCTCTCTAGCCCTGCCCATCCTTCAAGTACAATCTTGCCTCTGTGCCAGCACCCACAGTGCTGTCAAACCAGGCTGCCACAAGTGGAACTGGGAACGATCCAGGAAAGCACCCTGGTTAAAACATAACCGCTGCCTCCCGTCCTGCAGCTGGGAGAAGTCCCAGTAGCAAAACTACTCCATCGGAAAGGATCTACTGGACAGAATTCTTCAGAAATGGGACTCTGTGAAGCTGGGAAGAAAACTCAGCGCTTTTGTGGCTCCAAAGTGTAAAGGAAGCCTCCCAATTACTAAGTAACTACTTGTTTTTAGTTATTACTTTGCCTAACATTTATACTTCAATTTCAGAACCTATTTGCAACTGGTTTAGAAATGGTTAGTAGAAATTTTAATATCAAATTCAACAGCTTGCTTGTAACCATGCTTATAATGATCCATCACAGCATCCCGTGATGGTGTGTTTGTCTTTATAGCATGACTACAATGAAATCCTACAGGTAACATTTATTAGCCTTCTATAAAACATTAAGTAAAGAATTCGAGCATCAGGACTGGCCCATCTAATAAAATGATGGCTCTTATTTGGGCTCACAAATCTATACTAATGGCTTCTGTTTGCCTCTGACATTTTTGTACATCTGAAGGTTACTCCGGAATTAAACAGGGTGTGCACTGAAAAAAGGAACAGATCCTTCAGACTAATGCCAAACGTGGACAAGTCTTTCTCCATCATTAACTGAAATAAAAAGACTGATGGTTGTTTGGACCTGTGAGACAGCCCTCTCTTGCACAGACCTGTCAGAACTTCAGTAAGAACTGTAATAAGATTCAGCTGGGCTGCAAGAGAGGATGAAAATCTGCCTCTTGGGTTTGTCAGGCAGGAGGGGACTCAAAGCTCAATGTCCACCTTCCTGCAGCTGAGCTTCAGTGCTGAAACCACCATAGGAGATCCTACTTGTGCCAATCACAACAAGGTAGTGCTGTATTCACAGCATCCAGGCCTGAGAGGAGCTTCTGGGATTAGTCTGCCCTTCCAGGAGACACCTTCACCTCCAGAGCCAGCCAGAGCTCTGCGAAGCAGAACTACAGCTGATCTACGCACAACAGCTGTTGTGGAGTTGCCCGGGTTCGGTCTGTAATCCCTTCTCACCGACTGGAAGTTCTGAAGTTCTACCAGGGTCTTCTTGTCTACGATGACTTGTCCTTTGAGCTTGCAATGGAACGCCTCCTCCACACGCCTGTGGGGCGACACGTCCTCCAAGGGGAGGAGCAGCGGAGGGAGCTGCGTGGGTTGGGCTGAGATAGCCAGGGATGCTCGACGCTCAACGGCTTCTAAGGAGAAAAGAAGTAGTACGGGAAAATAAATGCTTAATTTAAGATTCTGGTCTATGAAGCCACTCATTGTGCAATTAGACTTCTGCACTCAACTCTTGAACTTGAACTGAGCGGCACCGGGGAAACATTATTTCCAAATTTCTGATTTCCAGGTAGGGGAATGCATTAAGGTAAACGTTTGCAAAGCCAGTTCTTTATTTGCCACAGTGCTCACCGAAAGAAACGTATCACAAACGCACAAAGCTCTTACAGTCCTTACCTTTTAATATCTCCTTAAACTCCTGCAGAAGGACTTCCCGGGTGACTTCGGCACCAGGTGCTCCTGGAGGTCCCTGGGGGCCAGGGGGTCCTGGGGGCCCAACGAGGCCACGCTAAGGAGGTAACCAAAGAAAAACACAGGAATTAGAACCAGGCATTGCACTGACAGACCAAAACCAGACATTGTTCAGACATTATGATCACATTCACGAATGCTTGGTGCGACACTAGAGCTCTCAGAAAAAAATGAAACTGTTTATTCAAAACACCTGTAAAGGTTAGCCACACACATCAGAGCTTTAAACCAGTAGTACAAACATGCAACAGTGTTATCGATGATATTTGATGTCTATTGTTCCCAGGGAGTTCCTGTTTCCTCAACTAAACTGCACTAAACCTGCATGGAAGCGTTTCTGACTACCAGCTCACTGAGAAATTAAAGGAAATCACTAAAAGCATTCAAGACTGTCCAAGCAGCAGATTAAAAGTGCACACAGGAACAAGCATCACTCAGCAGACGATCAGTCATTCATTAATTTGAAATAAATGACTTGTCTACTCCTTGATTAACGTATCCTTTGAGATACCTGCACTTACTGTCTCAAACTTCTCCAAAATACTTTGAGAAATTAAACACAAACAAATGAAAACGCAGCACTCTGGAGTGGAAAGGCAAAAGCTGGAGCACACAGAACACCTTGCATCTCGCAGTAGGAAGGGAAGACACAGTGCGCATTTATTAGCTGACGGCAATCTAGCAATAACCTACTAATTTCTTGTCTTTCCCTTTGCATTTCCTTTTTGAGGTATTGCCATCATCTGGGCGGTGAACAAAGGAGATCCAGGTCCGCCGTGGATCTGTGATTCGAGGATCTGGAGATTCTAGGATCTAAAGAGAAAAAAGAACAAAGACTGATGGATTCACAGAATGCATAGTTTCCAGACTAAACTCTTGTCAAGAGCAATTAACTGTTGACTGTGGAGGTTCCAATCTGTTGACACATCAGCCTCCAATCACAGCGAGGATAAAAGCATAAGTCCTCCCAAAGTTTCATGAACCACACTTAAATATTCAGAGCCCTTAATGAAAAAGCCAGAGAGGAAAACCTGCAATGGACACTTAAAATCTTTAAAACAAACAAGCAACCCACTGTGAACTTTCAGAATTCATTCAAGAAACCTGTTTTTTCTTCTTCTGGTGAGGCAGAACAGGTACGGATCAGAATTCCAGCAGGAAAGCAACACAATGCAGTAGTGGTTTGAACGACATTTGAAACAGTTCCTAGACCATTACAAGTTTCGGTAAATCAATATTGCTTTATCACCATTCAGGAGGAAGAAAACAAGATGGTTGCAGAAAAAGCACAGGAGCGAAGTCAGTCAACAGCGGACTTTTCAGATCTAAAAGTGTTTGTCCCCAGGCATTAAGCTCCTACCGGTCTGACAGCACCAGACAGCTCTGCCACAGCCCAGACACCACATCTCTGCTCTCTGCGGCCTTGACATTGACCTTGCAAGGTGCTTCCAGCACAGCCAAGTGAGCAAATACATCCCCATTTCCTCATTACCCGTCTCACTTATCTCCCGAAAGCACTCGCCACTCCTCAGAGAACCATACTGAGGTTTTTTTTCTAGTACCACTTCTAAGCATAGATTCTCTTTCATCAAACAGTCCGCAGAAAACACTCAACCTTTAGAATGCAGTTAGACCTGAGGTCCCAGTAACTCTAATTTACGTCACTGTCTAAGAGCAACAGGAACTGGACAGAGGATTGCAAATTATAGCTGGAAATATCAGCACAAGCCCATTTTGAGGAGAAAAGACCACAGTCTCTGTGATTTGCTTTGAAAAATCCATGCCGTGTAAATTGTTTCAAAAGTAAATCTTAGAAGTCTGCTGGAGTTCCAGCTTGAGGTTACAAGGAATGTCGGTGCTCCAAAGTGGATGCCGAGCCTGGAAAGCTCTCTCCGGCACACATCCAGGCACATGGGTGTAGTACAAGGCACTTGCCCATAGATTTGCGAGCTGATGCGATCACAACTATTTCTTTCAAACAGCTCGGGTCAAGAGATGATTTGCAAGCCAGCAGACCATAAGCAGCTCCCCAGAGATCAAGAAGTCAAAGGCCTTCAGTGCAAACCTCTCCATCTATTGTAACGCGTAAACATCAAGACCAGGGGCAAATGTTCCTAAAGTTTGCAAAAGTCCTTAGAGCAGCACACAGGGTGCAGCTTATTTCTACAACAAACATGAAATACATTTATCAGGGTTGCATGGAGATTTAGTGGTTTCTGCTGGAAGAAGCCAGGTCTTTCCTACTCAGCTTCACCTGGAAACAGATGGGTGCAGCATCACCATGCAAGGTCACACCTGCAGAGGACTGTGTTAATGAGCATTTCAGTTTACAAAGCTCATAAATGTAAAGCAGGTAAGAGCCCACCCGTGCTTCGCCCAAAGGAAGGAGATGCCTTTTTGTCCCAGTGATTGGTCTGTGGTAAAGTCACAGTGCGGTTCACGAAACAGAAGGAAGCAACTTGATTAACAGAAGCACCTGATTGAGGCAGGATGGAGTATTGCCTCAGTGCTGTAGCAGAAGCCAGGAAAGAACAGCTGGGGTGTAGAGAAAAGGAAACTAAAATCAACTCGTCCTTCAGAAAGGGCTGGATGGCGTGGCGGGAACTCAGAAGTAAGCCTCCAGAACACAGCAAACACAAGACCTGAGTCTTAGGAACTGGGATGCAGCATTTGCTGCAGATGTGGAAGAGACTATCCAAATATTCCTGGTTTCCACCAGGCTGCAAGACAGGCACAAACCCCCCTCCACTGCAAAAATGAGGAAACAAGCCAGCTAGAAGCAGAAGCCAGCAATCATGGGCAGACTTTGAGCATTAACTGTGAAGACAAACAGATGTCCTCAGCCTTTCTGGAGCTCCAGCTGTGCAGAAACAGGCCAGAGTAGATACCTTGTCAGGGAGAAAAAAGAAATCCAGATGGTACATCCCAGAAACATAAGTGAAAAACTCCCAAAGTTTAAAAAAAATAATTTAAAAATCCCATACCTCTCCAGGGGCTTGCTTAAATTACAAATCCCTCTACAAGACAGTCATGGCACTCCCCAGTTTCTCCAACACAAGGATGATTGACAGTTAAAATGAATGTTCCGTCCTTGTGGTATTATTATTTAATTACTATGGCATGCATGAGCAATCCTAGCAATAAGCATGCAAGCCTCTGTTTTTCTTGGCAGCAGCAGCCTCCAGCAGCCAGAGAGACCTCGCAGCCAACTCAGGTATCGGTCCGGACTGAGAACAGCGTTGGAATCCCAGCAAAGGCGGCTCGTCCCTCCTGGGGTGCTGCTTCCAGAGCAAAGTCAGCTACAGGAGTCAGGAGGAATCCTCGCGTTAACTGCAGCGAAGTCAGGCTTACTGCTTAACACTTGAAACAGCACCTCCAAAATCAACAGATGCCTTGCCAGCAATTTTTTAATGAACTTTCAATCACATCTTTTAACATTATTTTTGAATCCAAATACAATGGCACCAATCACTTCAGAACCTGTTTAAGACAGCGATGAGAAATTAGCCTGCTCTCTCCCTGACTTACCTCCCAATAAAAGACAAGTTGAGCTGTAATTCAGACTGTTGTACACAAGCAGAACCTGCGGTTCTTTCTGGCCCTGCCTCCCAGAACAGCACGCACTGCCCGCAGACACATGCGCTCTCTGGCCAAGATTCAGCCAGCACGGAAGAAACTGCGAGCAGAAATCTGCAGTCAAGGAGCAGAGTTTGGATCCTGAGAAACGTCTGAACTGTATCTGAACTTGCCTGAACTTCAAGGATTCTGTCTGCATCTCTGCTAAAAACCAAAGGAGAAAAGACAGAAGTAGTTTTGGAGTCTGGATGAATAAAAGAAAATAAGCCAACGCTACCTCTGAGTAAGTCTGTACACCCAAAAGCATCTCAGAGTGTTCTCAGGGGCACCTAAGCATTTCTCAGGGTGGGACAGGATGGAAAGCGAGCAGGAAAACATTACCATTCTGGGAGAGGACAGCATCTTTTCCACCTGCAGTTAGTCAGGGATGTGTGTCCAAGAACATATACCCAACCATGCCAGTTCCCAGTCTCTATGTCTGAAGTCACTGCCCTGCGTTTGTCCCTCTGTGACGGAATTATATTGAAGAATTCTTTGCTTAATATTGAAGGAGTTGCCAGACACAAAATGGACCTGACTAAGCACCTTGATTACCTTAATCCATCAATTTATATGTTGTTTCACCTGATTTACACCACCAAAAGTATTGTCAGCTTCATTATGAAATTAGGAGCAAATTATTTCAGCAGTGTATTTTACTTGGAACAGGTTAAAAAGTGACAGACCGCTTTTTCTTTTTATCATGAAAAATCCCGTGTCAGCTGCTAATAACTTACGGTTACACACACTCTTGGTTATTAATGAGATGTAAAACCAAGGTCCTGACCACTTGTGGTTTTTATGGCTATCTCCAGAATTTTCCCTAGAGCAGAAGCGTTAGGTTTGGTATCTTAGCCAAATCTGAAATGGAATTCCTACCTAAATTCCCACTATGTTTTGTGATTGAAAAATTATTCTTCACTACTCTAACTGGCTATCCCAAAAAGCTTCTGCCCTACACTTCAACACAAACTGCCCTCAGTGGTCACACCCATAATGAATTTAATGAACCTAATGGATGTTATTTGTTATAGCGCTTCTTGTTCATAATGTGCCAGAGCAAGACTGACAATGATGGCATGAAAGATAACACCTTCCGCTACAAATAGGTCACAGTCCAGTCTCCCCCATGGCTTTAACACTTGTCAGGCCCACAAATACTTCTCTCAATTACACGTGCAATCACACACTTCAGGCTGAGAGTGCACAAGTTGCATTCCTCCTTCGTAAAGAGATTTCAATGTCATCGAACCGGCTGCTGGTTTAAACTGGAAGCAAAAGGCCCCAAAGAAATAATTCTGAGAGATTTAAGTAATAAACTAGGTAGAGCTAGTCCTAGATACTTAACAGAGACAGAAGGATCACAAAGGAAATACATTTTCAAGGACTCCTTGGCTGCGCAGTGGGTAACTAACTTTAAAATGTTACACTGTTTCTTGCAGAAACTCCACTGAAGGTCAAATCCCGTTGATTTCAAATCGTCCCTGAAATTTCACTGGGATGCTGACAGTAAAATATCGCAACTTGCAGGACCAGATCTGTGCCTGGAAAGGGGCAGACGAGCCTGGCAAGTGGCAGCTGCAGGTACTGAGCCACACACAAAGTGAGAAGCTCCAGTAGATGAAAACCTCTGGATCTCCTCATCATGTTCTGCTCTTAGTCCATCTGTGCCTGGCAAACACATCACATTGACAGCAACTCAAAGATAAGACTGGAGAAACACTTTTTTTCTAAATAAACAAACCAACACGCTTCCCACGTCCTTGGAAATGTCAGGTTTATCAGGAGATTTGAGACTTGTGCTTCCCTGTTTTAGGTAGAGGTTTCACCACAACTCAGGCACTGTGAATGTTAAAGAAAAGCTTTCTCCACTCCTATTTAAAAATAATTCCCAAGAGAAATCTGTCCCAAATTGTTTTGCTTAATTAGAAGTAAAACACATCTACCTTTTCAACAGCATGAATAAAAATCACTGCTCTGAGCTAGTGTTTCATTCCCTGCTCTTTCTGCTTTGATAAACCTACCAGCTGGCCACAGAGCCTTCCAAGGTAAACACAGCCTTCATTTTTACTGTACAAGGCCAAAGAAAATTCCACCTTTCCTGTTATGCGCTGTAGAGAAATGAAATGGGACACTGCTGCTGTTTCACTTCCCTGTGCGGGGCATCCTTTCGTGAAACAAAACTGCTCACAGAAGCACCTTCAAGGCTCAGAGAGATCAGTCTTCCATTGAGAAATGCTTTCAGCCTTCCTTTAGCTTGATAGGTAAGGGTAGATTTACTATTACTTTACTCATTCCCTTAGTGAATATAAATCGTGATGCTTTGCTGTAAATGGCAACCGTCATTTACCGCAGAAATGGTGGCAATTCTGCATTTATAGTATGTGTGACATAATCCCTTAGCTTGGGCAGGTGCTATATAAATATAAAATCCAATACAGTCACCCCTGCCATCTAGAAGCAATTCTAAACTGAGCCTGGACTTCAGCCTCAAATAGATTCCAAGGAGAAAAGTTCACATTGCAAAATTTGGGAGTGGATATCAAGCAGAGCTCACAAGCATTGACATCAAAGATTTGGGTTCGTCCTACCCTTATTAAACAGAACCTGCCTGCACTGAACTCGCCAGCTCCTACTGCAGCCAAACCTTTGCCATGGATATTTTCAAGCAAAGTATTTCAACACAGAAACAGCAGCTTCCAAACAATGTCTGTTTTAATGAATGCCGACGAGCCTCCAAACGAGTGCTATGTTTCTTCTAGCAATAACGTATGGATGACTATATTAGAATTAACCAGGACCGGTTTCTGCTTGCTTTTGCAATCGGAATATATTCTGCTTGTGGCCCAATACATTTCACATCAAGCCAAATTAATTCCAGAATAGACTAAAATTTAGTTGCACCAGATATGTTTCCAGCCCCTTTTGCATAAGCAGAATGAAGCAGCTCCAGAGAGAGCAGGAGAAAGTGATTGATTATAAGCACCTCAAGAATTTATCATGTATACAACCTGTCCTGACAGGGCATTGCAACACACAACAAAAAAATTAACTGAAGAAAAGCTGCTTACAGTCCCCTAACGATAATTGTAAGTGCAGCAGCCAGCTTTTTTATAGAGAGGACTGTTTCCCAGACTTGCCCAACCTTAACCAATTACTCTCACAATAGCGTTGAAGAGGATATTTAGAATGTCAGCCCAATTGTTCTAACTTGCCCCCTCTGCCATGCCCCAATTTTTGACAGGTTTGTTCCTCTAGCGCTGTAGCGACTGCCATCCCTAATGCTTGTGATCAAAGTCATGTTGTAGAGGTCACCTCCACTTGAAACAAGGGACATTTTTGTGTGAGCAGGGGAGAGAGAAGGGGCTGTGTGATAAGGAGATTCTCTCTTTCAGGGTTGCAGTCTCCCATTTCATCCTGTTCCTAATCCTAGGACCTGTGTTTAATTCCCTAACCCCCTCTCCAGCTCCCAAGCATTCTAATGCAAGTTTTCATCTTAAAGGATTCTGGGGGCTATGATCAATTGACTGGAATTTCTTAGCAGCTTTCAACCTGGGGTGATTCTCCCAAACATGCAACTGGAAGGATCCTACCCTGCAAAATTCACTCCCTAAGCCATCAGCGACAGCCACTATCAAACACACAGTCTGACACAATTACCACCATCCCGAATTCTTTCCTACAAGAGCTACAATCACCTTAAACATCAACATTTTTCTCATCTGTAATTTTCAATGACGAAGGTGCAGTGCAGTGAAAGCTCAGGCACGCTCAGGTGTTTATACTGTTGCCTAAGAGTTTTGGAGTAACATTCCAGAGAGTAAAGGGTTTGCCTGCAATCAATACATTAATATTTCACTATCATTATTGTACTGCAATAGCCCACTTGCCTTTTTTTAATCAGTTGTTTCTGAACAGGATAGTGTTCATACACGAGAACTCCAAAATATCTTCAGTCAGCTACTATAGGACTGGAACTTCAGTCATGCATAGTCTAAAATATATAATCATAAACTGCAGTATTCCAGTGTTTGCTTCAGGAAGCCAGAAAAATCAAACATGCAAGGGCAAAAGGGAGAACATTTCCCTTTAAAATCAAATAGAATTTGGCAAGGTTGCCTCAATCATTGGGAAAAGGAACCAGCATCACATTACTGCCAGAAATAAGTTCTACCAAGCCCTGACAACACATAAACACCTACCTTGGGATGCCCGTGCACTTCTTCACTGTTGGAGAGGGTGGCATTGAAAGGCTCTGTGTACTGATTAGGTTCTTTCTTCATCTTTCTCTCCCTCTTTGCTGCCATAACTCTGAAGGGGCAGAACTGCTGACAAAGTAAAGTTGCCACAAATACCCAGGTGCAGCCCTTCATTTTGAAAAGGGAGGGGCCAAGTCAGGAAGGGCACTGTCCAAGCACAAAAACCTTCGCCACCAATAATAGGGGTAGACACAGACTTCTCTCTATAAAAAAAAAATAAATAAAAAGGTTAGAAGTATTAAAGATGATCCTCTGGGCTCTGCAATGTCAAATGAGCAGCATGCATGGATGCGCTGGTTGCCGGAAAGATCTCTGTTCAAGCAGGACACATGGAAATGGTATAGACAAACTTGTTTGAAAATCTGGATTCACTCGAAGAAAGAGGTAAGTCCATTCAGGCTCTCAAAGCTTACATAAATACAAGAGGCCCCGGAAAGTCCTGCCACCCACCTTGAAGTGTCGCTCTCCCCTCTCAAATAAGACTTCAGACTCGTTTAAAATGCACTCAACTATGAAACCTGGAGAAGTCAAACTGCTCAGGGCAATAGTTGCTCAGGCTGGAGCTGACAACACACATTCATTAGGGGGGTTGTTCCGTTGTTCCTCTTCAACAGGAGATTTCGCTTTCTGTCATCTGAAGCACTGTGTTCAGTTCAAAGCAGGATTGAATACATTCCGTCCATTCTCTCGTGGATGATACTTCCCTTTCCTCAGTGACAAGTCCTCATCCTTTCCTTTCAAGATGCTGGGGAACTGGAAGCCAAGGTTGCTACAGCCACTGCTCTTCTGAAGCAGCTGAAAGCATCGCGGCTCAGCCAAGTGCTCAGCCTTCTAAGGAGAAAATAAATTTCTCATATCATACAAGTTAAAACAGGGAGAAGCAAAGAATCTGAGGATGTACCTAGGTCCATTAGGAGCAGATAGTTTTCCCAAGTCTAGCTTCTCACCCTCTTTAGCTGGGTTTATCTTCACTTTTCTTTAGTGAGATGACAAGGAGTACGTCCTGATGCCGCAAGCAGCTGTCAGGATGTGGAATCTCACGTCTTCTTCATCCTCATCTCCCCTCGCACTAGGCAAGACTTCAGGTACCTCTGAGTGTAGATCACGTCTGATTTTTCTCGCTGCTCCTTTCCTCAGCTGCACCCTGGCAAAACCCTCCTCAGCTTCTGCTTTACCTCAGCAAATAAGTACTTCTTTCCTGAATGAGTTTCCATCAACTTCAAGAAAGGGAAAAAAAAAAAAAAAAGAGGAAAAAAAGGAGGAGGGATCACATTCTAATGAGCTGTCAAGCCTATTCTCTTCACATTCCTATTAGACTCACTGATAAGTGGAGCTGGCCCGTGTGCCAGGCAGATTTAAATCAATGCCCATTCCCTGCTCCCTCCCCTCAGCCCTGTTCCGTACCTCCCCTTCATTATCTCCGAGAAATCACCATTTTTCTGGGAAGTTTGTAAAACTGTACACGAGCGTGTGGTAGAGCTAAAAATATGTGGCTTGGAATATGCACTCAGCATCACACCACACGTTGATACATCGGAACTCATGCTGCAGACTCGAGCAGCTCTGCTCCACACAACATTTTCCCCCCGCTCTCCTCGGAGCCTGGCTCCACAGGGGCTTTCTCATTTCTCTACGGGAGGGTGGGCTGTTTATTAAAAATAACAGAAACCCAAAGATTACACATCTCCTACGTGCATTTCAGAAGGGAGATCTTGAAGTACTTGGACAGTCGGCAAATCTTTGTCAGTTCCCCACCACGCAGAGCAAATATTCCTCTTCTTTCTACAAAACGGAGTGATGCAAAATTCATCCAAGATTGTACCACGAGAAAGCCCAAGAATGGCAAAAGGTTAATCACATAATTTGAGGTCCCTTATGCAGTCAGCAAGCACCAGATTTGCTTTAATAATCCCTGTACCATGGGTCAGGAACAACAGTTCTGTTATCTGTGGCTCAGGGAAACTGAGGCATGAACAATCTGAGTGCAAAATCAAGAAGCAGAACACAGGTCTGTCTTTTTAAAGCATCTTTTGGGAGAAATGGAGTTTGGGAAAGAGAAGAGAGACTAAGAAGGGAAGTTATACAGAAGCTAAATAGTTAACAGCATATCACCCCTCCCCCAACTAGCTCACATTCCATCAAAACTACGTGGCAGACTTTATTTGTTAATAATATTTAACTTTCTTTGGCGCCTTCTCATACTTAAGACTCTTTTTTCAGGTTAGTTGTAGACAAGCCATGAATTTGTAAGAGTGCACTTGATGACACATTAATAGGACAATCTGTCATATTGCAGCTAAACAGCTTGACAGGTCCACACACCACGGCAAGAAATGACACTCTCGGCTGGAACGGGGCGATGGCGTTTTTGGGCTGCATCCGTCAGCCTGCATCATCTCCTTCCCCATCCCAAGTGCCACATCCTCAGATTTGGGGGAAATGAATTCTAACTACATTTGCAACCATCAAGCAACATTACGTGATGGTCCAGCAGGACAAACTGACCGTAGCTAATTCCCAACCATGGGCTTTTCTCTATGTTGGGCTGAAACAAGTGTCGGCACAGTTGGTTTTTCCCTTCCAACCTTCAATTCAGCATTTGTATTATCCATAGGAAATCGCACACCTGGCTGGTGCTGCTCTCACATCCTCAGTGCAGCAGTTCCAAAGCACTCGAGTCCTGCCAATGCACAAATAACATTCAACCCCCATTTGCAAAAAAAAAAAAAAAAAAAAAAAAAAACAGGAATAGGCCAACATTGCACCTAATAGCACAACAAACCAAGGATCTCAAAGTGACTGAAGAGACAAATAGTTTATTCTCTGAGCTCTGCACCATTGCAGCAATAACAGGAATACCGAAGAATGTAACAATACCAATTCTGCAGGAAGAAAGTCTTGAAGTAGGGAAGATATTATAAGAAGCCACATTTTCATTTTAGAATCGCGTGCAAGAACCCAAACACAGCATTTGCAAACACTCTAAGAAGTGTGTGTAAAGCTGGAGGGGAAACTGAATAGTCAGGCAACAAACCAGTGATTTGATCTTTCAATCAATTCACCTTTTACTCAAGATAGACCTTACCTAACTATGCTAAGAATAATAGCCAAAGGGCAAAAGGGCAAAAACCAGGATTTGCCCAGAGCTGCCCATTGGAGACATATTGAACAACTTCTAAGCCTTGGTGCAGAGATAATGATTTTTTAAGTCAACACAGAAGACATTCCCACAGACACCCCCCACTCCTGCTGCGCAGCAGATCGAGGCCTGGAGTACTCCTGTAACAGACCCCCGATGCTTAAATCTACAATTTCCCAATGCTAACCTGCTATAAACTCGACCTGTCGATTGGGTTAATATACAAAAGCTGTTAGAACAGATGTAAACACACCAGCAGACAAAAAGTGCAGCTTTGGGAGGACAGACCAAGAGCTTACGGCCACTCCAGTTGCTTTCTGCAAAATCCCCCACGTTTCAGGGCCTCTCACCCACGTACCCCATCGGGGATCCAGGCGGGATCGTTTCGCCATCTCGTGGCAAACCCACAGAAACACCGAGAGGTTCAGCAAAACCCAGGAGCATTTGCTGAAACGCATCAGGTTTCTCTTGCAGTGGGGTCTGCGGAGTGACTGAGGTGTGAAATAATGTCAGGGCAAAGCTTTTACTGCTAGGAAAAGGTTCCTGGCAAACACTAATAAATCATCCTTATTCCTTGCCCAGAAAAGACTTTTCGATAACGTGAGATGTGAATGCTTTCAGTCATGCTCAATAGCATCCCTTTTGTGTGTGTGTGCAGGCTATTTTTTCACTGAAAACGTGTTTTTTCTGCCTTAAGAAGATCTGGCCTTTGCTGGGCAGCAAAAAAGCATCACCTTGTATATGTTGTGTCTTCCTGTGACTGAGTTGCAATGGAAGCCACTAATAGCAACAAACTATTAGCCATTCAAAAAATACCTTTTGAAGCACAGGGCTTAAGGTAACAATTCTAATTACACTAGAACTGTTCCGAATAAAAAGGCAGAAATACCAACATTATTAAGGAAAATGTATCATTTCATAAAACAAATTAGGATGCAGCTCAGCTCCAACAGATGTCACTCAAGCAAAAAACTCCTCACTTCCACTCCATCAAGTTATAAAGAATAGCAAGGTTCCAATCTACTTTTTTCTTCCAGACATCATCACTGTTGGCAAGACCGGTGAAACCTACGGGCCCCAGAGTAGGTACCGAAAACAGGGACCACACTGCAGTGACAGTTGTGACATGTCACGATAGAACAAGTATCTCTCTGGAGAGGAACTGCATTATCAAACAAAAGATGTGAAAGTTATTACCTGTAGGTCTTCTGGAGGTGTTTTACCACAGGAAAGAAATCTGGAGGTGGGGGAGCAGTTTAGCTATAGTTTGCTTTCTAGTCCACAAATATCCAGTTAGATTTCTTCCCAGTGATTCCTTTCCCAAAAACGGTCCCACAGAAAGTATAAATTTTATCATGAACGTTTATTATGAACAAACAACTTTACAATGCAGTCATTTCTACTCCTCAGTACATGCTTCAAGTAAGGGAACTTCCATGACCTTGAAATCTTAGGGGGAGAAAAGTTATGGCTACACACAACTCCTGGATTTTAAGACTCAAGAGATCTTTAAAGGCGACCACTGAGATGTCTTCTGATTGAAGCTGCAAAAACTCCCCACTGCCTGTGACAACAACCTTACAGAAATCCATGGAATTGCAGCATGAGAGTGAAGGGCCAGACATTTGTTCCAATATCATATACTGAGGGGCAGCTTTTAGTTTTATTACATTAATTAATGCACTGCTTCAGGGCATGAGAATATTTTTGCATGGCAAAGAATGGTTTACTCCATCGAATGACTTTGGTAACAAAAAGATCATATAGTGCATACTATTAAAAATGCTTTAAAAAAACCCACAAAACAGTAAAACCAACACAAAAGGGAATAAATCTTCTGTTACCAAAGGCAAGGAGATGTATCAAAATCACATAAGCCATAGGTGTAAGGATTCAGCGATTGCTCCTCACGTCCAACAAACCGCACCCAAAATGACTGTCACATCTTTCTCTGAATCCAGGCTACTGAAGAGAAACGGCAATTGGAAGTTTGGTTTGTTTTTTAAATACAACCAATCCTCAGAAAAGATGCAGCATGTCCAGGGTTTAACCAACATTTTTTTGTTTCCAATTGTGGCACTTACTAAAAACAAGAGACTCCCCCCTTCAAATACTTGGGTGTAGCTTAAGGCCAATTTCTTGTCACATAATAAAATGCCTTTTATTCAACATCTCACGGTTTTACTAGTTCTTTTGCCTTGATTAGGTACATTTCACAGAAGATGCAAACACATCGTGCCCAAGGTCTCCTTGCCTTTGTCTTTATGTGGCTAAAAGAACTTTGTCAGAAGATAGACAAAGACAACCAATTATAAGCTTCTGTCTGGAGGCAATGTCAATGGTAATAAAAGGCATTGTGAGAACAAACATGACTGAATGATACTGAGATCTATGAGGCAGAACAGCCTCAGCAACAGGTCCGTATGCTTTGAAAAAAGAAAAAATATCAGTCTGACAAGCCATCCCAAAAATCCCATCACTGCAGGAAAGACATCTCCCCCTTGCTTTCCAGGACAGCCCCAGACCGACAGAACAGAACTGCTTCTACATAGACACAACTGGTGCTTCTTTTTTTCAAAGAGCTGATTAAGCACATACAAGAGGTAAATTAAAAATAGTTATAAATAAGATTTGGTAAAAATCAAAGACTTATAAATACATTTTAAAATCCAGCCTTTTCCAAATTCCATCCTCACACCCCACCTCCTCCTTCCCTTCCTTATCTCAGTAAGAACTGCTTTAAGATTTCTTTAGTAAAGAGCTGTTCTGCTAGTTTGGGTAATTCCTACCTATTGCAGAGAATTGGTCACATTTACTGCTGCTCTAAGCTGCATGGCTCATGGGTTAGCAGTACGTTTTCCTTACAATTCAAGATACCAAGAACACGCAGACAGAACAAATCTGAAAGGGAAAATAAAACGGTTTCAAAAAAATTCTTAGATACATGAGGTAATATTTATTTGGGCTCTTAACAATACTTCAAATAAGACTATGCAGTTATTTGCAGAGCTTTTTACGCCACTATCACCTCTGATGGTTTGTTGTGCCACGAACAGCGAGCGTTTCTTCCCCAGATGACCAGGCATCCCTGTCACTCATAGAAGGCACAGTAAGTTTGCCTCTGATGAAATAAAACATTTGGATAAAATTAAGCAGGGAGAGGAAACCAAGCAAACTTGGTTAAAAAAGTAATTTCAGACTTCTGAACTACTCGAGGAGCTCTAGTGTTTACCCACAGTCCTGTAATGCCATCAACAAACAGGAATTTCAGTCATCAATCATCTGAAGGGGACTGGTGGTGAACTTACACCTAAAAGCAAAAAGCTTCTAGAATCTCAGATGAATTAGAAAGGTTTGGGGTTTGGCTTTTGGTGGTGGTGGAGGTTTTTTTAAAGTTTATGCAAATCTTCAAGGAAGCAAGAATAAATGATTTTAAGGGTTTACTTCAACTAGTGACACTTCAGCTTAATTCAGTTGACTCTGATGAAGCTGGTTTGTTTTTCAGACTCTCTTTCTCTTCCCAAGGGCTAGGGTCACTTCATTTACCGAAGTCCAAGAAATCCAGAGAAGATTTTCTGAATACACAATCAACTCTCCATTGGTGTGTGCAGTTTTATTATTTTTTTCAACAGTGGCACCTTGTGATCAAAATTAAGTATTACAGCTTTCAAATATAACATCTCTCAAAACGGAAATCTGCAAGTGAACAAACCCAAATCGATTCTGGACACGGGTATCCCCACTACAGACTGATTCAAATGCTTTTTCTTGCTAATCATTCCTAAAGGCCGACAACTGCACTTCTTGTAGCCCAAATAAAACCTTCAATTACATTGTGACAATTTAGACAACACATTTAACACACAGGGTGTTATCTTCCCACTCATCTAATCACTACTGACTAGATATGCAACGATGTTCGTTCTATTTTAAAAAAGAAACCAGCAATCTTCTGTAGCATCAACATTCACGTGAACCAAACCCTTACCAAGTCCACATGAAACCTCTACTTGAATCATTTCAACACCTGTACTAATGAAAATAAAATACAATATGCGTAAGTTGTGAAATTTTAAAAATTGTTCAATGAAGTAAAAAGCCTTATTTCCTTAAGATTTTCAAATTTCAAATAACAGATGGAGAACTGCTATAAAAATCAAAGCACTAGAAATGTTAGTGTCTCATCAATAATGCTTTGACTTGTTTGTGAGCCACTAGTAGACAGCAGCGAGGACAAGAGAATCTGTGAGCAGAACTTCTTTTAGTTTTCTGACTAATCCAAACTATTTCATTTCTCAAAAATAACCCATGAGCCAACAGATGTTTTACCTGCAACTTGGTAAAACAAATATTTATTATCCCAGTGTCAGTCAGGTGCCCAAAGAGTCCCACTCATTCTGCAACTACCACTAATTTGGTCTTGGATTTCTTTTATCATCATCCTCCTCCTCATTCTTGCGCTATGCTTCTCAGTACATACTTGACTGTGTAGGCAAAGGCTGCAAAACCAACTATAACGAACAAGTTCGCCAAAGCTCCGCCTAAAAGTCCATGGTTACGGTTGGCCTGCTGGAGACCCGGATGGTTGGCAGGTGCCAAGGGTACGTGCCCGTTAAGAAGGGGAATTCCGTTCTGCCCGTAGTGTGCTTCCCCATCAGGGACAACATCTGGCAAAGGGAGGGATGGGGGTCTGTTACTGAGCTCTTCTTGTGCTTTCTGTTTTTGTTTGATCTCCTGGAGAAAGGAAAAAAAAACAACTGAATGGCTGGAAGCGAAAGTCGTGAAGCTATTGGATGTTTTGAAAAGATTTCAAAATAGGGAAAGGCTATGGTACACTTCTTCATACTGCAGTGTCTTTTAAACTAAATTAACTGCATTACACACATCTGTACAGACTCCCGAGTTCCTTCCAAAGTTACCTACTTCGGTGGTTGACACTAACAATCATTTGGCCAAGTATTTTTTTAGTTCACATGTACATTTTCTGATAAACCTTTTGTTAGAAATAAGAAATTCTTTCATCAAAAGTCTTGCATGTCCAGCTTGTTTTTAACACAAGACATTAAAACAATGAAGAAAGCAATCACAGAAGCTTAGAAGGATTAGGACTCTAAGTATTACATGTTAAAAATCTGCCTGTGCATGGAACACAACAGCAGGTATCTATTATTGTCTTTAGAGTTTCCCGATCATTTAGGTACCAGTAAAACTGTACTGCAGAAAATATTTCTGATTCTCTGGCATACTCAAACTCAAGAAAACACAATATCTAATTCTAAAATACTGGGACCACAACCACACCTGCTGCACCCGCAGCTCAGTCAAGGCTGTGATACCAATCCTAAATACACACATTTGATTCTCTATACAATGGAATCTTTGTGTGGCAGAAAAAGAATTCCATTTCAAGATTCAACTTTTTAACTCTTACATGTAGCAAAAGCACCTTTCAAAAGGCCTTCAAGATTGATAAAAGTAGCCGTTGTCTGGGAACAGTCCTAAACGATTAGTATACAGATCTACACAGATCAGCCAAAAAACTACAGAAAACCAAATCATTGTATGGAATTAATTCCCTTACCTCCACCACTTCAGGGAAGAGCTCACAGAAGACTTTATCTTTTAAGTTAAATGCTAAGCTTTGTGCAGCGAGCTGTCTTTTCTGTGGAGGAAAAAAAGTTATTAGCAGTTGCATACAAACGAAGTCAATATGCTTTAATTCGTCAGCTGATTATTTCCCACAAGAACAGTGCAAACCACTAGCCTACTAGTTTCTAATATTTCATACTTGTGAATATTATTCACTACAATAGACATTCTAGACCTAAATTATGTTCTCCATTCTTCATCTTGTGGGATTAGCATTCTGTACTAATGTGCCTGCTTGGCAGACACTTCCAGAGGAAGGAAAGACAGAGAAAGAAAGTCCTAACCATACTGTTTACTAAAAGGGATTTAAAATTCTCTAAGAGATCTTCTCTCCATCCCTACATCACATAAAATTAATTCATCTGCCCATCATCTATAGCAGGCAACAACATATTCATTTCTGAGACACCAAAACGCCAGCTGCTGCTGCTGGTTTAACTTTGAGGTCCCGTTCAACATTCCCTAAGCTGACAAAAGGTGGGTGCCACGCTGGCGCTTACTGTGAACTCAGACGTCTCTATGCTGCCCAGTGTGGGGCCCTTTTCCACCATAAAACTAAGAAGGCCCGTCAAGATCGTTGAGACCGACCAAGCTGGATTCCACGTGTCCGGGTGGAAATCGGTGATTGAAAGACACAACCTTCAAAGGGATAAGAACAGGCAGCGTGGTTTATTTTTGCCATTAGAATTATTACACATTATACATATTGATAAAATGGTGTTAATTGCTTAAGTGTTAGAAGAAAATCCTTACCTTGTATTACACTTAAACCTTCCATTAGGTGTAATCATATAAATACTAGGAGGTTTAAAAGGAAATTCTCTGGGGAATATTAGTTTCCCATGATAATAGCCACCTGCATTACATAAAGAGATGAATTACTTATTTTGCATGAAGATGAAGTCCTAAGCTGCTACTCAAAACGGGCCAAATAAAACTCTAATTCTCTCCTTCTCCCCCTCACACTAAAGAGATCAAGCTCATTATCTTGTGCCTCTAAAACACAGGAATAATGATCCACAACTACAGTAGTTTTACTTTGGAGGCAATTCTCTCACATGCATATTACAAACAGCACTTTCTGTTGTCAAGTCCATAACACATTTAAGGAAAAACAGCCAAAGTGTATTTAATACAATACAAATGAATTAGTTTTAGAAACACAAGTAACTACAAATACAATCCTATGAAGAATCCAATTTAAAAAAGCATTTTGTGAGAGGCTCCAGAAGACACTGTGAAATATGTGACAACAAATTAATCAGGCTTTTACATTCCTCACTTTCTCCAGAGAAATTCATAAAGAGAATAAACGTCTCCGTTCACCAAGAACATTACGTGGTAACAAACTGGGATTTTTTTAAGTTGTGTTTGACTGTCATTATCTAAAGTGAGTTATCTGCTCCAAAACCTTTAGCAATCACTTAATAGGAAGTTATCTGTCTTCAGTTTAACCTAAACGTTGTTTTGTTAGAATCCTTGATAACAGAACAATTCCTAACCCACAGTGGTACCACTACCTCTTTTCAACAAGCTATCACCCAAGTCAGGGACAGCTTGGAAACTGCACTAACAGTTTTTAGAGCTATTTACAGCAGTTCTATTTTACTCATTCAAACAGACACACAATTACTCAGGCATGCCAATCCCAACATAAAGCACAGGCATGCTTTTGCTGCATGCCAACTTCTACCTTCATAAGGAGTCATTTCAGGTCCCCGTACAACATAGTGCCTAGGACAAAGAAAGAAATTTAAACAGTATGAAAGTCAGCATACAATCAGGCTTCAAATTCTCTAGAAAAATGAAGAGCCAGTAGCACCTGAGCAAAAGTTTCACACTCCTCCTCCCAGACCCGAATTCCCACACAATCTGTAGGAGTGAGGGAGTCGGACTTGCAGACCTGGAAAATCTCGTTCTCTCCACTAGCAAGCGAACAGTTCCTTCCAATTCTTACCATTCCAGGATGTTGGATGGGAGGGGCTCTGCACAGATATAAGGCACTGGATCTTTCTTAATTCGCAGGTAGTCTTGTTTAAGTCTCTGGGTCGCTGTCGTTGGTGCTCTCTTATTACTGTTGTTGCTCATCTAGTTTAAAAAAAATATATATATATAAACACGACCTCAATAGAATTGTAATAGATGCAGAGCTACTATGCTTCATTGAACACAGCTGCAGATTTTTGCAAAATCTACTTTACAAAGTATTTTTTTAACTGTAAATTAAGTTACCATAACTTTTAAGTGGCAAGAACCATGCAAAATCCTAACCAACACACTCCCAAGAGATTCTGTAAATTAGGGAAAATAATCCTTCCAGACCACTGCTGTTCATATACTACAGTGAGTCGCGATCGTGAAAATATGCTGCATTATAGAACCCACTTAAACTCTTAATAATCAGTCCTGCACACATCGTTATGACACTGTTTTAAAGGGCTTATACTTTTTGAGTAATTAATTTCCCTACTCAGTCTGAATATCTATTATGTAAATTCACCCATGATTTAAATTTATTTGCTGTTCCTACACGGCCAGTTATTTGAAATAAATAACAAACAAAAAAATCCACAATAACCTTATTTGAGGTGAAGGATTTTACATTAACTCTGTTGCCTAAGAGTCAGTTGAGGTCACAGAATGGAACTTCTGAGCCAGACCATTCTCTTCCAGGCAAACAAAGACCTCATCCAAAATGAGACAAGTCAGCGTGAAGAAAGGAAATCCCAGTGCTGCTCACAAGACAAAGCATCAGCCCTCACAATGCACCTACAGAACACGCACCAATTAACAACTGCTACTTAACCCACTTTCCCCAGAGAAACTGAGCCAGTGACTTGGCTGTAAACAGGGAAATTCAGGCGAGAACAAGAAGAAAAGATTTTACAAACAGCTTGTATGAAGAGGTAAGACAATGCTTACAATATGACAGCAGCATTTGATACAAAAAGCGTGTTAAATACCTACAACTCTTGCTATTTCTTTATTTCAAACAGATAGTCAAGTACAGCTTATTAAAGTAATAATATTTAAATCACAAGCAACAAATTTACGTGGTCGAGTATTCAAACCCTACTCAAAACAAACGCGTTTAATCTGGCTCTTGTCAGAATGACTGTAAATGATTGTTACACTCGTACAGTATTTTTCCTTGAAAGAATTCGGACGTTTTTAAGTCACAGCCCTTGACATCATAAAATTAAGGATTTTTTTCTCTCAAAAAGTCAGCTTTAACTTTAACACACGGACTGAATCACATCTTTTTTAATGTAACACATTTGTTCTGAAGCCTCGCAATAACGCCCCTCACTACGGGCCGCAAAAACACATCGAAATATTTCCCAGCACTTCGTCACGGGGGTTTTAACCCCCACCCAAACCTCATCTGAAAGCACCTTTGTATCTTACAGGCAGAAAACAACCGGCAGCCTTTACAGAACGTGCGGCCCGGGGCCCCCATTTCGACGACACAATTTCCTAGAAGAAAGGAAAGAACCCGCCGGCTCTCGGGCAGCTGAACGGTGTCCCCAAGGGAGGGACAGAGGGCGGGTGACACCCCCCCCAGATCTCCCCTGAGCTCCCTCAGGCGCTCGCCCCGCCGGCCCAGGCCCCGCTCACCTCTCCCTGCTCGCGCAGGCCCCTCCGCCGCCGGGCCGCCTCACCCGCCCGCACCGGGAGGCCGAGGGAAGGAGGGAGGATGCGGGGAAAGGGCGGAAGCGCCGCAGGAGCCAGAGGAGCGGGCAGGGCAGGGCCGGACCCCCCACACCTCCCGCTGCGGCGAGCGCGGCTCCAGCCAAGATGGCGGCCCGGCGAGGCGGAGCCTGCGCGGCGCTGGCGTATCCTTCCGGGAGCGCGGCACCCGCGGGTCGCGTGACTTCCGCTTCCGGCCGTTCGCCTTCAGGGCGGCCAGGCGCTCCGGGCTGCGGGGCCTTGGCCACCGATGAGGCCTTGGCCACACAGAAGGCTTTTGCCACAGATGAGGCTTTTACCACACATGAGGCTGGTTCCAGACCCCGCGGGTGAGGAACAGCCCGCTCCGTCGGGAAGCCACCCGTGTCCGGTCGCGGTGTCAAGGCAGAAAGTCACACAGGATCCCAGAATGTCAGGGACTGGAAGGGACCTCGAAAGCTCATCCAGTCCAGTCCCCCCGCTGGAGCAGGAACACCCAGATGAGGTTACACAGGAAGGTGTCCAGGCGGGTTGGAATGTCTGCAGAGAAGGAGACTCCACAACCTCCCTGGGCAGCCTGGGCCAGGCTCTGGCACCCTCGCTGGCAAGAAGTTTCTTCTCATCTTTCAGCGGAACCTCCTGTGTTCCAGTTTGTACCCATTGCCCCTTGTCCTATCATTGGTTGTCACCCAGAAGAGCCTGGCTCCATCCTCCTGACGCTCCCCCTTTCCATATTGATCCCCATGAATGAGGTCACGCCTCAGTCTCCTCCAGCTCCAGAGCCCCAGCTCCTCAGCCTTTCCTAGCACGGGAGATGCTCCACTCCCTCCGGCATCTTCGTGGCTGCGCTGGACTCTCTCCAGCAGTTCCCTGTCCTTCTGGGACTGCGGGGCCCAGAACTGGACGCAATATTCCACATGTAGCCTCACCAGGGCAGAGCAGAGGGGCAGGAGAACCTCTCTCGACCTACTGACCACCCACCTTCTAATACACCCCAGAAGTCAACTGTGAGGGAACCAATAATGATGACAGGAGTCTGATGGGCTTTAACATCGCGGTTCAGTTACTGCGACTTTACATACTTGGGAAGGATCTGAGGATTGTCTCCTTTTTCTTTCCTGAAAAAGAATTAGTTGTATGTGTGTTTGGTTTGGGGGTTTTTTTGGCTAGAAATCTCCTGAATCACTTCTTCAAATTCCTCATGTTCATAAAATGGATAAATCCAAACACGTTTTCAGTCATTCAGTACACGGTCGGTAGTTTTTGTTCCATGATTCCACCAGCAGGCCCATAAAAAATACAGCAAATCATTTTGTGTCATATTCTTGCATTTGTAATGCTAAAGAAGAATAAAGCAAGTTACTCCCGTGTATTTAGGAGGCCAAATGTGACAGGAAGACATGGTGTCTGTTCACTGTTAATTTAAGATCGCGTATCCAGATCATTTTACGAGACAACACTGCAACATATTGCTCCGCTGAGGGGAACACAGAGTTTTATGCCTTAAACCCCTTGGCTCCCTGTCCCGCACAACTCAACGCAACCATTTTCCTCAAGGGATCATGTGAGATGCTTAAAAGATTAAATATTTTAACAACATGAGTATTGTGTTTTGTGAAACATGAAATTCCACCTGGCCTTAATGTCATTCTTGCTGCAATAAGTGTGTTGAATAAATTACACTGAAATCAGGTTCACAGGTACTTTGTGCAGGACAGGATTTAGGAGACATCAGTCACCATGGTCCTTCTCCAAGGATTCCACCTCAGTCTTTATTGTCAGGGCTCTACTAATCTGATCTCTGGTGATTTGAGCCCAGCTCAAGACCTGAGTTTCAGCTGTATTGAATCTGAACAGTTGTATTTCCTATTGTATTTGTTCCCACACAACCATGATCAATCAATTAAAAATTCCTCTTCAAAAGACTTAAGAAATAACCCATTTGTGGTTAGCATTTAACGTTCTGGCATTTCAGTTTTTACCAATATACTGAATTGTGTGCTGGTGGAGAGGAGTTTTTTGCTCACTCCCAACACTTTTCTTTCAGGGCTTTTGAAATTTGCAGCTCAGATAATGTTTGCGAAAGGGAATTTGTGCCGTTTGATTCTCCAGCTGAGTTGCCCAAAGAGTTCGCAACAGACTCACAGCCGGGACCGCGCAACTGCAAGAAAGGACAGAATTTTCTGTGCTCTTCGAAAAGAAGCCACCGTCTCCCATGGGAATGATTCCTGTGATGACCACGCTTCTGCTCCAGGTCCCAACAGAGGGCACTGCTATTCCAGGTACTTTTTAAACTCTTCCTTCTGTCTCTTGCCAGCATAGCACAGGCTCTTGCCCACACTTCACTCCCCACCGTGGGTTTGTGAGGGTTGATCAACAGCAAGAAGGGAGAAAAGAATAAATGGCTGTGATGTCAGTACCTCTTAATAATAAATGATTATACTTCAAGATAAAAAGCACTATATAAATATAAGTTATTATTAGAATGCTGTGTTAGCCCAGATGTATTTCACCTAACAAATTCCCCACGACAACTCATGCAATATAACACATACCTGGTTTGATACCCTTTGACCTGAGACAATGACCTTTTTTTTCCTCTGCCACACCATTTTGTCTTTTTTTTTTTTTTTTTCGTATTTACACTGGAATTCCTACTAAGTCATCTAAGTCTAGAAATGTGAGAAGTGTGTGAACCTGGAGACTCCAATAAATGCTCAAGGGATTCCAGAGCTCCTATTTACACCTCTCTCATTCTCTCCAATGTTCCCCAACCCCGAAGTATTTAATGCATAAGTGTGTCATCATTAACATTCCATTCCTCTGTCACCAATGTCATTCTCAACACTAATGACAGTGTAGATTGAGGCTTCTCAGAGCAGTTTATTTCTTCCCAGTTATTTTCCAAGATGCAAGTGAATCACACTACAGAATTTCCTCTCTCTGTAAAGCATCCTTAGTGTACTACTATCATGTCTTGAAGGCAAATTTTCAACCTGGGCTTAGGAAGTCACTAGAACTTCCAAATTTACATTCTTAAATCATTATGTGCACCAAGTAAATAAATGCATACTGCTAAATTAACTTGGAAAATTATTAACTCCAGGGCAGAGACAAGTGGGACAGTTCACTGTCTCATAAGGGTTGGAGTTGTTTTTTTGATTTTATGTGAGCCCCTCAGCAGGATCACATGGGTGGTTACAGGGCATGAAAACATCTTTACGTGCTTGTGAACACAGACCTTTTGTATTATTCTTTAAAAAAATATGTAGCTGTCTGACTTCCGCATTGCAGAAAATTTTCTTTTAATTCTAAGAAAAGCATTTCGAATGTTCAGGTCAGATACAAATAACAACAATCAGAATTTGTTCTGTTTGTGGTGCCTTTGGGTGAGTCCTTTGCCTCAGTTTCTCCACCAAATGAAAGTGGTACTTTATGCACTACCCCACACATGCAGTCAAATGAGTATTTTGAGGCTGACCTCGGAGGACGAAGAAATAATTTGAAAAAGAAAACGCAGCCCGAGGAATGTAGTGAGGGTTAATTAGTGTTCGCATGCACTCAAATGTAATCTTGCCCAGTAAATGTGGCCACCAAGCATCTGTTTAGGTTGTCTAGAAAGACCGAAAACACTTGGAAGAGCAGCCATACCTCAAGGCTGCTCAGAACTGAGGATGCTGATGAAGCAGAGAGTTCTGGTATCCCAGAAAGATGTTTGATGTGTCCTCGGGAAGCAATTTCGCAGGTCCTGTTATCAACAGCCACATTACAGTGGGAGCAGGAGAGAACCTGACTGCACAAGTCGGTGTGTGCAGATGAACTGTGACACTGAGAAACTAAATCACTGTCCCGGGGTCATGTCTGTAACAAAGAACTAACTGATCACGTTTTCCACTGTCTGAGCCTGCATTCAGACATCCTTGACTAATCATCCTTCAGAGATATTTTTATAAGAGTACAGGACATTAATGCTAATGACTTGGCCAGATTTAGTTCAAGTAATTACATCCCGCCTTCCTGAATTCCCTTCCAATTCTGAGTGCATACAAGATGCATCACTTCCAGGCCTAAATGATGAGCAATGTCATTTGCATTCACACATCTTGCTGCTTTCCTATCTAAAAGTAGTTCCATTTCATTGATGGATGAAACGAGGTAAGTTTTTTTTGTTTTGGCTTTCTCATAAAGTGCTGCCAAGTTGGCTTGCTTTTAATCTTTGGCCAAAAAGCAGTTTAGAGATATTGGGTGTTTATTTGTTTTCCTTAGTTTTGTTTATTTGTCCTTCTGAGGGGTTTTACTGGTTTAATCACCATACTGGCTTTTGTGGAGGAACTTTCCTCCAGTGAATGTTTTGCCACTATAATGCATGTTTGTTACAGAGTATTACAGAAATATGTTATTATCTAGTAGAACTACATTATTTTGTAGAACTCCCCAAGCCCTTTGATTCCCTAGGAAACTAATCCTCATCATTTTTTTAATGCAAACTGATAACTTGTTGATAAAAAGCTTCAACAGGGGTGATTATCTTGAGTTTCAGGGAAGGGCTGTGATGGTTCCTGAGTCTCACTGATTCATTGTTGATCATGAGGAAATCACTAAATTGTTCTGAAGCTTCATTTTTCTTCTTGTGTAAAGAAAGGACAGTATTATTTATCTAGCTTTACTGGAAGCATTCACACTTAATCATTTGGTGTCACCTATTGTGAGCAACGTGGACTAGAAATTCCACATCAAGAAGTGCCAAACATGAATCATCATCTTTGTTTTCCATTATCACTGCTGTTCTAGACTCGTCGAATCATTTTGGTTGGAAGAGACCCTCAAGATCATCGAGTCCAACTGTTAATCCAACACTATCACTAAACCATGTCCCTAAGAACCTCATCTGCACATCTTCTAAATGCCTTTGGGGAAGGTGATCCTGGAGGTGTTTATGACAGTCATCAATGCTGTTCATTTATAGGCCAGATTAATGATTAATATTTCCAGGCATCGTGCTTTTTGTGATTTACTTCATTTTCTACTGTCTGAATTGGAGAGGCAGCAGGCAATCAGGTTGCCTTAGGTGACCCAAATAAAATGACAGGCAATTTAACATGGATAAATCCCCAATGAACTTGCTGATAAATCCCCGATAAACTTGCTGAAACCAGGGATTTTTTCCCTTTGATTTCCTCTCCTGGCTGAAGTCAGGCGTGACCTCCTTCATGGTGATTGACAAGGAGATGGTATCACTTGCAAAATGATTCTGGCATGTTTCTGAGTCAGAAAGAGGAAAGAAAAGTCAGTGCTCTTCCTTCTCGATCCCACCGGTGCTGGGTAAGGAGCTCCATCACCAGGATCTAGTTCCCACTGACCTTTCTCTCTGTCCTGCGTCTCCCAAACGATAATTGTTCCGCAGCCATCAGTGGCCTTCTGATGACATCACCTTCAGATGCAAAGACAAACAGTATGACATGGTGGCTTCTCTTTGCTGTTCCTCGCTTTCACTCAGAGCCTTTCACTGCTTCCGCGTGCTCTTTAGTATTTGCCATTTGTATGATTACATTGCTCTTTGTATCCATAGTGCAGCATGCCCAGTATTAGAATGTTATTAAGCTATTACCTTGCAAGATAGACCTGTGCCTTCAAAAGCCTTTATAATGGCTGTGGTTTTGTTACTGCTGAACTTCCTTTAAAGCCAAGTAATCTCTACACAGATCTCTATAGATAATCATTCTTCATAGAGATCATTTGCAATTTCATAGCAAGTTTTCATGTCCAAATATTATTTCTTACTCGTTTAAAATATTTAGTCCTACAGGAAGATCCTGGCTGAGATGATCAATGTTTGTTTTCCTCTGATTAAATACAAAATAAGCCTCATGGAATGGGCTGCTTCACTGAATTTCTTTGACAAATATGCCTCTGTCTTGACCTAGAAGAATTGTCTCCAGCGCTGACAGGAGGAATTGAGCCCTTCAGTGATGAAACATTTGCTTTATAGAGCTTACTAAGCAACACAGAGTGTCTGCTAAACTTAGCCTGAGTTGTAAATCCTTGCTCTCCCACTCCACTTTCTGATCTGGTTTTTCCTTCGTGTTCCTGGAGAGAAACAGGCATGCACTGAGCAAACAGAGACCCTGTCAATCCCTGTGCAATGAGTAAATGCATTCTCTCAAAGAGGAGAGAGAATTTCAGAAAAAAATACCAGGTAAAGGATACAACCCCTCATGATGTACATTCAGTTCTGGAGGCATATTAGATGGCCTGCATGGCAAGTGCAAATTACACTGTTCTTGATCTGTAGACATCTTTATGACAAATGGTTCTAGAAGTGAAAATAATCTCAAGATCTTATCCTCTCCTGCAATGAAGTGAGAAGAAAATCTATTACGTTAAGCAATTGCATCGTAAGGAGCTCATTTGATGAGGCCGAAATCTGTGGGTTCTGATGTAGGCAGCACCCTGGCATACTGTTGGAAAGTATCTGCAGGATTGTTAAATGCACAAAGAATTCTGTCATCTATTTGTCTAATACAGGAGTAAGTAGTGATCATCTTAAAATATCAGATGATATCTAGGAATACCTCTTAAAAACATATTTTTAAATACTATAGTGTGACTACAACCCGTCCTGCAATTACCAAGCAGTATCAAAGCAAGAGTCATCACTGTGCTTACCTGGCAGGTTACATCACCAAAGCTTTATACAAACACCAATTAACCCTCTCAACAATGCTGCAAAGTGTCATTATCTCTGTTTCAGAGATGAGGCAACAGAGAGAGAGGCAGAAAGATTTGCCCAAGATTGCACAGCAAGAGAAAAGTTCAAGAGTTTAAGACTTTCAAGTTGGCTTTTCTTTGTCTGTGTTGTGGCAAATTCTGCCCTTGTCTGTGGGTAGAGTTTTGTATTTATTATCATTGCTTTTGCAGTTCTGGTAGATGGGGAAAATCTAATATCTTCTTGTTACATTTTGGTTTTCGTTTTGGTTGGTTGGTTGTTTTTGTCCTTGGCAAACAGAGACCCTCCAGCAAACAGGTTGTAGACTTTGAACAAATGGGTTGTGAAGTGTTTGTAGACTTTATTTGGGTTTTACATGGTGCTAATTCAGTGAGAAAACATCACTAAGCCAAGTTTATCTCCTTTTGTTTACAAACCATTCCTGATCTAACTTTCAGGGGTTGTTTGGGGATTTCTGTGGACGGTTTTCTGTTAGTGCTGAACTGACGGGTCAGACCAGGGATATTTGTGCTATTCAGGTGGACTATTCACTGCACATTACTCATGGTGAGGCGCAGGTCATGGAAGTCACATGGCAGCATTTTGACCCTTTGATTGGCCAGTAAAGCTTTCCTGGGCATGAAAAAAAAATTAAAAACAAGTGATTAATAGCAAATCTTAGGCCTTACCAGGCAGCTACTACAGCATGTGAGTAAGCACACCCAAACCAGACCCAGAGCACAAAGACATTCATGGGTCTCCCAGATAATCTTCTGCAAGTTTGAAAGAGTCAAAGATAAGTCATCTATGCAATCCTTACATTGCTCTAGTGTTTTGGATCGCCTTTGGCATCATTTAAAGGCTACAAAATTATCTGCTTTTTAAAGCCAGGTCCTCTCTTCATCCACAATGCTTCCCTGAGGGTTTACCTGCATTTAGAGGATTATTATTGTGCTTTTTAAAGTTCTCAGCACTGGTAGCCTGTGTGGAGCTGTCTGTATGTTTGCCGTTGGGTCTATGAATTTGCAACTACTGACTCAGGCATGGATAGAGCTGTTCTATGAGAAGGTGAAGGAATTCTTCACAAGTTGCTGATGGAAAATCTAGTATTGCACCCGAGTTTAACCCAAAAAGCATCCATCTAAAGAGGCATGACAGCTGACACAGCCACATGTAATAGCTAGTTTCAGTGACTGATTCGCTAATGACTGTTTTGCCCTTGCGCAGTTTGTTCCCGGTTTCTTCATTCCCCTCCTTCCTAGCTGCCATCCTGTAGTGCCTCTTCCTCTTGTTGACTTCTGTTCCAATTCCCAAAAGGAAAGCCTGAAGTTACTGGATTGATTAACCCCTGTGAATCGCTACCAAGCATTGCGATCTCTCTCCTGGGTACCGAGAGGAGAAGAGATCACCAGGGGAGATCTGCTTGCCTGTTGCCAGAAGACAGGAGCCAGACGTACTGTCTACCAGGAGCTTGGACAACTGCCTGGGGAGATTCAGGCTTCGTTTAGGATGGATTGATGGTGTCTGTGATTCCAGGATGGTTGCCTCTTGCATGTCCACAGAACAAGAAGCTTTTACTGCTGTTCTCCAACCTCTGTCAGTCCTAATAGCACCAGCGTTCCTACAGATACCGTGTCTGAGCTGGAGTAGGATTAAAAACAAAAAAAATCCACTAGCAAGCAGGATTTCACCAGCCTGTGAGTCTTTGAAACTGGCTGAGGGGTTGGCAGGTCTGAACAGGTGGAACAGCATCTATGAAAGCCTATGACTAAAGAAACGAGAACAGGAAGAGAAGCAAATAGCAGGTGTCATCCCAGTGGGATGACAGGAGCGGCTACAGACATCTTACTCAGAGAGGTGAGTGAGTGGAAATGAACGCTTGGTCATACTGGAAGCAGGCAGCGTTTTGCTACTGAGGCTGCATTTTTAACCCTACGCGCCTCTGGCGGAGGCTTGATGAAAAGCAGAGGTTACGTGGGGCCTCTTCATAGCAAGGGGGGTAATTAAGGAATATTTAAATGACTGGTGACTAGCAGAATATGCATGTGCTTGTTGCTGCGATTTCTGGGTTTTGTAAGGATGCGCCAGCTTGAGCCTTGCTAACTCAGGCACTGCTGCTAAAGGCAGAGCACGAGGGAGCTCAGTGCAGGTTCAGGAGTGTTTATCTGCTGCCTTGAGCAGGTTTGGCAGCCTTTGCAGCAACTGAAGCTGCTTTGGTGAGATGCAAACCAGCGCAAAAGGGACAGCGAGGTACACCAATGCTATCCTATTTCTGCAGGCATAGCTTGCTGTGCTTTCAAGATAGAAATCCCCTCAGCCGTGGCTCAAAGCATCACACAAGCAAAGCAATGAATGTTGGGATGCCCAGAAGAAATTTTGTTGAACAGAACTTCACCACAGAGATTCCAGGAGATGAGGAAAACACCTGAAAAATCAGAGTCAGTTCAGCAACATCTGGGACAGGATCAAAAGGAGAGATTAAGCAATGTTTGAAAGCTCTCCAGGGCAGGGACTGCCTTTGTTCTGCCTCTTGCATAGGACTGAACAAGCACTTGGCTTCATAACACCTCTGAGTGCTGCTCCTTTCTCCTGTAGGACAGCAGAGAAACAATTGTGTTCTGCTTTGACAAGATGACAAAGTGCTTCTGGCTAGTAAGAACCAGGAAAAAATACAGGAGGCAGAGCCTGATGCATGCCAGTTCAAGTCCATACACAGCAAACGCAAAGAGGAAAACTGGGAGTTTCCTTTTTCTAGAGTTGCCCACAGAAGTTTGGCTGCCTTGGAGTGGGAGGAGGAATAGACTGGCTCATCCAGTGGCCGTTAAGAAAGCACCAGGAGGGAGGTTCCACAAAACCAGAGGAGGCAAGTCACGGTGATTTCAGAGAGGAATACCGTGTTGGTATGCAGTGTCCCGTGCAAAGAGAGCAAATGTGGGAAGATGGTTCGACAGACTAACCTGGAGCATTCCAGGAGAATAAACGCCATTCATGCAGGAACAACTAATGTGAGTAAAGCAAGATGTGCTACAAATCAAGATTAAACTGTAGATCTACCAAGCCTCAAGGCAGGAGGGTACAGGATTTGCTCCATATCCCTTCCACTGCTAGAGGAAGCAGGTGCCAAAGGCTCCTTCTCTCAGCTCACAGACTGAAGAACAAAATAGTGAAAAGAGTGGGGAATTTCTGGAATACACAGGTGAGCTGAGGAATAATAGAACGTAATGAAACAAGCAAGTGTGAGAGAGCACGATGATGTGAAACAAGCAAGTGTGAGAGAGCACGATGATGTGAAACAAAGGCAGCAAGGGAGAAAGTTAATAACTGAAAGTGTGTGTGGTTAGTGGACAGCAAATTACAGAGAAGTTTACAGGATGGGATGGCAGCAGGGAAAGCTGCTAAAAGTGGGGGGTTTGATGTGTCATTTCAGTTTGCTAATTTGTTTTAGGCCTCTCAGTGCAATTTTCAACCAACTGGGAAAGTCTTAATGAATGAGTAGCTAAAGTGTCCTCTCTTGTTCCTGTGTAAGCCAGAAACGGGGTGATTTACGTGAAAAGCACCTTTATCTGATGGATCAGCCCCACCTCACTGCAATTCAGTGTTCTGACAAGGAGTCCAGACAGCACAGCACCTCTTCTTCTGGACATTGAAAATGAGATTGGACAAAATATTAATATTTGAGCATCACTGAGCTTTCCCAGTTTAACCTCTGTGACTTTTTCACGCAAGGCTGTAACAATAGCAAATGCAATTAGGGGCTGAATATTCTACATGCTGAACATTGTCTGTGCTGTTCATCTGCTTAGTGTCTAATAATAACCAAAGAAAGATTTGCTCCACAGAGAGCACATGTACCAGCTGTAAGGAAATATTCAAGGATGAAAAAAATTGCCTGGTAGTAGATTTCCCTATGTACCGGAGTCCATTCCACAAGGAACATTAGTTCACTGAGTAACTTTTGCCCATGTGAAGTAGCTCAAGTCTCCTCTCTCTGCCTGCAGGATACTTTCTGTACCCTTTTCCTGTTACTCTGAGCTGGTGCTGATACTAGGACATGCACATATTCAAGGACACATATGTAGAGTGATGATTTTCATTTCTGTTTCAGCAGAATGGGTGAGAGCTGTATCATCCATGCTGAGTATGCACAATAATCAAGGTTAGTGCAGACCTGAGGGTCAGGAGTTTGGACAGTTCCTTTAATACACAACAGAAATGTAAAAGCTTAAAAGCAAAATGACAAGATTCCTTTATTTTGTTTACTGTCTTGGTCAACTCATGGGATGTGATTCCATTAAGCCCAACTGGGGAATGAATTACAATTCATGGAAAGGGGTTTGAAGGTTTCCAGCGTGGGCGGCATCATCCTGCAGAAAGCAGAGCGTGTGTGCAACCACCGAGTTTTGCTGCTGCTACACTGGGCATGCAATATATTTACTGCTTCCCTCCGTCACGGTCCTATGAGTGCTCATAAACATTTTGTGTCCTGCTGAGAATAATTATAGCATAGCCTTTTTGCAACCCCAAAGGACTTCTTGTGACTGTTATCTCCACAGTCTGTTTCTGTATTTTGAAAGAAACACCAACTTTTTAACCAGCAGAGAAGTTCTCTTCCCCTCTCCTCCCAGTTCGGGATCCAGGATGACAAATGAGCAAGCGCAAACAGAACTAGTGTCTTGTTTGAGGGACGGCGGTGTCGCTGTGTCCAGTTCTTCTCCGTTTCCTGCAGGAAAGATTCGTGGCAGGCTCAGGAGGGTCTGATGTGCTGCCAGGAATCTCTGCTCTGAGGCCTGCAGCCATCGTGAAGCAACAGATTTTTGTCTTATGCTCATTGTGCAATAATATCATTGTCAAGAATTTTTTGTTGCCATTTTCTATTGCACAATATAAAATGAAGAGAGGAAGAAGGGTGGGGGACAAATAAATGGATGTGACAGAATTAGGTTTTCAGTGTTCTGGGTTTTTTAATGAGAATTTAACTACCTGCCTCTTCATTGATCAGTGACGTGTAGCTCTGCTGTAGCTATTCATTCAAGAGCAAATTGCCTTTTTTTAAAAACAAAGTTTAATTTTTGCACTCCAAACACTGGCTTTTTAAAAATGTAAAACATTTTCCAAATATTTTTGTCACATTTCCTTTTAATACCAAAGACAAAGGGGAGTAAAATATGCTGACAGCAGCTGTTTAGTAGGATTCTGAGCTTTAGAATAACCATTTTAAAATTTGAGATTAAGGTTCTAAATGTTTTGTTAGTCTAAAACAAAATCCAGCACAAAGCAATTGTTAAAGATGTAAACAGGACTGCAATCAGATTAATACCTTTTCCTTGATCTTTGTCCTTTCTCCCTTGTTTTTGAATTTGATTTCACAAGAAATTTCAATTGTCTTTGCAAACAACAGTATTTCACACCTGCCAGTGTAATAGAAAATCTGGTCCCAGCCAATTTTAAAAGGCAGGCGGGAGCTCTGCTGGTCTGATTTCAAGCTCTAAATGTTATCCGTATCCAGTGAATTAATATTTTCACATAACAAGCTTCTTGCAAAACCCTTGCAGAGCTGTTTTCCAGCTGGGCAGATGCCAGGACTAATTATGCAAGTGATCCGAGGTGCTCGTCTTTTAGCAGTCCCAGAATTCCAAATCTACTTCTGTGTTCCTTACGCAGATTTTCACAAGCCTTAACTAAGCAGTATTACAAAACCAGGGTGTTCCGATTGAAATTGAGTGTCATGGTTGATTTAGTGTATTCAAGTCTCAACATCTGAAGAGTTAAATCCTTAACGAGTAGGGGATAGCCCCTGACAGATGAGAAATAGTCTTGGAGAAGCAGGAAGAAATCCAGTGCTGTGTGTGCCATAGACTGAGTAGCTGATCATTTCAGATTACACCAAGGTATGTAATTCCTCAAGCGCACCTGTGGAAACCTTAATGGCCTCAATTACTAGTGATCGTGCAAGCCTCCAGAAACCGGGAAAAGAAGGCAGAAATCCAGTTCCTTGACGGAAGAGTTCAATGCGGAAAGAACCTTATAGGATCCGTGGTTACCTCCCTAGGTATTTGTAGAAATTATGGCTAAAAAGCTATTCTAGCCATTAAAAAAAAAAAAAAAGACACACCACCACCACTCAAAACAACTTTTAACTCAAGTGTAACCTTCATGTTAACTTGTTAGTCCAGTTCATTCACTTCCTATTGTTCCCTGGATCATGCTTTGAATAATTTCCGTGATCTGTTCAAGTCCTGCCCCTTTTGATGTCATCGATTGGATCCATATAGACTGGACAGCTCCAATGCCGCAGGGAGAAACCGGAGAGCTCTGGACCAGGACTTGCCTTCTGCTGAGGAGAAAGCTGAAGGCTGAGTTTAGTGGCTGCTCTAAACACTCAGAGATAGAGTTTCTGCCAAGGTACCGTGGGCTGGTGGTTTGCAATTTGCTCTTGGTTGTTTTACTGTGTACTTCTGTATATAGATCTATTTATATGTGCTTGAGATGTAGATATAGATACCTATACACATGCTTAAATATTTGACTACATGACATTCACATAAGTGTTTATTATGCTTTGAGCGTCGAGTTGCTGTGATACGTGACCATATACTTGCATGTCATTGCTATATATTAAACTTCCACTGACATTCTTATAACCTGTAGCCTCTCTCCAGGCACTTACACACACGAGACAGGCAGCTGGTCACGTTTTGTCAAGTCCCTGACTGCAATTGCTGCATTAAATAAATTACTGCTGGGCTGATTTGGGAGACCAGTGGAGAGAGGATGTTCTGTTGCCTGTACACGGGTGTTTTGAGAGATTTGCTCTGTTATTTTGCATTATCATGTGGTTTTTTGTAGTTGTTTTAAGAATGCAGATTCAGACGGTATGAACTAACTAGCCATATAGCCTTAAAAGCCAAATCGGAATGTCTGAAAACTGTCTCTGAAAGCCATGGTTTGAACATTTGCAGGTTTGGGGGCTTTTTAATTCAAAATTATTAAACACTCTTTCTATGGATAGATTTGATTTAGCATTCACTTCTGGTAACTTTTACCTTTTTTTCCCCTGTCTTTTCTCATTAAAGCAAGGCTGACAAGTGATATCAATACAACAAGAACAAATTAAATTTTCCTGTTTTAGTCTCACACAATTTCCATTCCTACTTTAAAATACCATACATATTCCAGGACTCATTCAATCTATTTCTTAACATACACTGCAGACTTATTTTCCTTTTTTCTCATCTAAATAAAATGAGAAAGAAATGATAAGATAAAAGTTGAACATACGAATCAGCTTGGGCTTCCTGTACTTGTGCAATGGCAAGTACATCTAAAATCTGATAGTCACTGTTCATGTTTAATTATAAAAGTATAAAGGGGGTACATAAGCCTCTGAGTTAGTTTTGTATTGTTGTTAAATGATAACTTTGTTGCTTGATTTTTATTTGGAGTTCAGGTTAGAGCAATGTGTTGTACTTGGTAAACTTCTCTTAATAGCATAATAGGTGGGGTGATTCACAGAGTGCTGTAATGTTGGAAAATCACATATTGCAGTACTTGATGTCATGTTCAGTAAGTGGAACTACATCACCATTAGTTTAATGCCCTAAACAGGTACTAAAACCCAGGAAGGTGTCCTCAGTCTGGGCTGGCTAAAGTGTATGAGCATAAATAACATTCACACTTTCATCAGCATAAAGTCTGGAATTATCTAGAGTAGCACGGTAAGTGTTTTACTTACTGTGACAAAGGAGATATGGATTTTGATTTCCAGTTGTGCCACTCTTCTCAGGTGACTTTCAGTTTACCTCCGTACTGCAGAATGAGAGACCATACAGCAGAATTTAAATCTGAATCCTGATTTGCCGCTTTCATTCACTTGGAAGTTGGATTTACCCCGATTCCTTGACATAAGGATGAATCCACATCGCTGGTTCTGAGACAGCCTTGTTTCAGGCCCATAGGCCAGCGTGTTTCACTAGCAATACACTCATAATCATTAATCAGTGCCAGATCTGTATTAACTCACGGTGACGCACCCTTTCAGAATTAACCGTTGGTCCTTAGTGTTCTTAGAAAGAAGAAAACTACACACCCCTTGGGCTGCAGACTTCTCAGCGCTTGTGAATTAGTCACTTGGGCTTTGCATACACACGCTAACAGAGAAGTCATCATGTGAGCGGGGTACAATCCTCAACTTACTTGAGGGCAGCAGCACACGGAACTTTTGACCTCTTCGTCCCTTCCTGGTGTCCAAACTCTGGATGATGAGCATCACCTCACAGTTATTTTCAGCTTTTGCTACTGACAAACTCGTTGGCATCCTGTCTGAAAGAGTCCAGAGATTGGCCATAGTCTTTCTAACAAGGTAATAAGATTATTTTTTTCTTTTTTTACTGAACAGAAACAGACGTAGAGGATGGAGCAAGAAGTGGCAAGAGAAGAGAAGAAAGAAGGCTTGATTGAGTTTTATGATTCCTTTAAGGATATGTTTGAGTTCTTCTGCAAGAACACAACGATCCACGGCACCATCCGCCTCGTGTGCTCAGGCAGCAATAGGATGAAAACAGCTTTTTGGACGCTGCTTTTTCTGGCCAGCTTTGGCATGTTATACTGGCAATTTGCACTGATGTTCAACCAATACTGGGCCTACCCTGTTGTCCTGACCATGTCAATGCATTCAGAGCCCAAGATGTTTCCAGCTATTACCATCTGCAATCTGGACCCGTACAGGTAATTTGTTCTTTCTCCTTGGCTCTAGTCGTGTTTTCTTCAGGAAGGTTGAGCAACCTTCTGGCTGCAGCCTGGAGGAGGCTGGAGGCAGAGGGAAGTCTCTACCTAACAGAGGTGGAAAAGGACTATTGTTATTTCCAAACTGGTTTTAAGATAAGATCTTGTTGGGAATTGTGCAAGAGCATGTAGCAGTTTGTTTCACACACTGAGTCAGGATAGAGGGAACTCTGCCTTGTGACTTGGTGCAAGCGGCTAACTGATTTTGTGCCCTGATAAAAAACAGTCTTTCCCTGAAAAACATGGCTACTGCGTGTATTCATTCCTAACTAAAGTACTGATCTCTGGAGTGGTGCATGCTAGAGCTGATTCTGCTTGGTTTCCAATTACGTAGCAGAAAAATTATGTAATTTCCATGGAATAATTATCTAATTGACTAGTTTGTGCAGCTGATGCTACAAGTTCTGAGGTTTTTAGTGGAGGATCCAGCAACTGAAAATCAAGCTACTGGAGCTTCTAATAAACTTATTGAAATTAGTGCGAAATATAGGCACTGTAATTGCTGCCTTTTCTCACACAGGCAGCAAAGTCTGCAGAGACCTTTCCATAGATACTGTGAGGGTACATAAAATAAAGTGGTTCTGTCTAATAGAAACGTGGATGCTCACAAATAGCTAACATTTCTGTTCCTTGCAGATTTGAACTGGTTAGTGAACATTTGGTTCAACTGGATCACATGGCAGAGGAATCTATTACTTTTTTGTACGGCGTCAACACCTCAGCCAGCTTATTCCATATGAATGAGAAAAACGTCTATATAAAAGACTTGTCAAAGATCAGCAATCTCAGCAGATCAAGCTTCAAGCTGAGCCAGAACTTCTCCCTCTTGAGAATGCCTGACCACAGTAACATGTCAGGGAAGAAGCATTACAGTGTGGGCTTCAGGCTGGTAAGCATATGTCTTCTCTTTGATATTTTCACCCTGTCATGGACATGAGCAGAGAGGACAGGGCAGGAGGGAACCCTCTGACAGGGAGGACAGGGACCCATCCCACCGTACCTGAGCAAGCAAGCAGGGAAAGCTCACAGATGGTGGCCACGTCCAACCAAGAGTCCAGCTCATTGGGCAAGTTCCTGGTGATGAGGCAGGTTTAAGTTGAGGCCAGGACGTTGGTCTGCTGGATGAAAAGCATCTGTGGTGAGGCAGGAGGACACCAGCAGCTCTGCAGCACAGGCCAAACAGGGGCTAAAGGTCCTGGGCTGAGCTTAAATATGCTCCCAGGCCCATGGGGAGAGGGTGCGAGTGGAGGTCCCAGGTGAGGCTGCTCAGGGCCGTTGAGACCTAATAGTGCACTCAGGGCCCTGACAAAGCTCTCACGAGGTACATTGAAAAACGTGATTGAAAAACCAGATGGTTTCAGTGTTGTGTAATGACAGCTTGGAGGATGTTTCAGGAGAGTCTGTCCCTGCCTCTAACAGTTTATGCTGGTTACTGAGACTCTAGTGAAGTGAAACAAAAGCAACATCAATGATCTTGCACTGCCCATCCACTTGTAAAGTACTTCTGGCAGTGACAAATTCAGCTGCCAATGGCAGCAACAGGCCGTCATGTCCTGGCTGTGCTCAGTGCCTCCCTCTCTTGTTTTCTTCCAGTGCAATGCCACAGGTGGGAATTGCTTCTATAAGACCTATTCGTCTGGGATGGATGCAATTCTCGAATGGTACAGGTTTCACTACATGAATATCATGTCCCAGCTACCAGTTATAATCAACATTTCTGATCATGAGGAGCAAATAGAAGATATGGTCTACTCCTGTCAGTATGATGGGGAGCCCTGCAGACCTGGGTACGTTACTTCTTGAGGCGCTAATTGTGATTTCAGCAGAACTCAAAGACTTGGGAGACAAAAACTGAGCCTACACTGTCAGGCAATGCAGGCACTGCACCTCGTGGCCTACTGCCAGGCCTAGCCCTTGTTGGAGGTCGGACTCAAAGAAAGAACAGCTTTACGTGGTCATAGTGTGGGGCTAGGAACCTAGAAATCAGCATTCTGCTTTTCCTTCCACCAAGTAGACTAAATTTTTCCCTATGTTCATTCAGCTCTTCTTAAAAACTCTTATAAACTGCTGGGATGTGAAGGCCGACTTGGCCAGGGAAGTTCAGCATGTATTGGAACACACAGGGAAAAATTGAGTCTACTTGGTGGAAGGAAAAGCAAGTCAGAACTCTAAATGTGTGTGTGTGTGTGTTTGCCGCTCTGCCTGGAACCCTGGGTGAGCAGGGAATTGCTGTGCACCTGATTTTTTTCCTTGTCTCCAGTGAGTTAACGACTCTTTCCCATAGGCAGTCCTGTACACACACACACAACACATCCTACAGAGAAGTAAAAGTATTGCTACACTCATAATTAAAACCCATCAAAATCTCTCTTGATTTCAGTGACTATGTTCACTTTCACCACCCAGTCTTTGGAAGCTGCTATACTTTTAACAGCAAGGGAACGGACTCTTTTTGGACAGCTACAAAACCAGGAATTCCTTACGGTGAGTTATTTGGCAAAGAGTGGGAAGAAGAGCTAAAGTTAATATAATTTGGCTGTAGATTAAATATGTCTTCTATACATACTGACATGTAGCCCTCTCTTCTAGTCTGGTGGCACAAATTATTCACTATATTTGCTTGCTTCCCTCACCATATGTACATGATACCCATATCAGCCATATCTTAAAACAAGCAGAATATTATTACAGATTTGGAATAGGCTGGTGCAATTACCACCTCACCACTCTGACCACCAGGTCTCTAAGGAAAAAAAATGGCTCTTCTGTGAGCTAAACCAGCAATTTGATCAGTGCTGAGGATTCAAGACGTAGTGGTGTTCCTGTTTTAGCCCAAAATAAGTTCTCATATGCTTCCCTTTTCCTCGGTTTACAGGACTTTCCCTTATCCTGAGAGCTGAGCAGAAGGATCACATCCCACTCTTGTCTACAGTAGCAGGGGTGAAGGTCATGATACACAACCACAATCAGACCCCGTTCCTCGAGCACGAAGGCTTTGACATCAGACCAGGCATCGCAACGACCATCGGCATTCGGCAGGTAAACCCCTTGCTCAGGAGCATTTTTTCTTTTTCTTCTGACTGCAGAAAGTTGTGAGGAGCTGAACCCTGTGACTGACTCACACAACAGACTTGTGGGACTCTGGTGTTCACAACTTGACTGTGTGCGTAGATTTATGCAAACCGTTTTTCTGTCTTCACTGTGCTCAGGTTCCCATGGGTTAAACAAAATTATTCCAAATGTACCAGTGGCCTTTTGGTCCTCAGGACATTGGGGCCCGATTTGTTTTACGCCGAGGCTCTTACGCCTCTTACACCTCATTCCAGCTCTGCACAGGGGACTGCATGTGTGTATTAGGATGAGAACGAACATTCAGAAGTGATTTAATTGTTTTGACGTGATGAGTTATTTACTGCTTGTCAGCTGAGCCACAGTGACTGACCACATGCTCTGTCCTGCCTTTGCGCTGTGTAACTTTATATATTTTATTAGCAAGTTATAGCTCGGCTGTTCACATATATTACTCCACTTCCTGT
Organism: Caloenas nicobarica; assembly: GCF_036013445.1. NCBI lineage: Eukaryota > Metazoa > Chordata > Aves > Columbiformes > Columbidae > Caloenas > Caloenas nicobarica. The sequence continues at coordinate 5,645,605 of NC_088266.1, forward strand.
CCTTTATAGGATGCTCCATGCAGTTAAGTTCAGACGGTGATGGCTAGACCTAATTAAAGCTCCTAATCACCCAAGCCTCTTTTCTGTGTCCACAGGATGAGGTGAATCGCCTGGGTGGCAATTATGGGAAATGCACGACTGATGGCAGTGATGTGAATGTTAAACTCCTGTACAACAACACCTACACCCTGCAGGTATTGTCCGAGCGGCTTACTCAGAGTAAATCGATAGCAAACAAGTCATACCTTACTCTCCAGGGAGCTTTTACAAATCAGCAGGTTCATTGCTGGAGAGAACAGAGAGATACGTGCCCATCTGAAAAGAAGCTCACAAACAGGGTGTTACAACTTGGAGTGTGTTTTTGGTTCTAGATGTTTGGGCTGTTGAGCTGAGGTGTTACTGGGCATAATGAAAAAGGGAGCTGGGGAAAATTCTGTCTCACTGAGTTTAATACTGTTTTCAGAGGTAAAGACAAGGAATGAAAAGTGAAAACCTGTTGCATCGTCACGTTCTAGTAATGGCTGGTGTCTTTTTGCAGTAACAAAATCTGTACATTGTCTCTTAGAAGCTGGAATGCACTTGAGAATTTCTGGCTTATCCAATCTGTTATGCCTTCTTTATTTTCCAGGCTTGTTTGCACTCCTGCTTTCAGCACATAATGGTTCGAAAATGTGGCTGTGGCTATTACTACTACCCACTGCCTCCTGGTGCTGAATACTGTGACTACAATAAGCACCCTGCGTGGGGTAAGAGTAAAAAACCACTTCCTACCCCTGCCTACAATACTCACTGGTTATGTGACTCCTTAGATCATTGCCCTTCTCTTTGTGCCTGTTTCCTGCTTAAGCTGTTTTCTCACATCACTGAATCCAGCCTTTCTGTGTATTTACATGGATAGTAAGTTAGTGCATGAAAAATCTCAATACTATCAAGCATCCCTTTATTAAGGACATTAATATAGGGTCAAGCTCTTTCCTGTTCCTGACATTGGTGGCTGTGCTGCTGTAAGACAAAGGTTTTAATAATTTCTCTTGGTTTTCTGGTTGGCCTGTCCTCAGCAGATCCTTACAGGGAAGACACCAGCATTGCACACAGGTGATTAACTTGGCCAAATGGAACCATTCCAAAGCAAAACTGGGGCAAACCCAGGTCTCTCTGAGGGTGCTGTGTGCTTGGGAAGGCCAAGCGAGGGCAGACGTTTTGGTATCTTCCATTTTCTGAGTGTGTTCCTCCCATTTCTTTCCCCAGGTCACTGCTTTTACCAGCTGTACAACAGGCTCAGAAATCATCACCTGAATTGTTTTGACCAGTGCCCCAAACCTTGCCGGTAGGTCACAAAATTAAAGCACAAGAAATGCTCAGCTTGCGGGGGATTTTCTGAGCAAGATTTCAGTTTGATGTTTGAGCCCCAATGCTGCTAAAGGAAAAAAGATGACAGCATTAGACAAATTAAATAAGAACTTTGTGTGCACATGACAGCAGAGAGGAGAAATGGTTTTCATCACACTGAAATATTTTAGGAAGTTTAAACCAGATTGTTTGTGTCATTTTTTGATCTATATTACTTTTCTTGGTTCGCCTTTTTATTGTAGGTCGAAGTTAAAATAGAAAGACATAATTCTTTATATCAAATATTTTGGTTTTGAGTGCCTCAAAGAAAAGTTGTCAGGATGTTGAAACCATTCTAGTTTTCCTCCTGATGTCAACTATTTTCAGGCAGCCTCTGGTTTTATTTGCTAGGCTGACTTAAAAAGCTTTTTCCAAGGTTCTCAGGAGCTGTTTCTGCTTTGGGCAAGTAGTTAGCATTGCTAAACTCCTTCATGTATTCACTTTTAAATGCCAAATCGTAATCTCCCTTTGTATCTTATCAGGGAATCGCTGTACAAGGTGTCAGCTGGGACAGCGAAATGGCCGTCAACCAAGTCTCAGGTACTCCATACAAACAACTGCTACCTTTACTGGGGTACTGCATTTACTGTGGTTGCTGGAACATTAAAGTTAAAGGTGAAAACAATGACTCAGCAGCAAGACAAGTGGCAAATAAATCAAACTGGTCCAAAACCTGGGCCCAAAGGAATGACCCCGTAGTTAAGATGCCAGACGAAGATGCTCGAGAGGTACATTCAGTTCCAGCTCTAATCCAAACTTCCTCGTGACCTTAAGCAATTCACCTCACTGCCTCAGTTCCCACCTACGAGACGGAGTTTCTGACTTTCTGCTCGCAGTGGGTGTTGCGGTGACACAACTCATGACTGTTTGTGAGGAGCTGCAGGGCTGCGATGGAAACTCGTGAGTCAATGGGTGACCTCTTGCCATTGCTCGTGTTCTAACGTTAAATGGGCATTCACACTGTGTGACCAGCTAATTAATTCATGTGAAATAGGCGATAATGTAGATGTAAATACAACCAACACATTTTAAAAAGAGGAAATTACTTGGTGGGTTTGCCATTAAAGGCAGCATTTAAGAACCAGAATACTACACACCCTGAAAATATCCCCGTGTATTTCCTAGCTATTCTGGCAAATATAGCTACTGCTTGATAGCTGTCACTGTATGTTATAAACAAATCAGTTACATCCTTTTTATCATTTGCAATAGCCATTTTGCTGCTTATGAAATGTATATTTACAAACTATTAAACATACAAAAACTCAGCAGACAGGATTGCCACTAACAAACCTGTGCTCTGCTGCAGGACTGGGTCCGCCAAGCCCTGAGGCACCAGAACGGATATAACTCCACCAGCAACAGGTCAGTCACGGCGAGAAGGTACTGCTGTTCAAACTGTGGACTAACTCTTCCTCCTTGCAGAATTATAGATGTTAGACTGGAAAGAGAGGACAAGACAAAAATGTAGAGGGTCATCCAATAAATTTCCCATCTTTCCTGACAACACTGTAAGAGTCACTTCGGTGACCTTTTTTCCAAGCTCATGTTAAACACCCTCAGGAAGAAAGTTGAGTGTGTGGTGAAAATGTATTTCCTGGCAAGCAGTGGGTAAAACGGAGAGCAGAATGTCAGCTGTACGTTCCAGCGGGTGACGCTACGAGGACATCCCACCGGTGCTAACTGCTCCCTTTCTGCCCCGCAGGAATGATATTGCCAAGGTGACCATCTTCTACCAGCAGCTGAACTACCAGTCTGTGAACGAGTCGCCTTTACTCTCAGTAGGTTGCACTACATCAGCTCAAAACATCCTTAATTGTCATTAGCTATGGGTGTAGTTGGAGGGAGGATTATTTACAGCCCCCAAGATGGGATGGGATTATTCTTCCTAAGAAAGAGACTTAAAGAATTCACATTTTATGCAGTCACACAAAATTACTCCTCAAATGGCAACTGACCTGCTGGCAATACACAATAATTTCATGTTCCCAGAGCTCTGCTGGGTTTGCTAAACGCAACCCTTTGCCTCTTTCCACAGGTGAATCTACTTCTGTCCAGCATGGGAAGCCAGTGGAGTCTCTGGTTTGGATCCTCAGTGTTGTCCGTAGTTGAAATGTTCGAGCTGCTTGTAGATACACTCGTCTTGTCTCTCCTCTTCTGCTACCAAAGCTTCAGGGCAAAGAAGACGCTGAAAGTAACTCAAACTCCGACCATCCCCAGCGTGAGCTTGGCCTTAGAAAACTACCGAGTTGTGCAAGAGGAAGCTGGAAAAGGTGATGATTCTGCTCAGCCTCACCCGTCTGGAGCGACTGTTGCCATGAAAAACAGTGACCTGCATCTTCAGCTGTTCTCCAGCAAGGTGGAATTGCCAGAGCATTGCCCGGCTGTGGTGCTGAATGGATTTAGACACACGCAGGACAGCGCTTCGGAAAGGGAACCGAACAGCTGAGGATCCCTTTGTGTGCACAAAGTGGGAGACTGAAACTCCCCCAGTGCTCAGGTGCTGTCAGAAAGGTCACAAACAGAAATGTTCTGGGTCCACGAGCTGTTAGCACCTACACACCACACTGCTGAGCTGGGCAATCCTCCCCCAGCTCCCGCAGGTTCAGCATTAAACCATCCGTGTGTCCTGGATTCAGATATCACACCATGTCCTTTTGTTCCTAATGAGTATCCAGGGAGGGGAGAACTGTACTTCTGCTCTCGGGGACACTCATCGAGTCCTCATAAAAAGCCTGTTTGTCGCTTTTTAACTTTGAAACCCTTGTGAGGAAATCAGGCTGTGGCTTCAGACAGGCCCATCTACATTTCACATGTGTACTCCAGCAAAAAGTCAGCCTGGCCGGTACTGGAAGGATTTCCAATAAAGCCAAGGAGTGGGTGCTCATATCAGTGTTGTCTTGAGGATGACACAGCCTGTAATAATGAGAGGGGGCTCTAATTACAGCTGTGTGTCCGAGACACCTCTCTGTCCTTATCCTACCACTGTTGCATTTCGAGGACAATGCACAGAATGCTGCTGCTGAGATGCTTTAGGACTTCACCCAGGTTATTTCAAACGAGACTCACTGTCTTAGAGGAAAGGAAAGAGAAGTGGGGTTGATAACTTTTTTATGTCACAGACAAAGCATCTGACTTATTTAGAAGATCAAAACAATGCTGCGTTTTTGTTGCAGTCCGTTTATAAATAGAGACGTTTTAATGTTAATATTTGACAGTAACTTATGTGTACATAAAATAACACATTTATTTTTGATGATGGTGTTTGCACAGGAGCATTTTACTCTGTTATGAACTTGTTTATGACTTTCTGTAGAAAACAAGACTTAACAAGAAATCAATGAGCTTTGTTTTGTAACTTTTTTAAATAATAAAATGCTCTGAATACAGACTATGACCGGGAGTTCAGTTTGACTTCGTTTTGCCTTCAACCAGTATTTCGGTTTGTTACTGCCTAATTGTTACTTCTAAGTGTTGGCTCTGGAAAAGTCTTTTTCAAAATGTCCAGACCTTACTTGCAGAATCCTAAATACACTGGGCCAAACTGGGAGAAGAGTTTTGGTTGTAGACACAGAGGTGGGATCCTCATAGAAAGGTACGAATCCAAAGTCCCGGGTGTTTCCTGCTGCAAACTGCACGGCAGCTCTTCTGCAAGTGTGACCAGCAGGTCGCCAGCACTCCAGATAAACTACGTATTTTAAACCTTCTCATACTAAAGTGCTTCACTGACTTGTAACGATCCAGAAGCAGAAAGAATGAGAAAATGTATGTGAATGTAAACAAAACCTCCTGTCTTTATTCTCAGTTCACAGATACTGTTTGCATGTGAGATTTTTTTCACTCCCATCTTTTCAAAAAATACATTTCTTCTACCATAAGATATATTACATTTCAGCACATCATAGTTTATATATATATATATATATATATAAATCTGACAATGCACTTTATTATGTTGTGGTGCCTATACCTGTATAGTCCACACATAACCTTTTATTATTTTCGTATACAATAACAAAAAAACGACAAAAATAATACTGAAAGCTGTGCCTTGCAGAAGAGTCCAACTCTCCTGACAGTGAGATGCACAAGCAGGAGGAGACAGGGAGCCCCAGAGGGAAAGAGCTGGATCCTGGTTCAGTATTGCTGTGAAGTCTCCGTAGAACTGGTATTATATTTCCTGGTCCATGCTAAACCCGATGTCTCAGTGGTGGAGGGATCCTCAGAGGTGACACGCAGCAAAATGAAGTGTTTTGCCAACATTTTTGCAGTAGATTGGGTTTGGGAGCACTTCAGGCTTGGGCTCGTCCCGGCACGCTCAATGCTCAGGACTTACCTGTAACTCATCTTAGGGACGGGCGCTGGTGCAGCATCGTGAATATTAGTATTTGCGTACACTCAGAAATGGGAGATTTTCCCAGAAATAGCGATGTAGAAAAGGCACTGAGAGCTGCAAGCTCAGCCTAATTAATTTGAAGCCACATTCAGGTGCTGCAAGGCACGGGACCGAAGCCTGCGGTCTGAACGCATCCGATTCTGGAATTACCCCCAGAACGTCTGTCATCTTCCCACTCTGGGAGCAAAAGCCGACACCAGGCGAACCTGAGAAGGTCCTTCCTCAGGAGCTGAGCTCGGCTTGGCCGTTAGACCCGCTCAGCCGCTCAGGTTTTAGCGGGGGACGGTTATCGGCAGGAGTGGCTGAAGTGGAGGCTCCTCCGTTTGAGTTTCTCCGGGTCGTTGGAAGCCATGTGGGAGAACTCCCGGAAGATGTCCAGGTAGGTGGCATCTCCTGCAAAAACACACAGGGAGAGGCGTTAGTCCCGATATTTTCGCTTCGCTTTGATGCTTCCCACCCACGGAGCGTGGTGCATCAGGCCGTTTTCACTCGGAACTCATGATTTCCATCTGGATATCAGAGACAGCTCTATATACAGAGCGAGCCCAGCTCGTTAGCCTCAGAGGTTCTGCTTTGCCTCTCCATTCTTTGCTAATAAGAACAAGATTATTCGTGAGCTCGCATACATAAACCTGCTCTCAAAATTCTTGCATTACAATCAGATTGGGGATAATTCCTCCTTTTAATATTATAGGTACTTTCTTCCAAAGCCCAAGAGACACCAGGGAGGCTTTTAAGGCTTGAAGGACAGAGAAAATCTGGAAGCTGAGCGCTCAGCAACACAAATGTCGTTCGTTGTGCCGCTTGTGCAGCAGCAAAGCTCCACGCGGTCAGGAATGCGGGGTTTGATATTAATTTGCTGGGGACACTCTTCAGCCTGGAACAGGGGTAATTTACTAGTTGCTTGGCTTTTCTTCTGGCAGGCGGACTTTTCAGGGCTTGTTGTGGCAGGTACAACATCAGTCCCGCTGTGCTGGAAGGAAACAACAACCTGTCGAAGGCACCATCGGATAAGAAGCGTTCTCCGTGACAGCTGACTCAAGCGAAGGCAAAGAGTTCAGGTGTCCCAGCAGCGGTTCTGTGATAGAATCTCGACGCAGGAAGGCTTTCAGATTTCTGCTGCAATTCTGGAGATAATGAGGCACCCGCGTCCTGTTAATTGTATGTCTGCTGCTTGATGTTCTAGGGCAATTTTTACCAGGGACTGAGCTACTGAGCTCATTTTTCCCTGGTGATGAACCCACATAGCCACAGGGGAAAAGATAAGTGAAGGATCCCAGGTATTCACATACACCTTTAGTCTTTCTTATTGGTTCCACAAAGCCAAGTCGACAGCAGGGCCCAGCGTAACTTCGTATTGGCTCACAAACCCCGGAGGGAATGTCCGAGAGCAGCTCCCCCTCGCTCCTGCCTGGGCCGCCGTCCCCAGCATCCCTCCTGCTGCTCCTTCCGTGCAAGCTCGGACAGGTCCCTCCGTCAACACCGTGTCCCCTTCCCGCCCGGCTCACGGGCGAGCACGCCCTGAGAATTGTCTCTTTTCAACCCAAAACGTCTTGAGAATCTTTAGTTTTCAGCATTATCCACGCGCGGGTGGCACAGGCTCATAACCGTCAGGCAGGCTTTGATCGGGATCTGTCGATTTTCAGGCACAGAACCAACTTGACCTACCTGTGAGCTTCTGATTAGAGTCCCCTGAGCCCCTCCCTACCCGGTGGGACTCAGCCCGTTTCCATCGGCCCCGCCAGCGCGGTCCGCAGCGCAAATATTAATTTATGCTGACACCACAGGGATCTGTGCCTTGCAGCCTGTTTGACCCCCGTCCCCTCTCACCGTGACCCACACTCTTCACCTGCATCACCCCAGCATCTCCACCTCCCCTAAATAAACTGCACTCCCTCTCTGGGAGAAGAAAAACCACCCCACACTTACACACCGTATAGAAACCAGGCGGTTTTTCTATGAGGACGATAAAGACCCATCTTGCCAGGGTTTATTTAGACTGAGCCTGCTGTCGAGGTGTTAAGGACCGCTCAGATATAACTCCAAATGACTGTAATACTCCTGATTTCAAAGGATCCTTCCTACTTAACTCCTCCACTGAGTTACTGAGCCTACCTGGATTCATTAACTGGGAAATGTTTGTCCCTCCAGGTGAAAACAGAAGCTACTCCACAATTTGGGGTTTTTTCTGCATTTGTTTTCTGTGCTAAGTAGGACACAAATCATGAGGCCAGGCCAGTCTTTCTTTCCTTCTTTTATTTTTCTGTCACAGACACACAGTTTGAGAGAAAGCAAGGCGGGGGGAAGGATCGCACTGCGAGATGTGGGAAACGGTTGCTCCACGTGCAGAACAATCAATATTTTCATCTAGTGCAAGGTCTCCTTTTACAGGACAGAAAACACCAAGCATTACCTTGAAATGCGAGTGGGTGGGTTGAGGGGGGGGTGTGATCTGAGCCTGTCGCCTCTGCCCCAGCACCCTGAAAATCACATTATCACCGTGTCACAGAACCCCAAACAAAAACGCCGAGTCTTTCTGTGCCATTCCAGCCCGTTCGCTGCCATAAAATCCAAGCTGTGGGTTGCGGGGCAAAAGGAAAACGGGTTAAAAGGGGATGGTTTTCTAGATCCAGTTAATACAGGCAACAAGGCAGAAACCCTGCTAAATAAAACAAGCCAAAGAAGGAGGAGGGAAGGAGTTTATCTAGATTTTTATTAACAGTGTTTCAAGAGACAATAGAAGAGAAGGGAGGGGGGAAAAAAAGGCAGACACCACAGCAACAGTTTTAAAACGGTACAAAGATAATAAACATACAGAGTATCTGGTTCCATAGTTACAGTCAGTACAGGCTGCGTAGGGAAAGAGGGAATTAAAAAACGTGTTACAAAGTCGTACTGAGAGCAGGCAAGTGAAGAAGGTTAATAGGTTATAGCGTATTTACAGCGAGTGTCGGCCCCGGGACCGCAGCCCAGCCATTCAGTGCGTAACAGAACCCTATTAATCACCCACGCTCGGCTAATTAACATCTCCGTGCTGTTGGGATAGGAAGGTCTGGGGCCTTGGCCAGGAGGAGGCTGGCTGGGCCAGAGGGAACGGCCTCAAGTCGAGCCGGGGGAGGTTTAAATTGGGTCTTGGGAATAATTTATTCCTGGAAAGGGCCGTGGGGATTGGAACAGGCTGCCCAGGGCGGTGCTGGAGTCACCGTCCCTGGAGGGGTTGGACAGATGGACATGAGGTTCTCAGGACACGGGGCAGCGCCGGGGCTGGGTTACAGCTGGACTCGATCTTGAGGGGCTTTTCCAACCCAAATGATCCCACGCTTCTCTGTGTTTCTGGAGCAAACGCCTCCCTCGCCGTATCACCTGCCCTAGAACACACCTGCTCCTCCTCCTGCCTTGGGAAATATCTTGGCTATTACCCCCACTTCTATCCCCCAGCCCAAATTCCCTACGAGGCCGAGGGACCAGCAGGCAGACCGACAGAAGCGACATTCCTATGGAAACAGCACTCCGGAGTTCAGATTCTCAACAAGATAATCTTGTTTCCCTCCTCCTGCTCGGTCACTTCTCCCCCCACGTCCCCTTCTCCACGTAACAGCACCACGCACACACGGAATGTTTGCCGCCGCTAACCAGGGGGTTAATGTCACACTTCGTCCGTCTGTCCTGGTTTGTCTTTGGTTGAAAGCAAATGACGCTTGGGCAGTGAGAAGCGGGACAGTCGAGCAGCTCGAACACCACGAGTTGGGCAGGAGCCGCGTTGCGGCCACCGGACAAAGTTAATCAGTGCATTGCTTTAGAAGGTCCTGGTTTTTCCCTTTTGCATAAATAACAGCCGTTTTTGCTGGTCTGAGATGTTACTGGTCTATTTTACGCTGACGTGCCAAATCTTAGAAAGACCCAAGTTCCTCCAGTTCTAGAGCGCTTAAAGAAATTTCCCATTGCAGAGACCATCTCAGAGACAGCAATGCCGAAATAACCGGAGGCTTCCCTGGCTGACAGGTGGAGAGGGAACACGGGGGGGGATCATTTCAACCTGCCAGCAACCCCAAATCCTCCCATTCGGAATCGGGGACGCGTGGCAGACCCCAAAAATCCAGACCTAGACCTGTCCAGGCACTTGGTTACAGGGTTTGAGTCCAATAAAAGCTAGGACAGGTATATAAATATTCACCCAGATCTCAGAAAACTCAAAAATATGACAGAATCTGTGTGGCTGAGGCAACGGTGTGGGTCTGGTTTTACATTTTCACAATGCCTGGCCCGTTGCTTTCTAGACAAAGGCCAATCTCATGTGGTTGCCACCACGCTCTTGTCATACAGCGAACATACGCGCTCTTTGAAAAGAAAGGAAGAACGAAAAGGGAGTAGTTTTGGCATGGGATATTCCAAACGAGATTGTACAGCACAAATACAGCTGTATTTTGAGACAGAATAAAAGAAAGTGTTCAATATTTAGTCTTCCCTGGAGCCTGCTTGGCCATTTACTTCTCTGAAAACAAATTTTCGGTACAACTTCCCCACTCTCCCCTCCAAACTCCTATCACACACGCATGCGCACACCCCAATCAAGAAAAGAAAATTAAATAAACACATCAAAAATTGAGAAGTGCCTCCTTAGCGGTTTTTTTCCTGGAGAACCTTTTTGTTTTAGAAACTGCAGGGTGTACTAAAGTGTCAGATTATATTTCAAACTGGAGGCATTTAATGCCTCATGATCTATATAGTGGAAGTAGAAGAGAAAAGGTGGGGGGAAGAAAGGAAAATGGTGGAAGGAAAAAAAGGCAGGTTTTGGAAAATATTCCCTAACGACACTACCAAAAAATCCTGACATTAAATACAGACAAACTGTATTGAATAAAAATTGCACTAGTCCTCTGGGCACACCAATAATAAATTAAATACTTAACAATTTCACCGATTAAAAAAAAGACAACACAAAATCCATAACAAAAGAACATAAAACCCCCCAATACTGTATGTAGGAAAAGTGCACAAAGTTGCTTTATACATTGAATCTAAATAAAGTACCAATACATGTTAAATAGATAAATTGTCTTGCAAAACACTGCTTTTTGCATCAGTATTTACATACGCTTTAAGTTCATGTACTTCAGCAGTGAGTCTGAGCTTCCGTGGACCGAACTGTCCATGATTTTTGTTTTGTTCTCGTGAGCCGACCGTGAAATCAAAGACCCCAGTGGGAGCCACGTCTCCAGTTCTCCCCGGCTCACACAAAGGATCAGTCCTATTTCTGACTTACAAAAAGCTGGAAAAACCAATTGGGGTGTTTTAAGTTGCTGTACATGTAAAAAACATCGCTAAACGACGACCATGCTGAAATTCATTAACAGAGCAGGACCACGGCAGTGGTGAAACATCTATTTTGCCTTCAAGGTCTTTAAAGTACCCCCCAAAAATGCCGGTTTTGATTCAGTGCGGCCTTTTTCTAGGGGAGGACACAACTTGAGGGGACAACGGCGCCGACAAACGTCAAAATTCATGCGGATCGGTATAAAACAAGACAGGATTATCCAAGAGGATTCATTGCGGAGGATCCCTCGGTTCCTAACCCAGGCGGCAGAGCGAGTTCTTGGCTGGGTATCGGTTCAGCACCGCAACTCATCCACTGGCCAACAGCACCCGACACCAGCTCCAGATCTGCTCCTGACCCCGCGCACACCCCTAGTAACGCTACTACCTGCTGTAGAGTAAGTGGGATCGACTGACAAGGTGTCAAATGGGGCTGTGACACACAAGCAAAGGGATCACCCTGCTCGGTGGGGGAGCCCATTTAAGTTTAGGGTGACTCGGATCAGAAAAAAAAAAAAAATCCAAAGAGTGACGCAAAGGACCAAAAGATGGAGCTCGATGCGAACGTAAAGCGGTAACCTCCTGTAATCCTGTACGGGAAATGCTGGGTGGGCAGCGACGCCAGCTCTGCCTCCACATGGGAAGAAAGGTCTTGGACCCAGGGCATGTTAAACGCAAACCGAAGTCCCTACTCAAAGAAATTGTCCTCTGAACTAAGGATTTATACATCCCAGCTTTCCTCCAAAACCAAATTGCAGTAATGATGGAGAACGTGCCGTGAAAGGCATTGCCAATGATAAAAAGGCTGATGGGGCCAAGCCCATTCATTTTTATTTTCCAAGATGGATGGAAGGAGAGTGTTTATTATTTCGGGAAGCACAGAAGGCCCTGAGGGCAGACTTTGATTGCTGCTGATCTGCAGCAGCTCCAGCACAGTCACTGCGACCGGTTCAGATCCACAACAGACACTCGGGACTGAGATCAGAACCCGGCACTCAGCCCTGAGCATCCCAGGGCTCCCAAGGGAGCACGAACGAGAAAGTCACAGAGATGGACTTCAAAACGCTGATTGCACAGACAGAAAACTGTGGTCTGGCTGCAGCAAGACTGGGGACAGCACCTTGCTAGGGCAGCAGGGACTGTCCCCTGCACCGAGAGGACACCCCGCTAGAGACCAAGTGGAGTTTATTGTTCCACTTTCAGATGTGTGGGTGGACACTGAGCGCTGCTGCTTCCGTATCTTGCATGAAGAGCTGGATCAGCGTCCGAGGACACAATGATGTCAAGAGAAAGAAACCTGCAAAGGTTTAATCCACCATGGGCTGCAGCGTGACAGCAGCCAGGGTACAAACCCCAGAAACTGTAAAGAAGTCAAACGTTCTGGAGGAAACTAATATGATTGTGCATCACTGCTGATGTAAAGCAGGAGGATGGGGAACTCTGCCTGGTTTTCTTGCGTTCCTTGCGAGATCCTGATCCCCTGAAGATCCCAGCACTCCCCGTAAGGCACTACGGCCCCAGCCCGGAGCAGCAGCCTCGGTGTCCAGGCGGGCTCACACCGTCACCCGCCGGTCCTGCACAACTCGGATGGCATTGCAGCTCTGAAGAGGCTCTACAGCGGCACATTTCAGCTTGGCGCCCAAATTCCCAGCCAGAGGACGAGCTGCCAGCGGTATCTGTGCTCTGTAAGCCCTTCCGAGACAGGATCCGCGGCTGCAGCATCCCCGCAGAGCTGCTGCATCCCCGCAGAGCCGCTGCATCCCCGCAGAGCCGCTGCGGCACGGTCCTCAGCACACAGACCACAAACACAGCAACAAAGTGCTCCAAGCAGAAGCACATTCCCCCACTTCAGCAAAGAATAATACAAGAAAAAGGAAAGAAACAACAAGATGATCCTGCCGGTTACTGGATCTGGGGAACTCAAAAGCCCCTGGGCCGGGTGCTGAGATGCCCAACTCGCATGCGTGTGGAGAGCAGAGGGGGATGCACGTGCAAGTCGAAGCCTCCTTCTCAGAGATGCTAAGTTGGAAATCTGAAGTGACCAGGACACAAACTGACCGGACTCAAATCGCATCGTGCAGCCAGCCGGTCGGGAGCTGGACGTGGCTTTTCTTCCCTGACACAAAGCCCATCGCCAGCGACAAGCTCCTCCCAGCCTCGAAAAAATAAATGAGCACCGCTGCCTCCGTAACACCGTGCAGACCGCGTCTCGGCTCGGGAAGCAGGCGAGCTATGGCTTTGACCAGCTAACCACTGTGGGCAAAAAGGGAAAAGTGCGGCTGGTATAGTCCTGAGAGCAATTCAGGTGAGTCGCCATCGCTCTCAACCCTGCCCCTTGCGTTGTGCCTTCTGGGGCAAAACATCCCTGCCCCACAGAACAGCCTGTTCCTGACTCAGGGGTCATCTGTGAAGTTTTCTAAGCTGGCCCCGGCAGCTCCCGGACGCCGCAGCAGACCCAGGAGAGAGCAGGCGGCCGGTCACGCTGCCGGGACATCGGGCTCCACGTCAGAATCCCTCCCAAACAACGTGTTCAGACGAGAACTCGGCACACGGTAACTACACTGAAGCAGAGACACGTTCGTCTGATCGCATTGCTGGTGGGTTTCTCCTGGTGATAGAGGGTTTCCTTTGCTTTGCTTTCTTTTATTTATTTTTTTTTTAAACGCTAAACTAGTCTCCCATACTCTTCACACACTCAAATCCACACGCCGTGGTCTGTGGTTATGCCCCACGAAAATCAACCATCCAGTAGTCAAGCACGAGAACTTAACGCTAACAGGGAAGAGCCCTTGTCCTTCCCGCGTGCATCCCAAACCTATATGTGCAGGCATCAAAAACAGACCAATCCGCAAGAAACACCAATATACCGAGGATAAGGGCTTCTCAGGGCTCCTAGAAATCCAGCCCAAGTTCAAGACGGCCAAGGGGAGGTGGGGGAGTTGTCACTAACACTCATCTATATTAAGGCTGATGAACTCCTGTATACATTTCCTGTACTGCAGCTCAGTGGGGCTGTTGCTGGGATATTGACCTGGTTGTCCAAAGGGACCCTCCGCTTCTCGCATCTCTTCGTTCATTCGAGCCAGACGCAGCCTGGAGCGAAACGAAGGAAACAGAAGGGAGAGAGGTTTGGTTATTCCTTCCCTGATGGCTCGTTACGGGCAGAGCTGCCGTACAGGGGCGCCGGGAAGCCCTGGCTGCACTCACAAGGTGACGATGTCCGCGTTGGCTGCCTGGACAGCAATGCTGAGCGGGTCCTGCCCGTCGCCATCCACCGCGTGCTGGTTTGCGCCTCGCTTGAGGAACAAGCAGACCTGACTGCAGAAGGGAAAGAAAAAACCATCAGAGGAGAAATTTCAGCTCCCTCGCTCCGCAGCGGAGTGGGCAGAGGCCACTGTCCATCCATTGGCAGGAACAGCTTTACCTATATTGGTTTATTATAATAATAAACCAGGAAACACTGCAGTGGCGTGGAGAGGGGAAGGAGTGTACAGCAGTGACCCCCTGCCTATCAGTATGGGGGCAATTATCCTTAAGAAAACAATGTTGTTGAGGTGATATAAAAAAGCACACTCTTCAAATAACCAATTTATCAAAACCCAGCTCCCCCACCCACCTTGGTTTTAAACTAAAGCAGGGAGATTCAGGCTGGACATGAGGAAGGAATTGTTGGCCCTGAGGGTGGTGAGAGCCTGGCCCAGGTTGGCCAGAGAGGTGGTGGATGAACCATCCCTGGAGACATCCCAGGCCAGGCTGGACGGGGCTCTGAGCAACCGGAGCTGGTGCCCATGTCCCTGCTCATGGCAGGGGGGGCACTGGGGGAGCTTCAAGGTCCCTTCAACACAAACTGTTCCATGATACCCCCTGGCTCAGTGTTAACGCTGCGTCGCAATCCAGGGGTGATGGAGCCTCTCCGAGCGACGTGCGCAGCACTCACCCGGTGTGCCCCAGGTACGTGGCGTGGTGCAAGGGGGCCCGGCCGCGGATATCTCTTTGGTTCACATCGGCACCGTTTTGCAGCAAGAATTCGCAGGCTATCAAGGAGCCCTAGCGAGGGAAAGGGACATTTTATGTAAATCCGGCCAGCAGTACTGAGAGGATGCACGAGCACACGTCGGGCTGCAAGTTCCCATTTTCAGTGCACTCCAGACCTCGCATTCCCAAATGCGGCTTCTCGGCCGCCAGCACAACGTACCCCCATCACAGCTTGAATCAGAGGAGTTTTGTTTTCATCTTCATCGTTCACCCAGTTGATCTCGGCACCATGTGCCAGCGCCTCTGCCATGAGAGGCAGGTTTCGGGCTTGCGCCGCCTTGTAGATCAACAAGCCCGGATGCAGCTCCCTCAGGTCCTCCAAATCCGATGCCTCCTGTTCAATCTCCGCTTCGCCGCTCGACTCCTCCGACACCTCGCACTCTAAGAGGCAGAAAACGATGGAGATGACCCAAAAAGCTTCGCGTTTCTAATGATGTCCCCTGTTGTTCTTAGCACCGGAGAGTCCTGCCCGCGCACCCTGCCTCCCCGCACGTCCACGTCACCCACCTTCCTCCGTCACGCTGTCCACCACGGAGCCAAACACCAGGATATCGGTGCTGCCGTCCGTGCTCCCCCCGAGTCCGCTGTCACTGCTCAGACCTGCAGGGCCAACAGAAGACAAACCAAGCCCATTTTAATACCCGGGCATCCCCGCGCTAGGCACAGCCGAGACCACGGGGGAAAAGGGCTGCACGGAATGTCACACACACAGCACTGGGCGCTGGTGGCGAGGGAGAGGGGACTGCTACCCCGTTTAGCTCCACTCAATAAAACTGCCCACGGAAAAACTGGAAAAGCCTTATTTTGTCCGTGTCCCCACGCTGCTGTTCGCACAGGGATGCTCCAGCATCGCCACGGCACTTTGGAGCGGCGAGGACAGCCCTTGCTGCCGTCTGTGACGTGGACAGGAGCAGAGCAGCAGCGACAGCTTTGCAGCAGTGTCACAAGCAAATAAAGACACCCGCTCTGCTTTTATCGCTAAAAAAAAAAAAAAAAAATAAAAATCTCAGTTTCCGCTCTATCCTTGCTCTCCCCAGAGCTTTTCGGTTGTTGCTGGGGCACAATGCATCGCTCTTGTGACAGATCATGGACCATGCCTGGGCCAAATAATACCAGTGTGTATTCAAGCTGAACTCTTAAAGTATTGACCATCAGCTTGTTCACCTTCCCAGACATCCCCTCCCTTTCCCCATGGTGCTTCCCACCTCCCCTGCTCAGCTGCTGAGTGCTACAAAGCAGCCGACTACCCGCAAGGAATGGGGCCATGGCGAGATGAAGTAACTTGCCCAAGGACACGCAATGTGTCGGTGGCAGAGAAATTTTGTGCCTTTTCCAACTTGCACCTGAAAACAGTCCAGAGAAATGACAGAAAGGAAGGAAGAAGCACGTGCAGGAATTGTCCCTGCGGGAACAGGGACGGCACAGCAGCTCTGTCCTCAGGGATGCTCTGGCTGGACTCAGCTTCTTGCTGCTTTTAACTTCCCAGAGGCTGTAAGGGCTGAGGGTGTCTGTCCTCCCAGAACTCGAGAGCTTAAATCCCCATGATCTACCCCAAGACCTGCCCTCAAACCAGTGTGATTAGAAAGAAAAACAGGCCAGGCTGTAGCTGACAAAATGTTTCCAAAATATGAGCTGAGTAGTGTTTGCAAAGAGTAATAGCAGGAAAGGCTGTGCAAGAACTCAAGATCTGAGCCTCAAAAACCACAGCAGAACCAGACACGTTCACCTTAAAGCCTGGCTGGTGAAATCTTTAGAGCAGCTACAGCTACGTCCCCGACCAAGAACAGCCTCTAAATCAGCGGCTCTGAAATCCTGGCTCACAAATAATCCTTCAGCACTGTTCAAAGGGGATAACGCAGCTACAACAGGAAAGGTTTAAAGCGGCACGTTTCACGCACATCTTTGTTAGATTTGCTGTCAGAATTTTTTTTTTTTTTACGTAGAAACCAAACGTACTGTTTGGTGAGACTGTGCTCTCCAGTAGGTCAGTACAAGGAAGGAGCAGCTCCAGGGAGGCCACATGGCACATCAAAGAAAGGAGGATCTGGCCCAATAACACGAATATCGATATGTCAAATCCCCAGCTTTATTCCCACTGAATCATTGATAAAAGTTCCTATTTTCTTCTACGGGAGCGAGATAAGGCTGCTGAGCACCTTTGGAGTCCCACATCTCCCAAGTATTGTTGACTAGTTACACTGCATTCCTTGGAGCTGGACCAGCCCTTAATGCACCGATCCAGACAAGCACTGGAGCACCTTCTGCACTGATTTAAAGACATAACGTGTACTTGTAGGAAAGCCTGTCATTTTCTGCTGTCCTCACTCAGGACCTCCAATATTTCTCATAAGTTCACACAATAACGAGCGACTGAGCTGGTAAGTTTTAAAAAGCGACCACTCCTCAGCTAAGGATGATAACGGAGCACACGACCAGTCTGTGCCGCATTTCAATTAAACACTTCTTACTCTCTATTTGCCATGAGATCCCACCTGTACAGGACTGAATCCTTTATCTCATCCTAGATGTAGAAAATCTGATGGCTGCAAACCGTCTTTCTGCCTTGCGAAAACCTGCCAGCCTGTCTTTCCCCACGAGGGATCGGTAACGTGTGGGTTCCAGTCATTTGGCTGAACGAAAATACAAAACCGCCTCTGATGCTTGGGTCAGGACAAATAAAACGTGGGTGTCTCTTGCTGCCAGCGGCCAGAGCGTCACCTTACCTCCGTCCAGGAGGAACGGCGTACCGCTCCCACCGGGACCAATGCCACTGCCACTCCAGGGGCCACCTGCTAGCGGATGTTGCATAGAGATGTGGCTGGCACCTAGAGGAAGGTGGACGGAACGTGAGGGGAGTTCATCGGCACAAACACAGAAAAAAGAAAAAAAAAGACAAAAAAAGACAAAAATCGTCCACGGTAAGACTTGCTCAAAAAAAAAAAAAATTAAAAGCCAAAACTAAAACCAGAAAAAAGCCAATGGAATGCAAAATCTGGGAATAAAAGACGTTGGGGAAAAAAAATCCCATCCATCAGAATGCAAACACTAGGCACTGATTGGATAGGATATTACAATAATAAGTGTAATAAAAGCGATTTGTTGGAGTTTGTGCAACTAACTCCTCGTGGTGTTTCCGAAGTGTTTGCCCTCTCTGCAGTGGTGCCGATGCCTTGCCTGGGGTCCGCGGCTCTGCCCGTGCCCTGAAGAGCTGGCAGGTAGATGTGCCAGCAGCAGAGACGCGTCATTGCTCTCTTCGTACTTACTGCGTGGGCCGGAGCCGGCGCCGGTGTCAAAGTAGGAGAAGAGAGAGTCCAGCTCATCGGGGCAGAACAGGGAATCCCGACGGAACTTCCTCTCCAGCGTAGCAGCTGTTTGACACAGAGGGATTTGGAAATATAGAGTTAACAACACGCAAACGAAATGATACGCAGTTCTACAGCTGTAATTACCCAGGCTGAGCTTGCATATCCAATGCACCCCTGGTGTGCCCAGTGCCAAACTCATGCTCACATAACACCATCAAAATACAGTAACTACAGGCGGTGATAAACTGCAGATCAAGTTATCCACGAGGATTCTGAGCAGCCAGAACCCTTCATAAGCATGGCCTGTCTTACAGATAGGCAGGTAAAAATAAAAGGATTTGAAACTTTTCACAGCAGGAAGCTGGAATGTGAAAGAAAACGCATAAAGCAAGCTGGATCACCCGTGGGTAATGATCTCATTTAGCTACAAGAACCTCCTTAAATAGATGGAAAATGTCAGGAAATGGCTCTGAAGACCTGCGCCAGCACGGTTCGTGCACGAGCATTTTTGCTTATACCTCTGGCTTGCAGGTCCCAGAGAAAGAACAGGGCCACGCAGGTTATTTGGGCAGGTGTGTTACCTACAAAGGGTGGTGACCAAGGCCAGCACGGCTCCGCACGGGGAGGGGGATGAGGGGGGCTCCCACCTGACGACAGCATGGCCGGGGACGCGTTGCCAGCCTCGTGACGGTACTTTCTACGAGCCGTGGGCGCTTTCGTGGTGCTGTTGTGTCTCTGGCACTTCTTCACGCACCAGCGCCGAGGTTTCCGCTCGTTGTCGGTCAGAGCCTCCCCGTTCGGCAGCTTCTTCAGGAATTTCTTCTCTACGTACTTCACCTTGATCCAGGCTTCCTTGTCCTGCCTAAGAGAAGAAAAGCATAAAGCTGGGTACAGGGTGACATATAATTCACCTAAAGCAAAGAGCCACAAGGAGGTTGAGCTGCTCTGGGTCATTTTATCAACCCAGCTTCAAGTCCTAAGAATCACTGAGGCTTATATTAAGAAGGGATAGTTTCTCAAACCTAAAACCATCTCTCATTTTAAAGCCAAACGAAGAAGCGTGGGGTGTAGCTGAAAACGGAATGAGATGTTCAGCTCCAGGGAACAGCGAGGACCAGACTCACCTGGAGCTCCCGGCTGTTGGTTTCTTCAGCCCCAACTCTTCACACTGCGCCTCGTAAATCTGATTCATGGTGCTGTTCCCCAGCTCGCACATCAGCTGTGACACAAGAGGGAACGAATTAAATCCTCAGGCGAGGAGGCGCCTTCCCTCTAGCCCACCACCAAGCAGGACTCCTCCACGTCCACCATTTGTCTGTCTCTCACCGTTAAAAGCCACCACTCACTTTCAGTAACTCTGGCTCCCAGGAATCCAGCGTGAGAGATCGGACCTTGGAGCAGTGAACACCCAGACTCCTACGATCCAAAAGGAAGAAAACCGAAATGGTTACACGCCTCAAAACAGAACTTCTAAGCCATCGTAAGATGAACAAGATCAATCCTGTTATTACATATTTATCTATACAAAACATAGCTATAGCAGAGACGCATACGCAGATGTACCTGCACACACAGGTACCACAGCAAGCAATTACTTTGGAATCTGTCTGTACAAACATTATCGTCAGCTGTAATCCACGCTGCACCGTTTCTTTGTGGAGTTTGCAGCCCACCCCTGGCCGGCAGCACAGAGCGCACGGTACCTGTGGATCCCGGAGCACTCGATGCACAGCAGAATGCCCAGGTTGATGCTGGCCCAGCGGGGATCTGGTTGCCCACAGTCGCAGCACTGGTCGTTCCCGGGGATGCTCTGCACCCTCTGCAAGATGCTCTCTCCTTTCACACTGCGCTCCCGGGAGTCGGTGGCAGAATCAATGCTGCTCGTTGATGGGGAAGCAGTTCGGTCCAGTCTCTGCAGGAGAAAAAAGGGTTCTGGGATTCTGCAAAGTGCTGTGGAATGAACCAGACCTTGTATAGCAGAGGTGTTGATAGGAAATGTTATCCGAAGAAGAATAAACTGAGGCTAGTCCAAGAAGGGAGCAGGTGAAGCCTCATTAACCTCTATTATTGCCACAAGACCCTGCTCTGGGAACGCGGGCAGCACCCAGACCATTGTCCAGCAAAGCACTTGCTTGCCCTTGTCCCAGCCAGGGAGCAAGCTCTGCCCACAGGAACACATTTCCATCAATCCAGAGAAGTGACAAGATAGTGAAGATGTCAGGACAACGCTGATTTAAAGCCCTGCCTTTCCCCCAGCCCAGCTTTCCAAGCATGGCTTTGGCTGGTGAACGAAGTTCAGAGACACAATTATGGACATTTCCTGACTCTCTCCACTCACTTCGATGTAGTAGCTGTCCGGACTCTCCCGGTACGCAGAAGCGATGCTGGCTTGAACAGCCTGAATCCAGGCCTGACGCAGCTTCTCCGAGTCCGCCTGCAGCATGCAGCTCCTGCGGGGTACAGAAACGAGGGGGAAAGAGCAAAACGACAGGGCGCACATTTTGGTCAAAGTCGTTCCACCTCATCCTCAGCACAGACATTCCAACGGGGGCAGCACCTTGATTTGACAGGAAAAAGGGAAAAAACTAATCCTACAAGTTTGCACTGTCAGAGATGTTCCTTCTTCAAAAACTCCAGGCAGGACTGCTGGCTGGTTTGAAAAGCTGAGAACTGGCAGATTCCCTGGCTACATATATACATTCAGCACGTGTGGCCTAGATCTGGCTTATGCTGGTGCCTGACAAACCTCCCAGGGACTCTGGAACACAGGCAATGGTACCTCCCCGCCAACATTTAATAGCCCAGGGCAGCACCTGCTCCGATCTCATCCCCTGCAGCTCCATGCGCAGCCCAGCTACCAGGAGGATGGCCCAGGGAAGCCACCAAACTTACTTGGTAGGCGAGACGACCTCAAAGCAAAACCTCCTCTCTATGTCTTCGCACGGCTTGACGGTGCAGAGCCGCAGGTCTTCCACCACCACCGTGAGGACATCCTGAAACGCCGAGAACAGGTGGCCGCGTTGGCTCCTTGAATCGGAAAACTCCTTCCCCAACCAAAATGCTTCGCTGACGCTGTCCCTTTGAAGGTCCCTTCCGACCCAAACCAATCTGTGATTCGCCTCCTTTCACCCCGTGGTGCAGAAGTCCCCAGTGGAGCAGGACACCGGCCAAGTTGGCCAATCTGCCCCAGCAGCCCCACTGACCTTTAGCTTCTTCTGGTAGACCAGCTGACTGTTCTGTATGGAGAACCACCTCCTGAGGGCAGACAGACAGACATCGGAACAAGCGAACAGCAGTTTGTTAGCGTTTGTTTATCCCAGAGCCTAACGACAGCACATTACAGCCTTGCTGTGGTGTCTACTTTGAATGGATCCCATAGGCAAGTAAAAGATCTCTTAATATTGTATCATCCCCCTGTTACGTGAGAGGAGGAAATGCAGATCAAAAAAGCATCGATCTCACGCATTAGAAACTCCCTGGAAGGGTCTGAATCCTTTTGCACAACCATTGACGATCCCAAGGGAAACTAAATACACAAATATCGAGCGAGGCCGGAACATGAAACCTTTGCTTCCACTTTCCTGAGATCTCTGGCAGCTGTGGAGGCTCCTGACTAGTGCCTGGTGTTCCCAGTGACCCACCAGATGAAATATTCATCAGTTATTAAGAGCAGGGTCGCTGCACAGAAAGCCATTTCTCAGCTCCCAGCAGCACAGCTGATGTTTCCACTCTCACATATCTCCCCATCCCAAAACAGACAGGTTTGATACTCATGGCATGTCCTGCTTCACAGAAAGAAGCATTATTATTTTCCTGTTTAAAAACAATTATCACATACATAAACTATGCAGCATCTACCTCTTTTACTGAGTAATGTTCCTCTCCAATGCAATAAAGACCTGCAAAGCATGTGGCTTTGCAAGCTCAGTACCAGCTAGATGTGGCCTCACCAGTGCTGAGTAGAGATTAAGGATCACCTCTCTCAACCTGCAAGCAAAATGCTCCTAAAATTAATGCCTCTATGTGCAGAAACCATCAAACCAACCTCATTTGGACTATTTTAACTATTTAGCTTTTAACTACTTAGCTCGGAATCCTTCCAGTGGTGACAACAGTTGCCAAGATCTCGCCACAAGTGAAATGTGTCCCTGTGCAGGCACTATGAGCTGTGTTCAGAGTCTGAGAGCAAAGATCAAATGCAGTATGAGTTATTACTCACCGATTCCATGTTTTGAAAGCGTTGCTAGCTCTCTTGAAAAGGTAGCCTTCCATCACCACTCCATTCGGGGCATCGACATTAAACTCCACCTTTGAGTCATCATAAGAAAAGTCCTGAAAACAGAAAGAGACTGAGACTCCAGCATGACCGTGCTCTGCAGGACCGAGGTAGGGATGAGCCTAATGAAAACATCGTGAATTAAAAAACCTCTGCGTCAAAATGCAAAGGTTCAGGCAGAGCTGTCTGTCCTCACTGTGAATAGCGGACGTGAACTGTCCTCATTCCAGTACGCTTATCTGTCCCTATTGTTTGCAGGAAAGTATCGTCCATGCTGTATTTCCCAACTCTGGTACCTGACAAGGAGAAAGGCAGGTAGCTTATCATGGTGAGGGCTAAAAATTCCCAATATTTGGGGCAGCCCGCAATGGGAAATAAAGCCACAGAGGTGCCTGTCACTGGCCAACTGAGTTACTATAGTGATGCTGCTGCCACCTCTCTGCTCTGCAAGGGGCCAGGAACAGAACCAACCCCAACCCTTCCACACAAGGAAAACAGGCACGATAATTTCTAGAGGGGAAGACTTATCGATTCCATTTTCGTCAGCTGTCATCATGTGCCATGTCCAATCTGCGCTCACTCAGTTCTCTATGCTACCAGTTAGGGTGGATTTGTCAGGTTTGGCACTGATTCATCAGACAGATCCCATGGATTCTGACAGCTGGGGAGCACGACAGAGCAGAGGGAACAGTGGCTGCTCTCCCAGAACACGGGATCCTTGTCCCCAGGCGATGCTCTGCCCCCTTCCCAAGAGAAACTGGGTCAGGAAACCCAACGATCCTCCCCTCTAACCTGGGGAACTAAGGCACATTGTCTTTCTTGCACACCGATTCCACTCTAATGATGCATTCTACCCACGCCTTCCTCTCTCCTGAGCACAAATATTTCTCCCTGTACCACTTGGTTCAAAGGCACAGCGGTGAAAACAGCTCCATTAAGTTAAGTGCCTGTCCTAGCTCAGCACACCAAGACCCTCGTGATGCTGCGTTGCCAGGCAACGTGCCCTTCACTCTCATTAAGATGAGTTATTTTCATGTTCAGAGATGCAAGCTTGCCTGGGAGGTGTCATAATAAGAATAATCCTGATAGAGAAGGAGGAGATCTAATGGGACAGGACTGAGTCATTCCTTGGAAAGACAGCATGATGCCCAATTAGACACCAGAAACTGCTCTAAGGCAACCCAATTAAGAGAGGTCTGCTCAGTCCAACATTTTCCTGCCGTAAGAGGGTGAATCCCATGGGGTGCTCTTCTGCAGATGTCTTTCATGTGCACATCGCAAACAAAGGCTAGAGGGAATTTTCCTCTAACTCGTAGATATTTGAACGCGTGATTTTTGTAGAGCTGCTCCTAAAATGACAATTCGGTACATTTGATGAGAATCTGCACCGTTTTAGAATAAATAATGCAAACATCCAAAAACCCGGACTTTGTTCAAAAGTGCAGGGCAAAACCCTTCCAAGCACAGCTTAAAAATGAGCACTTAGCTGTGCCTGGCTTTGTGGAAGAGGTAAAAATAAGAGCGAGAGTCTAAATATAATATCCCGATTTCTTCGGCTGTCCTTATATAATCAAGCAGTGTGAGGGTGAGGAGGATATACTGGCGATGAGTGCAGGAGGAACAGATGGGCCACATGCGTCACTAGAGTAAATCCACTAAAAATCAGTGGAGTCGAGCCAGGTGTGAATTTAACCTCACTGAGACTATTTTATTACAACTTTCTACAAGCCGACTGGCTCAAGCAGAACCGCTGCAGACATGTGGAGTTTCTTCATCGCCTTTGAAAGAACTCTCACCTGCACCAAGAGAAAATCAAACACAAAACCACCAAGCGCATCTAAGACTACAGAGAATCGCGTGGATGTCCAAACGTAGAAACACATTGCTGGAAAGAACGGCTTGCGTTCGTATTCCTTTGAAGGTGTTTCTCTTCCTTGTTCTCTCTTTGGTTAAGGAAACAACCCCAGGCCAAATTCTGCTCATATTTCTGCTGGTGTAATTCCTATATGAACAGAACTACCGCAGGGCAGTTGAGGGCAGAACACCTCGACCTTAGCTGTATACGTGAGATTATAATGCATTATTTTAATAAACTACCTTTTACCAAATCCTTCCCATCATTGCAATGTACACAGAGCAGAAAAATCTGCTCTAAATAAGTTTGCGCTGATTTATTAAGCCCTCATTTAGCACTTTGTTGTCGCAGTACTGCGAAAAGATGTTTGACATGGAAAAAGCTTCCTTGGATGGGGATCTGAACGGCTCTGGCTCCAACTGCACGCGCAGTCGTGGTTAGCGACAGCAGGGACACGTTGGATCACGCGTTGGTGAAATAAATCGGACGTCTTCCAAAAAAAGAAACCAGATCAATGACACCAACCCCGCTGTCCCCTCCCCTTCCCGGCCCTGTCGCTCCGAGTTCATACACGAGGCCGCCTGGGAACCGATTTCCTTTTAGAAATGACATCCCGGCGGTTTCCATGGGAGCCCGCGGAGTCCGGCTGAAGCAACAATGAAGTAACACATTCCAAGAGGAACATCCATCGGGATGTGAAAAGGGACGTTAATGCGGACGGTTTCAAACCAGCGAATGGAAAGTAAAACCCAGCAAAGGCACAGACTCATGAAAAAAGAAAAAAAATTTTAAAAACCCCCAAAACCAGCCCTGTTTGAAGGCTGTCCCATGGCGCACATGGTCAAAACTCCCCTGCCCATCTCCACACAGCGTGCGCAGACCCTGCTTGCACTGCAGAGGCCAAACTCTCCCAATTCTTCCTGCAAAACGAGCATTTCATGCAGAGAAAATGGCTGGTAAAATTCAACAAACCTCCAGCTTCAGTGAACAGACTTAATACGAAACATGAAGATGCCCCTGGATCAGCCTGGAGCCCTTGGGGGTGGGAGTCCAAGCAAGGAGCCCTGCCCAAGAGCATCCCCAAGGAAACCTTGTTTATAGGGTCATTCCTGTCCCCAAGGGCACAGCACCTGGCTGGGAACTGACAGAACCTTCCCCTAAAATATCCAGGCTTCCTTAAAATTATTTAAAATACAATCACTA
This sequence comes from Caloenas nicobarica, assembly GCF_036013445.1. Lineage (NCBI taxonomy): Eukaryota > Metazoa > Chordata > Aves > Columbiformes > Columbidae > Caloenas > Caloenas nicobarica. The sequence continues at coordinate 5,671,377 of NC_088266.1, forward strand.
TGGCAATGGCCCTCCCTGAAAAGCCATGGCATTACTCTCTCAGTGTGTAAATTCGACGTGGAAATAATGATACTTATCCTTTTCTGCACAATGGTTTCATTTTTACTGATAGAAAACACTATCAAAACGAGGCAATCATGACCAGGGAACCACTTCGGTTGAGCTGTTTTTAGATATTCAGAAAAACGTATCTTACTGCCAAACCTCTGTGTTAGTTTATTTTCAATCAATACCATTTAGGATAAGCAACAACACATGCGATACATGCCTTCCCTCATAGAGGACAAAGGCTTTTATCCAAAAGTGCCCTCTTAAGTAACCAGTGATGCTCGGTATTGAACAATAATATTATGTACACTCTAACAACATTATGTATACATCCATGTATTGAAAAGAACTCCTGGAGGCGAGTTAAAAAATTTATGTGACTAGTTTGGATATTCGAATCTCACGAAAATGAGTCAGAGGAATATTCACGTTCCCTAAAGATGCACACCCCCCCCTTCAACAGACACTGGTGCACGCACATTCTGTTGGCTTCTGGTTCCTGAATATACTCGAAGCTTTCCTTTTTCTGGCTATTTTTACCTCTGTGTATATACTGTGTACAGTCCCAGACCCTCAGAGCCAGATGGAATTTGGAGGAGGACTCCCCCACCTGCACTCCGCTCTGTGCAGACAGCTCCCATTCAATTCCGGCCAAATCCCATTTACAGACCTTTTCTTTCTTGCGCTTCCTAACGCCAAATGATCTCCTTGCTCGGCGGCTTGTCAGCAGATGATGCGCAGAGATCTGCGCCCTGCCCCAGAGCTTTCCCAACCCAGACACAGAACCGACCGCAGCTGCCCTCCTGCGCTAAGAAAGCTGTGCTTGCTTTTGGGTCACACCAGCAAGCAAGGTCCCACAGGTACAATCCTTGTTTCCCCCAAGGAAAAGCACCCTCTGAACCTTCTCCCCACATCAAAGCAACCCTGCGGGAGTTTCCTTACCAGGAGGTATTCGAGCCTGCCGAAAATCTTCATGCTGCTGCTGCAAGGGAGGGGTTTTTGGCTGCTCTTGCCTGGAGAGCAGCTGCGTGTCCTCCCTCTCTAGAGCAGCATCTCCGCCGAGCACCGTGGGCTGGCGGGGAAGGAGGGATTTCTTCTTCAAGCCCTTTCTCCTTTACCCCTCCTACTCCTTTTTGGGAAGCTGTAAGCTCTGCCCTTGGCCCCTGTCAAAGCAAGGGGCGCTAGGGAAGGAAGATCCGCTGGCCCCTGGGGACCACCTGCTCCCCCCCTCCTGCTCCTATTCACAGGCAATCAGCTTAGAGCAAGGGCTAATTACCATACAGCTGCCAGGGAGGCACGGAAGGGAGAGGGAGAAACCAGGCAACGAAGTTGACAGGAGGATGCTCACCGAATGCCTTCCTGACCTTAACAGAGCCGGGCTTATCTGCCTTCAGCAGGGTCTGCGTTTCCCGGAGCAAAGCCGGGCTTTGGTGGGTAATTCCAGCCACGGAAATCGGGGTGTCGAAGCGCCATAGGGCCCCTGGTTCATTATCTACCAGCTGGAGTAAATGAGGCAGAGAGCTCTGCCTTGGCACTCCGTCCTCCCTTGCTGGGCAAACCAAGCACAGTTCCTTCTCCCACTATTCCAGACTGGGGAATAGATATGAGGCTGCAAATAATTTTTTTTATATAGCCCTGTGTTCTTCCACTTTCAGAGACTTGTCAGTTTTGGTGCGGTGGAAGGATTCAGGAAGGTCAAGATCTTCAAGGTTTAAACATTACTATTTCCCTATTCATTTTGCATTGGAAAAAAAACCTCTAGGCCTGTGTGTTCCAGTGTTACATTCTCCAAAATTTTTCTTCAGCCTACACCAAGCCCTGTCTCCGTGCATCCACCTGAAGTGACTGAGCCCACACGAAAACATCCAAACTCATTACATGTGCACTCTACACAGCCAGAAGAAAAGCCGCCCCAGCCTTTGCGCTGGAGCTCTCCTCTCTCTTTGCACAACAGGAGGATAACTCAATTTTTATGAGCTACAATAAACATTTGAGACTCTTCCTTTCCTCTTGCTGATTTTATTGAAACACTTTTTGTATCAATGAGAATTATTTTCAAGAGATCAGAGGGTATTCTGGGCTCAGCATGAAGACATCATTCACATATGTCCTGTGCTCCCTTGCTCCATGGCAAAGGGAGGAGCAGCACTGACTCAGAGTAGCTGAAAAATGGTCAAATGACATCTCAAGGCAGGAAGCTTTAAATCATAAATTGCAGCAGGGACGTTCAGCTCTCTTACAAGCTTCTGCACACAGAGCCACAGCTCTATGCATATGTGTCCTGATGAAGAGTAATTGCTCTTTCCCCCTCTTGGAACCTGCCCCCTGCTTCACTCCCTGAGAGTCCAGTGAGCAAAGCCACGTACAGAGATTTAACTGAGACGCGCTGCACTAAAGAGAGATTTTCCATGTTCCCTTGAATGAAGTCATCACTCCAGCAGAGTCCTGGGGGAACCGAGAGCTCACAAATGGATTCCCCCCTCCCTTCGAACCCTTAACCCAAGGGAGCACGTGCACAGGGAGGGTCTGTCATTAGCTTTCCGATCTGGTTACGTCTCCATTTCATGGGTTATGACATTTTTGAGAGAGGGAATAACGGCCACTTAAAGATTCCTCCTGGTGAGCAGTATTGATCCACACAAGCGCCTGCCAGATACGGACTCCTTAGTGATTCCTACCCGGGCCTTGGCTCATTAACAGCTATTTCTATATGAAATCCCCTCGGACTGTGCCCAAAGTGCGTGTTGAAAGTCCTCCAGGCAGAGAGAACCAAAATCTTATTTTAGCACAGGGCTGAAAACAACTTTGATGAGGATGAAACCAAACTCACTTGAAACTGGGCTTTAAAATGACATCGCCAGTGTTCAGGTTACAGCACTAACGCTACGGGAAGGTTTCTTTGTTTTCCTTTCAAAGGCAGGGCTTAGTAAATATCCAGAGCAGCAAAATGCTGATTTGGAGAAAGGAAGATGTCAGAAGAAATACATGTGGGTACTCACCTGCAGGAGGGTCTGCAGGGGCAGGTCAGCAATTCGTGAAGAGAAGCAAAAGAAAAATAAAATGAAATTAGTTTATGTCCCTTCCAACCCAAACTATTCCAGAACTCTACGATCAGATGGCAGTTGCCATTGTGATCCAGACAGCAGCACTGATGGAGAGATGCGATGCTTTGCACCAAGCTGCAGCCCCAGGACTCACCCTTTGCTGGATCATGGCATGTTTGTGCTCCATCTCCCTCTTCTCCACCGCAGAATCGATCACCAGCTGGTCCAGCTAAAGGCAGGAAGGAGAACATCGGGTACAAAAGTCAGGAAGGAGGTTTATGAGGTTTATGAGGCAGGTTGAGTCGACCAAACCCCCTGTCCCCTCACCTCTGTGGCCAGTTTCTTCATGTAGGGATCCAGTTCGTGAAGAAGGCTGTAGCCCTGCTGGAAAAAGGTGTACTGGGCGTGCATGAAGGACAGCATCTGGGGAGGGAAACGACAGCAGGGTCAGAACAAGCTTGGGACAAAGCGAAAAGTCCTTATCCCTTAGTACCTACAAACAAGTCTCTTCGAGGTCTAACCCTTTCCCTTCACAAAGCAACTGATCCATCAGATGCATGTCCCTCTTCTCCTCTCGCAATTCCTTCCACGCCGTCAGGTAACCCCTGTTGTGAGCACAAAGCCGCATCCTTCACGCCTGAAAGTCCCTTCCAGCCCTGGCCTGTGGATTCTCTCACTGGTCCTTTATTCTCCCCTCTCGTTCGCATACCCAGACAGAATCGCCAGGGCAGACTGAGAAGTCGATTTGTCAGGCCCATGCAACCTGCAATGGAGAGGGCTGCCTTTCGTTGGATCACCGAAAAACAGAAAACAGAGAGCCCTTACCGCATCCAGAATCTCAAACTTCTTCTTGGCCTGCAGGACGTTGATCTGTGAAGGGATCAAGACAAGACTCTCAGCATCGGCAGCATTAAGCGGTCTGGCACGGAGATTAAGTACCAACGACTCGCTGCAATAGCCCTAGCAGCAAACCACAAACTATTCACGGACAGTTCCAGAAAGTGTGTTTCTGAAAAGGCTGGTGAGATCCAGGTGCTACAGAAAGGGAAACACCATAAATGCATTTTCCGACCTGGGCTGGTACTGACTGTCACTGCGAGATGTACGTCTGTACATACGCTGACAAACAACGACCCCAGAGTGCAGTTTGGTATCACATGAAGGAGATGTTTGATCTCTCATGTCACTCCTGGCCATTTATAGCCATAAACCAGCCACTATAACAACGGAAATGTGCTACACTCCAGTGAACAGCCTTGCCCTGAACTGTGCTTTACTGGGTCCTGGTGCTTTTGGCTCTCTTCAAGGTGTGAAAGTAACCCTTCGAGTTTGACCGCACCAATTTCAGGCCTGTTGACAAAGTCAAAGACGATGAAGGTGAGTTCTACAAGGTGCAATAGATCCACCAAACAGGGTCTGACTCTCTGCAGGCTGGAGAGAAAATGTCCAATGGATTAGTAACCCAGTACCCTTCTGAATGTAGTTGTAAGACCCTACTTGCCCCCTCTCATCCCTCAACTTCTTCATTCCCTAGAGCAGATGATTCAGCACTTTGTGGGCGATGTTTTGTTCTATACTGGGAGACACAGTCAGAGCTGGGGGCACAGACACCAACCTGCAACACGTAGTCCAGCGCCAGGTGCCGGAAACACTTTCTGGTGATGGTCAAGGTGCCCGTTGCCTCCTCCACCTCATGTGGCTTGTGCCGCGGCGCCTGGGCGTTCTTCACCAGCGAGATCTCCATGTCCTCTCGCACCTTGTCAAACTGCTTCTTGGTTTCCTTGAACTTCCGGACGTCACTGGAACACAAAGAGGATGAGATGATGGGAATTGTCATTACAAAGCAGCCAGAACAGTGGTGATACCAGCAGAGCAGGGACAGGTGCAACCAGGTACACTGTGATCACTCATTTATTAACACTTGCTTTCAGAAATACGTGATCCACAATATGAACTTTTGAAGCTTCGTTTACATCTAGAGACGTGAGCAGTTGTGTGGAGGTTGCGGTTCTGTTTCCAGCGCACAGAGGGCAGGTGCAGTGGAAGCTCAAGAAGCCGAAGTCCAAACTGAGAAGACAAGTACTCACTCTTTCACAAAATTGTGCAGCTGCTGCCGGACTGACCTCTGAGCCTGGTCAAACAGGATCTGAAAGAAAAGAGAACAAAAAGAAAATCAAATATTCTTGCAACGTGGAAACATTGAGGAGTCAGAAAATCCATGAGTGCTCTCCAGGACCTTCAGTGCGAGGGACTCAGCATTACTGCAGGGCTTGGTGGTGTCCATTACTTGATGGCTGTCATAGTGGACAATAACTTCTTTCCTGCAGCTGCAGCACTCCCTATGAATGCAGAATTTGGGCACTGCAGGCTCCACAGCCTGTGCCAGGGCTCTGAATATCCCGGAGAGACCTGTCCCACCACCAGACCTTCAGGAGAGGATGGTTTGCAGGAGTTGCCTTCACAGTCCCCACTTTGAACTGTCTGGAATTTCTCATTTTGCCAGAGGAGGGCACTGCCACCTCAGGAGATGGGAACAACTGCTGAGGGTCCATCCCAGCCAGACACACGCTCATGAACACGGTGACAGGTCCAAGCGTACGGTATAAAGAGCCTTAGTTCCTGCAAGTCTTTTACATTTTACTCTCCCGTCTGTCCCTCACAAAAACAAATGGTCCCAAGCTCATCAGTCTACACCCTGTGTCCCGACTTTTTCCAAGAGGCAGGAACAGTCGTCTTAGAGAATTTTCAGTGCAAAAGAGCCAGCACTGCCCAAAGCAGCAGCTTTTTGTGAGGAGCTGGTGGCTTCACCCGGTCTGGCTGCCAAGTGCCCACCGAGCCGCTCTCACTGCCCCTCCCCAGCAAGACAAGGGGCCACAATAAGATTAAAAAGCTCACGTGTTGAGATACGTCCAGGGAGATCACTCACCAGCTACCACCACAAGCAAAACAGGCTTCGCTTAGGAAAGACCCATTTAATGAATTGCCAATTAAGAATGGAGGATAGTGACATACAAGAACAGACCTGAAGCGTGATGCGCATTGCCAGCCTGAGCCGTGTGCCGTCCGTGACGCCGAGATCTTGGCAGGCGCTGCAGAGATCTGACAAGTGACACGCACTCCAAGGTGGTCACCGAGCTTCAACCTTCGCATGCCCCATAGTAAATCTACCAGCAAACCCACTCTGGTTTGATCCTGACGCCTCCTCCCAGCGCCAGCAGACGCCTGCAGACACAGATGTCCTCCCTGCCCAACACCTCCCACGAGGAGATGAGCAAAGTCCTGCTTCTGACACCCCACAGGTGCAGAACGCCGAGCACCCTGTGCGGCAGCGGCAGCGTTGGCTGCAGAGCCCCAAACACATTCATTATGTGCGTTGCTGCAGCCAGGGACAAAGCAAGAAACATGCCAGAACCAGCTGAGCATGAACGGCCTCTAAACATGAACAGATGCAAAGCAAAGGGGGAAAGAAAGCAAACCCCAAGACCACCCAAGCTTTATGTTTTTACCAATGTAAATTATTTACTGCTCTTGGCATCCGTTCGCTCCCTCCAAGAGGCATTGGCCCCAAACTGTTCCCATGGAGCAGCTTCCCCAGGTGATGTTCGGGCACGGCCAACCTTCCCTCCGCTCACGGCACCGCGCGGGGACGGGCGAGCGGCAAGAAAACCACCCGGTTCCCACCTGCGGCTGCAGCTGGGAAGCTTCCACCGCTGGTTTCCACCAGGATGACACATTTGCTGGGGATCAGGGAAAGGAAATGACAGTATGGTGTCATACGCACAACTGCAGACAAGAACCCTGGGGCATTCCAAGGAAGAATGGATTCCAGGGTACAGAAAAATCAAATATCACTGGATACCAGGTAATTAATACGCTTTTCCTGCCAGCGGCATCTCTGTTGAGAAGCATCCTGTGCTACCAGCACTACTGTTATTGCTTCTTCATTAATTTTGCCAGGCAAGATCCCCAAGTGGGTCCCTCCATTCAATTTTCAACACAAAATAAATAGAGCTTTAAGCGCTAGAGCTTCAAATGTAAAATCATCCCTTGGCTTTTTCTCCTTTCCCAGACATACTTGGAACAAATCATTTGTTTTAAGATTTTTCCACGCCAAATACCACCCCACCCTTTCTCTCAGCCTCCACCAGGACACAAGAAGTCCAGCCCGTGACTCACACACATCTGTGCCTGAGGAGGGTCAGCAAGAAAGGAGCTCACACAGCTCACCCAACAGCAGCAAAAGGCTGGATCCTACAATTCCCTTTCCCAGCACGGACTTCCGAGGACACAGGACAAATCCAAACCTGTGTTTGACAGGTGGCTCGGGAATTTCATGCCCCCAATTCCCTCCTCCTTGCCCCCGAACTCCAGCACTGCCCTCCACCCGCAACATCTGCCTCCCTGACTCATCACAGCCTGGGTGGCTTTTCTTCTCGTCAGCAGGAAACGCTCCCCGGCTTGCTCAGCACGGCTAAATCTCCCCTGCAAGCTGCTGCTGCTGCTGGAGGATCCCTGTGACGCAGCCGCGGTGATTTATGGCAGCCCGCAACGCTCAGGACTTAATGAAGCTCAACACGGCGCTGTCTGGAGTGGTACCGATGAGAACTTCTGCGCCGCCCTAATTCCAAACACTGTGTAAAGCCAATAGCCCGCAGTTATCAGGTACCACTCCAGAACTGATGGCAGCTTTAGGCTCCTCTATCTGTGGGAATAGCTTGTTACGCTCATGTACTTAATTACATTGATCGGATTCTGTAAAAAGTTGTTTTCTCATACAGAATGGTCTGGCGGATCGCTATGCCTTTCAGCCCCTGCCGTGTTTTAGGGAGGGTGGTAAGGAGGTGTGAAGGAGGGAGGCAGACGCAGGTTTGGGAGCTGACAGCACAGCATCTCTCTGCAGACAAGCACAGAAGAGCTTGGCAAGCCGCAGTCAAAATTTATCCACTCCAGCGTGGCGCTCTGTGAGGAGGAGGGGGTCGCAGGGGACGCCCCGGAGCAAAATTCCAGCTCGTGCCGCTCAGGCTCACGTGAAAGGACACGCTTTGCTTGGGTGAGCGTTGCGGGAAGGCTGCTGCAAGGCGCCGGCATCTCTGTCTGCCCCCCGCTGCTCACACAGCCGCCTGGAAACGCGGTCCCTGTCACAGACCATGCATCCATGCATCGTGCACGTGGAATCTCATCCGACGAGGCGATGGGATCCAGCATCCTGCAGCTCTGCCCCGCGCTGCAAAGGCTCAGAGAACAGCAGCGATGCCTCCAGAGGTCAGCATCGTATCACCAGTAGGAAGCTCTTTTTCAAACCACTGAGCATCCGTTTCTGAACGGAACATCCTAGGAAGCCAGTTTCCCAAGACGTTGCTCATCTTCTACGTTCAAGCGGGTTTTAAGCTTGGATTCTGCTGAACTAGAATCAGGACATCTCCGAGCCCAGTGCTCTAGCAATAAAGCTATAAAACAAGCTTTTCCAAGCCATTTTATTGGAATATTTTCCCTTCTTTTTAACTTGTTCCAGTTGTACATACTGTCCTGGCTACACTCCTAGAGTGAGCACTGACAACTGTTTCATAGCTGAGATCCTCAGACGCGGACAAGCCAAGATACACATCCACACACGCGCACACAAAGGAGACAGCAGAAGGCACTAAAAATAACTCCGCTAATTGAATAGCCATCCGAGAGGGCTCAAATGCCGCAGTCATCATTCCACAGCCATTTCCCGGCGCGGGACTCACACTGCTGGGCACCAGGGGAGGAGGATGCTCTCCAAAGGCCGGGGAGGGGGAGCATTTAAGCACGTTTTTCCCTTGTCCCTGCAGCTGGTGGTAGGAAACGCTGTTTTTTACAAGCCCTGAGTCACGGGCAGCGGGGAACTCAGCCCTGTGAACAGGGTGGGGTGGCTGGGAAGGACTGGACCACATCGGCTGGGGATGTGACGGCTCTGGGAAGGGTCCTCCTGCTTTATGAGTTGGCTGAGGCGAGAGCAGTCCCAGAGGTGCCACTTTTGGCAGAGCGCAGGGATGCAGGGGAAGCTGCACAGCTGGCGCAGCGGCGCTTGCAGGCGGAATTGCGCAATTCCAGAGGTTTCTGGCTGGGGCTGCTCCCTCACGGTTGGGCTGCACGTACTCCTCAGCATCGGTTTTCAGAGGGAATTTGAGCAGCATCAGAAAAATCAGGGTTTGATTTTCTCTGCTTTGACGCAAACACACCTTTTCTCTGCTGCTCACGCTGGTTCATCTGCTCTCTCCCCACCAACGTTGCTGTACAGGTGTTTACTGTTCCCAAACACTAACAGTCCCAGGAGAGCTATGTGTGCACAACCTCTTTTCCTTGTCATCTTTTTTCACAGGAAACAGTCTCCCTACCTGCTTCATGAAATAATTAAATGGACTCGATGCAGCTTCGTCTGCAGCTGCACATGGTTAACCCGCATCCCAAAAGCGAGCATCATGCCTAATGTATTTTGACAGGGGCATCGCGGTATAAAAGTGGGTCAGTCCAGTGCTGACACCCTGAAGCTTCATTCACTTTAAAACACTTGTGCTTTAAGCTCCTACTGAGTTACAGACTTAAAATTGCGCATCTGGCATGAAGCCACCAAGCATGAAGCACCTTCCTCTTGTACAAGGTTTACGGGTGCCATGGTTGGGTGTTAGGGATGGAGAAAGGGCAGATTCTAACTCCTGGGGCTCTGTTAGAGAGATACAGTAGCATTAATATGTCCTGTGATAGCTTAAACACAGAGCTACACAAAACCCATGGAGTCTGCTCCCAGTTTGATCCATTCACAGACCTGCTGGTCTCCTAATGTCACCAGTTTGAACGTGTTGCTTTCACAGACCCCACCTTTGTGCAGCGTCAGGTAAGCCAAACACCATCAATCAGCGCCTTGAGAAAGACGTTGCCATCCGCACCCAAAAAGACAAGAGGAAGCGGCATCTTACCATGTGATAGTTAATCATTTCCTGCAGACTGTCTCCAAATTTGTCCAGGCACTCCTGCAAAACGAGGTGCAGAGAACGGGCGGTGAATAGAAGCAGCTGCTCTTCCTTCCCATGGGTTCAACATCTGCGACAGACCCTCATGAAGCCACTGAAGAGCCACCCCGCATTTCAAAAATATCTGACATTGAAGCCGCAGGCTCCCTGTCCTTTCCAGTTCAGTGCTAAAATCCACATGTCAGTACTCGCTTGTGTAGGCTGGTTACCTGCGTTTCCTAAATAACTGATGCTTACTGACCTAGATTCCAACCACCTTGCCAGCACTGTGGCTTCTTAAAAGTCCAGTTCTCTCTGCAAATAATGAATCTCGCTCTGACCTTTCAGCATTGCATTATCAGATGGTCTCTACAGTCCTCCAAAAATAAAATCTCACACTAAATGGCTACCTAAACAGCATAAGGGTCTTGGATAATACGGTCCATTCACAGCATCAGCAAACTTAACACTTCCCAGCCCTCGCTGCGTCCCATCCTCCATCCCAGGGGGTGACTTACCGAAATCATCTCATCCTTCTTGCACTGCTGCGACAAGTCCCGGACCCCGCTGACGAAGTGCTTGTTGGTGGTGATGTAGGCTTTGCCCGCTTCGATCATCCCGCTGCATAGCTTCACCAGCTGCGCGAGGAGAAGAGGGGTGAGCACCTGGATTGTATCTGCGCCAGCGCCACGACCTTCACAACGTGATGCCGTTCACGTTCCCGGCGTGGCCGCGCCGGCAACCCTGACCGCACGTGGCAGAAACGGGGATGCAAATCGCACCTCCCGGGGTACGTCGTGCTGCTGGCATTTTGCTTGTCACTTAAGAATAATAATTCCAGGCTGTCCCCTGAGGACAGATGAATCAGGGCAGCGCATTTTTTTTTTTTTCCGAGTTTTTTTCCTCTATCCCGAAGCATCACGACTGCAATAAAAGGAACCTGATCACGCAGATTGATGAGGGCGAGGTAAAGCTCCTGGGTGCTGGGTGGAACGTCTAGAATCTCTCTGCTGGGAATGTGCTGCTCTCTGGGACTGCCAGGGCTCTGAGCCCAGCTCTATGCTTGTGGAGACTTGTATTGCTCTTACCTTGGACTAAAGAGGAGCCAGCATTCAGCAGCCGCATGTTTTTGCATCATATTTTCCTTAAAGCGGCTGACAAGGACGGCTTAAGCCATGTCTGCTGTGTGCAGCCCGTGAAAACCCATGTTCCCTCGCACGCAGCTTAAACCATCACGATCGCAGATAACTATGAATCAACTCCCACAGTTCTGCAGCCCAAGGAAACCTTGCTGGTGCATGTGAGGGACCACAGCATCTATCTCTGGGCTGTCTGCAACTCAGTACAGCCTGATGGACCCGGACAGAGCTTTGTTCGGAGAAACACTAACAACTTTAAGCGACCTACACACGCTCCCATTCCCATCACCAGCCTTGGTGACGTTACCTGGAACTTGCAGCAAAACGGGGTGGCTTCCTCACTTGGGAATTTGTTTGCTGCAGCACAGGCACACATCTCCAGACAGTCCTTATTCACTTCTGATCATTTCGCAGCTGCAGGGAACATTCCCAGACTTCCAAGCCACAGAAACCTGCCTTAGCATGCCTGCAACTGGGAGCATTAGCTTCACCAGAATTGCTGGCCATCAGCCTATCTCCTTTCAGCCAAAGCTCCTTGTAAAAGGTTACATTAAACAACTTAAGATAAGTCCATAAACCAAAAGCCCAAGAGATTTGCAACGGTAATGTCTAGCCACTGAGAACAATTTTTAAATCGGTTGGTTGGTTGTTTTTTTAAATCATCGCTGCTCTAGGCTTTTTAACTAAGTGAAGAACTTTAGCTGCTGATAATGAACAACACTTGGAACTGAAGTTTTCCATTCTCAAAATCCAGGAGTTTTTTAGGGATATGAATCTTACTAATGAAAAATGGCATTAGGAATCTTTCCTGGTCAACCAGCCTCACCTACGTGCAGGGAATGAGCAGCTCTCCAGTCTGGGTTGATGCCGAAGCCCCACTGACGCACGGTACACGGGTCTGGGGCTTGGTGCTTCTTTTATTTATGCAGCCACGAGGCTTTGGGGTGTAATCTACATGCATGCATTGCAGAACAAGCTTCCTTGCCTCTGTCTGCTGTTCTGTAAAAATATAACTGAATGTATAAATGTATATATAGTCACACGTGGCATATCTGTGTATACGTAGTGTCTACAGTCTTTGCTCTTTCACACTCACGTCCTCTCCTGTCCATGCAATTTGACAGAACAGCATTGGATTCTAGCAGACTTGTGCTATCCCATCCAAGCCTGGAGGGAAAAAAAAAAGCAAACAGATGCAGTTCCTGTGACATCTGGAGCCCAGACACGCACTCGGGGTTTGGACAGATCCTCTGGAAAGGAAACCCAGCCTATTCTGCAACGTGGCGGTTTCTAGCGCAGCTCTGTGCAAACACCCGTGGCCAGGGCTGTGTTACAAGTGCCTGAGTCCATCCAGCAGAAACACCGTCCCAAGGGGAGCGAGATGGAGCACGGGACAGAATGGAAGGAATCTCTTTGAAACAGCAATCAAGCCCAAATTGATTTGAGCTCCTCTGGGTGAAGACTGCAGTAAAACAATAGTCTCGTGCAACAAAGCGCTGAAAAATAAGAAGCTGAGATTCCTGAACAACTCTTGCACTTCCAAGCCATTCTCCTGGCTCCAGGATTGCTCCCGACACACCAAGTCGTGTAACCACGGGGGGCACCGACAGAATCAGAGCGAGTTTCACTCTGTTTTTCAGCTCTAGAGCCTTAGCTTGGAGGAAAACAGATAACCTAAATCCCTCTTCAGCTTTCACCAGACTAGTTAGCTTGTGTAGATAACTATTTCAAGCAGCTTGACGGGGAAATAGGTTTTATAGGACACAGCTTTGCCTAGGGCTTGTGACTTCAACAAAGCCCATTTCTCCATCGGACGTGGGAGTTTCATCCCTTGCGAGCTTTGGGAAACCTCGCAGAGAGAAAGCCAACGGCCCTTCCAGCTCCTCTCCTTCATTTCTCTTTGTTCTCGTTTAGAAACAACTTGGCTGATGCCTCAGACATCAGGAGGAGTGAAGGTGGAAGAGCCACCTTCCATCATAAAGCTTCTGACTTAGACTCGAGCTGGACGTAAAGAATCACCAGAATAAACGCAAACTGGCCAAGCTGGTCTCTGCGAGGGTATTTCCAGTGTAGATTACAGCTGTGGCGCACAGCTGGGCTGAACATCAGGCAGTGGCCACCAGCATCAACCTGGTCCCTTGGGCACCTGCAAGTGTCTCCTGGGTTCCCTGAGCTGACACGGTGGTGGCCAAGCTGTGCGGCCACGTCACGGCTCCTACCACACAGCTTAACATCACGAGCAAGATGGAGAATAGGGGAAAGGGACGGCACCGAAATAACTTGTCACAGCGGGAGGAGCAGCATCAGTTCCTGAGAGCCAGGACCAGAACAAGGTCGTCATTCAGCATCAGGAGCCCAAGTCTGGACCTCCTGTCCCTTGGCAGTCACACAGGAGCCCTGATGGGTACCTGTCAGTAGAGGGAGACATGGTCCTGTTGACAAGCCCCGTGTTTTACACATTAGTTTTCTGATGGGTTCATTTTCAGAGGAGGTTGGTGGGGCCATATTCCGAAGCAGAAACTCATCAGTCCCTCTTCAAACCACTGCGCTAAAGCTGCCCCGTCTTACCTTGTCGAGCTTTGCCTCTATCTCCACAACATCTGTTTCCACTTCATCAATGGTCGCCCTGCAATGACAACAGCAAAAAGAAATAATTAGTGGACTGCTTGTGATGACTGGGAAAGAAGCCGGGAAGTCCCGGATGAGTAAAGATCGGAGGGACCAAGGTACGAGTACTGATGGCGATCAGAGGGATTCACCCTTCCCACTCCAGAGTCTCCTGCTCCTGCGTAAGCTCAGGACTTAATTACTTGAGAGAAGGACCACACCTCATCAGGAATGAATTGCACAGGGCTGGGAAAAGAGATGGAGATTATCCTGTCTTCTGTCAGTGTCACGGAGAAATTCAGGTGTGCTGCGGTACTAACACACACACAAATCACTGAGTGGCCTTGTTCTGATCCTGCCGGCAATGTTGTTAATTGGTAGTAACGCTAAGTGGGACAGAAATAACCATTGTTACACCTGAGCAATCCATTCACATCAGGCACAGTGCCTCCAAAACCCATTTTATAGGCTAATAACTGTGCCCAAAGCGCAGCCACATGGCAAATTATGTCCTTTGAACCTCAAGCGGAAAGACATCTTGGTCCTTTTGTCATTGAACACCATAAGTCTCTCTCACGCACGCGGGGCTTTGCTTGCATACGGATAAGTCTGCTCCGTGATTATCGGATCTGTTTTCTTTCCACGTCACTGGCCAGATGTGGCAGTCGGAGGCTATTAGAATCCAGCTGCAAAGGTCACCGGGCCTCCCTCGCAAAGCGGAATATTAACATGACAGCGGCCATGTGCAAGCGGCATTCCCAGACCGCGGCGTGTGGGATGAAACGACTCTTTTTGAGGCCGGAGTCCAGCAGCCAGCACTGTAAACCTGAGAGCATTCCCGTGCAGAGCCGTATGACGTCTACACGTGGAAAGCTGTTTCTTCAACCACGCACCTGGAGATGCGGTAAGCCTCACGCACCAGGGATATGCAACCCAAATTCCACTGCGAGGAGCTCCTTAAGTTTGTGGGCTCGTAATTTAAAAGGTTGGTTCCTGAAATACACACTCAGGCTTTAAAAAATCCAGCACTGAACATGGGCCAGCTGAAGGAGCAGGAGGGGAGAGATGTGACTTAGAGCCACAGGAATCAATGCTGATATCTCAGCAGAAGGAGAGGACACTCACGACCCACATTTAAGAGGAAAGCTCAAGAGGTGACGAAGCTGGGGTCTAAATCTATATTTCTGCCACCAGCACGGTACTTGTATGTACGTTATGGCCATCTTCAGCACAAACAACACCCACGAGAGAAGTTCAAAGCTTTGCAATAGCCTCAGTGCTCCTCATAAGCTTCAAAAGCATCAACGTTGGGGGAAGATGTAAAGACTTAAGACACAGATTCACCGCATTCTCCCAGCCCTCCGGGAGCAGCTTCCAAAACCCAAGCAGAAATGTAAACTCCTTCACCCCCACATCAGCCGGACTGAAAATGAAATCCCAGTGACTCACTCTGAAAGTACAAACTCCCTCGTGCCCAGGGCTCTGGCCACGATCGATCTGCTACCAGCTCTTTGAAAACACAGCCAAAAAAATAAGCTTCTTTCTCTCTAATAATGCGGTGCTCAAGCTTTACTACAACACATATGGCTGCCCTATAGGAAGGGCAGCCCGGCTGTGCCGGGGGGAAAGCTTTTGCAAGAAAAGGAATAATTAAAGAGCTTCTTTCAGGCGAATTTTTTTTTCTTGCAGCTATTTTTGTTCTCCGGGTTTGGAAGTCGTGTGCCTTCATGCATTGCACTCTTACTGCCAGATTCAATTTTTCCACTTGGTTTCTTCGTGCTCCTGATAGCTGGACATAATAACCAGCTGAAAAAAAGAGAGCTGGGATTTCTGGGGATGCTTTTCTTTTCAGGAAAGCGACAGCAGCCATTGCTAAACCCGCAGACGTCAGCGGCTGGCGTAGCAAGGCGGTCGAGCACCGAATTTCCTGCCAGAAGGTGGAAAGAGCATCTATAATTTACTCCCCATTTTCATTGTAACCTAAGAAAAGGCGCTGATATATTTGGACTCTGTGTGGAGGACGAAGACATTTTGGGTCTGGTATCCACTAGGGTATGAATATAACTGACCGTGGCTAGGAGAGCATGAAACTTGAGCTTTATATTTGGTGTACAGACTTGATATAAAAAGCTTCCAAGTGTTTGATGTCAAGGACAGCAATCTCAGGGGCCTGTTCAGTTCCAGGACTGCAATGGAGTTCCAGCTTCATTGCAGGAAGAAAATGTGAAGATTTTTCCATCCTTTTCGTTGCAAACCAGGTGGTGATGAGCTAAAGCCATGTGAGATCCTTCTTGTCAGGCTCTGCTTCACACAGCCAGGACAGACCCAACACGTGCTCCAGAGAGGTAGAAAGCTTTGAGAAAGAGATTATACCAGATCCTTTAACACCTGATTTCCCATCCTTCAAGGGTACAACATGCCTAAGTCCATCCTTAGGCTTTTGGGGTTCAAAATGTCCTTATCCTGCTCAGTGATGCAGTTGCAGAGTCCATGGATCACGCTTCCCCGGATAAATACCAGGTTTCAGCGCAACAACTCACTGCAGAATGCAAACACCGGGCTAAATTCTCCGCCAATGTAATTCCCAAATTTAAATCCTCCCACTGTTCCACCAGCGTGTCGCAGATAAAAGGCAAAACTCTTGCAGTTACACAAGCAAGCCGAGAACCTGGATTAACTCCATGGGGATGAGTAATGCCACCCCGGCACCTCCACCGCTCCATCCCGCAGGGAGACGGGAGCGAGGTGAACAGGCAGATACGATCCCTATGGAATCTATATGTTTGCCATGTCCACAGCTCTTGCGATTTCTGTCGCCAACAGAAACCCGCGGGCAGAGGCAGCAGCTGTGGTGGGTGCACGGGGAGGATGCCGGAGGCATCTGGCTGGGAAACCAAGTGCTTCTGACAGGAGGGAATTGAATCCCGTCACCCAAAAACACAACGTCCCGATTGCTGGGCAGCGAAAAGCCGTGTAGTCATGTCCTGGCCGGGTGCCCTTCGCGTTTCCTGGTGCTGTGCTTTTCCTGCTAATGCTTTTCCAGGCCTTGGGCTATTTCTGCCATGAGGGGAGAGAAAACAATCCACAATCTGCTAGTTGAGCTCATCTGCTCGGCGTTTAGCGCAAAGCAGAGCCCTTCCAACTAGGGAGATGAGGCTTGAACTTCCTTGCTCAGAGAAATCAGCAATTCCCAAGAGCCCAGAGGGTTTTGCATTGTCAATTTTTCTTTGTCCTTTAAAGAAGCCATTCAGAAGCATGGTTTGTATGTGATAAAAATCTTCCCGGAAGCATTTTTGTATCCCATGGGGACAGGAATAATAAGCTACACTGCTGCCAGAGAACGGGGTCTGCGGCAAGAACACATCTGCCTTTCCCCTCCGGTGACCCGGCTCTCCAAACGCCCATCGGATGGGCCCAGCCAAGCACCCAGAGCATCATCGCCTGCATCTGAAAAGGGATCAAGGCAAGAAGGCGCCCCTGGCAAACGGATGCAGAAATCATGTCGTTGGCATCACTCCGAGCCCAGGCTGAATGTCACTGTGTGGGTGCCCAGAAATACGGTTTATAAGCTGCGCCTGGGGTGCGGTTAGAAGGACAGAGCTGGCAGAGGACGGACAAAACCAGAGGGGCAATGACATCCTGACTGACGGGCACTGGTCAACCACAGAGCCCCTTTTTCAGTTAGATTGTCATTAATCACCATTTGCTTCTGACTCTGCTGAGTAATAGCCTTAAAAAACCAGATGGTTTATGACGAGTGGAGCAATGAGCAGGTCTAACAAAGCTGTTATTAGCTGCCACGTAAGTCATCGCTTTAGCCTTGACTTCCCCATTGCTAAATTGATAAACATTTGCTTTGCAGGGGCACTGTGAGTATTCAGTGATTAATCCATGTTTGGCAGACTCCAGGGATCCTCAGGTGACAAGCTGACTGCAGCAAAGAACAGTCACGTATTCGACTAGTAAACCTTAGTATTAAACAATATCATGTTATTAGCCAGCTTAGGCACGAAGTGATCAGCAGACATTTCTCAGAGAGGCCTGTCTGCATTTTTCTCATTTCTTTTTCTCCACGGTGGAACAGTGGCTGCGGTTTTCTTGAAATTTTTTGTGAACCGAGTGCCTTTGACACAAACACACACGTGTTCTACATGAAGGCAAGCACGGCAGAAATCCAGCAGCAAACTAGGTATTAAAATGTAATAAAAAGACCTAAAAATGCTTGGTTACCTCTGGCAACCACATGAAGAAGAGAAACAAAAGAACACAAAATGTAACGCGAATTATTAGCTGCTATAATAGCAACTACTTACACTTGCAGCTGTTAAAGCAACTCACAAAGCTGACTTAAACATGCTCTTACTTTTCTTTGGGAAGTGCACTTAGTTTTCGTCACTTTTTCTGGCAGGGAAACTGAGGCACAACAACACAAAGACTAAGATTTTTTTTTCCGTATCGAAGTTCAGAAAAACACAGGGCTGCTTTCTGCACGCGGATGACAGGTTGCTGAACTGGTCAAGTATAGAATCATGGAAGGGTTTGGGTTGGAAGCGACCTTCAAAGCTCATCCTGTCCAACCCCCAAGTAAAGAGCTCACAAGCCGCCTGTATCACTGTGCATAAAACTCTCCCCCAGCTGGAGAGGAGAAGCTGCAGCCCTTGCACTCTGAAGAGAGCCCAACCTGCAGGCCAGCTGTTTGCAGCTGTTTGCAGCTGTTGGCTCCGATGCAGGCAGGCTCGCTCGGGTTCAAACCTGGCCTTGGATGAGGCGTACATGAAACAGGAGCACCGCATCCAAAGCGGTGCTTTCATACCTTGTGCTGTACCTGATCGACATGTCGAGCGGGTGATTCCTAAAAAACGCGCCTTGCACCAGGAACAACCGCGCACACACGTGCATAAGCCCCGCTTTGCCAGCAGCAACAAGAATGCCTGTCAAATCCAGGCAAACAGCTAATCCATGCCTTGCAGGGACAACTCCTCCGCAGAAACATCTTCCGTGGCCAGGAAAAGGGCTGCCTCGTGAGCCTGATGTGTTTGGAAGCGAGCCACTGGCACCTTCAGCTCAAAGCCAATGTTATTTAGCCACCCGGAGCATTCGGATCGCTGTTTAACATAGTTCCGAATCAGGCTGCTAAGGGCCCTACACGACATGTCACCGCAGCGATGCTCATGGTGGGTTTAATGCTGTGGGACAGAATGAAACGTGGGCTTTGCAGAGCTCAGGACAGGACACGGGAGCCCCTGGATCCAATTCCTGACAGCCACAGCATCCACAGGAGGCCACTCGCCGCAATCTCTGTGCCCCATCATCGCTATTAAAACGCTGAGAAAAATGAATCCTTCCCTCTCTCGCAGGAGTGTTTGGAGAATTTAACAAAGAGCAGTGGCAAAGTGTTCAGAGAGTCAGAAGCTGTAGGTGTGCAAAGCGGAGTTATTATTATTTATTAAACCTGACCGTGTTCTTTTTGAAATGGAACGAAAGCAGCGCTTGCCCTGGTGGGATCGGCTCTGCCCAAACTACACAAGGAGGTTTGGCACAGACACGAGTCGTTTCTCATCCGGCTTCTTCTTCCAGAACCATCGGCAGCCTGACAAGGTCACTAAGAGCTGCCAAAGCACCTTCGCGAGGAGCAGAGGCTCCCTCTAGAAATTAAAATAAGGTGAGTGTGTTCCTTCGAGGAAAGGGGACCTGCAGGGGAAGACGGGATTTCAAGTTCCACCTCCATATCCTCATCTTCTGCCTGATGAAGTATTTCTGGAGGTTTAAACTGAGATGAGGTAAAAGCCAAGCCCTGATTATTAGTAGTTACTCTTCGGATTTTTTTTTTTTTACAAGAGAGAAAAGTGCTGCTTTCAATGCAGGGTGAAATACGGCTGGGCTGAGCCTACAGCAAGTGCATTAGTCTCACTTCCTTCTGCTGGCTCTTACTGCAAGATGCAAAAGAGAAAAATAATGAACCTGACACAGACAGACAGCAGAGTCAGCAAATCTGCAAAACAAAGTAGTTATTAACCCTCCTAAATACCCATCTGAAAGCTTCTGTGCCCTCTAGTATTCACCGTTCTTCCTCCTTTCTTCAAAAGAAGAAGTGTGCTTTGCATCTCGGTGTCAATGCGAGCAGCCGGCGCCATGGCAACAGCTCCATGGTGACAATATCCATGACAACCAGATCCTGCCACTGCGATGGTTTCCCCTTCAAAATGAGAGCTGGGTTCGCACGGCTTTTCGCATTTGCTCATGGAAATAATGTGGGACTGGTTACAAGATGGTTAAGCCAAAGGTCTCCAAAGGCAATGAGCAGAGTATACAGGATAGTGTTGGAGATGGAAGTTCTAAGGAGTAAAAAAACTGGACAGTGTCATTAAATACCGGCTCAGCATCATTTCAAACACACACACCACACATTCAGCCACTCCTGAAACCAAAAACCCTCTGAAAACATGAACGGAGCCTTATATGCTCACATGCTTCACACGCCATATAGCTTAGGTGGGGAAATTGAGGTACAAAATGGGGACTCATCCTGCAGAACTTCAAAAAGCAAATAAGTCAGCAAAAAGCAAAGTCAGCTGAGTCCTGGTCCAAGTCTTAAACTGGACTCCTGTTGGAAGAGTCAACCTAAAACTGGGAAGAGCAGGGAGTGAAGCCAACCAGGAGCCAGGAAGAATATGTGGGAAACACACTCCATCTCCACCAAATCCTGTTGCTAAATGCGGCTCTGAGCACTAATCCGTCCCTGCCACGCACACCCCACAATTACACAGACCCCAATTATACACACAGCAGTGGGATGCCTAAAACTAAAAGTGTTAACTTGGGATTAAGTTGCACAAACTCGATTCAAGCTCAGTTGAGTAGAAGACTTCAGTAACACTTGAAGTTCAGAGCTGCAAGTTCTCAAAGTGCAAGCTTCATTCCTCTTTCTGTGGAACAGTGGCAAAACTCTGCATTTAGCACCGGGAAGATGGAATCTCGTCTTTCTGATACTTTTGAGGGTCCCTGTTTTTACTGATATCAGTCTGGATCAAGAGAGACATCAGCCTCTGAGCCTGCTGCTACCTGCCCTCGCTCGTCCTTATCAAGCTTCCAAGCAGGTTCAATTGCTTTCTTCAGGTTCTTGGGAAATGTTCTCTTGTTCCCTTGTTATTGATCCCCTTTTATGCCTCCCTGCAAACTCCCTGCCTCTGTGTGCAGAGGGGGAGGGAGTTCCCGCGGTCCCTGCTGGCTGCAGCACTCACACAAAGGAAAAGTAAATATTTAGCTGGTTCTTTGGTATGTATATCACTGCTGCGCTTACAGCTCGGGAGAGAAGTCTTGCTGCAGCTGGAGTTAATGCCTCAGAATAGCGTATTCCAAGGGTGGGTCTAACTAGGCTGACGTGGAGCAGAAGTCTGAGAGCCGGTGCTCGGGGTTGTATCCTTACAACGACTCAGACATGTCATCAAAAATAACTCATCGTCGCTCCCTGCCTTGGCTTCCCCATCTGCAAAACGGAGCTGTTTTCAGCCAACTCCACTTAATGACAACCACCCCGCATTCAAAGTCCTTCAGATCAAAGATACAGCGAACAGATTTCTGTTAATATTGCCAGAGATTTGCTAACGCATCCCCGGTGCTGACAAGTCAATAGCCTTCCCCAGCACAAACGCTCGACACAGTGCAAACGCTGACCTAGATTTTGAGTAATTATGCTGGGAACTGGCACATGTGATGCTTTTGCTCTCTGGCTTCCAAACCAGCAGCATCCACGTAAGCAGAGAATCTACAGCTACCTGTAGTTTCAGAGATGTCCCTTTCTTAATGCCACTCTGTTCCGAAGTGCTAGCAATGCCAGACCAAAGATGATTCTCTCTTTTTCCATCCCCAAACCGAGGTCTCTGTTGCGCCAACATAAAGAGTCCTGGCACTGTATTAGGATCATTATAACCCACGGGGGAGCAGCGTGATCTGTCCCTTTCTGTGCCAGATTCGTGCACAATATGAATCAGCGACTGCTTCCATAGGCAGAACCTGGCACCTCTGTTGCTGTGTCCAGGTCATTCTGGGGGAATTTATCAAAAGTGGCGAACGATGAGCATCCCAGGAACCAGTTAAGACAGGCTAAATACAAAAGGCTGCCTGAGCACACCCCAGGACCATCTCACTGGGTTTAGGGGGTCACAGCAAGTGTCGGGAGGTGGGATTCAGTGCCTGGATTCGCTGGGTTGCTGTCCTGTGAATACAGCTGCCTCCCTGGAGCGCTCGTCCCCGTTCCACAGCTCCTCAGAAACCCCAGTTCACAGCTCTTGCCTCTGTGCAAGGCAGCAAGAGGCTGCGCTGCGGTCAGGGAGGAACTCCGAGATGCTCGGATGAAACACACTCGGTCCAATGAACGAGAAACAGCAGCACTAATTAAATTGCCATCAGACTTGAAGGGTCTTGAAAGGAGCTATTTCCACGCTTGTCCCATCCAGCATTTCAAGCTGAGAGAGGAGCGTGGCGACTGGAAGAACAAAGCTGAACAGAGAGATGGATGGAGACAGATGAGAACAGGCATTAGATAGAGATATCTCCAGCAACGCGTCTCTGCAGCCCTGGTTTGCTGCACAGCAGATGTCCCCTGCCCGGCCACCTCTGCAGCTCCAGCACCATGTAGGACCTACCACAGCATGAATATCTGCATGAACCTGGAGCCCGCTTGCCTGGGCTGAATGCTGCAACACACAGCAGCAGCAATCCCTGTTTATGAAGAATATCCCCTGGCCAGGACCCTCAGCGTAGCACCGTGATACCTGAGGAGGAAGTTTGGTTTTGGTGCTTGAGGTGTCACCACGGGTCCGTAACATCCTAATAGCCTCGTGCTCCACACAGAAAGACTAAGGAAGGGAAAATAAATAACCACACGTGCGTACACAGCAATTCAGTGGGAGGTGTGAGTGCGCTTACTCCCAGGGCACTGTTTTATGCTCTGATGGCAATCGCCAGCCAGTGAGAAAGCTCCCAAAGGTGGGTTAACATCAAGGCTTCCACTGGCCAAGCCTTGGAGGAAAAGGCCCTGAGCCAGTGAGGGTTTAGGGGCACGTCCATGCATGTAACGTGCTGGATTTTAAACCTGCCTCTCCCACCAAATGCAGTGGGATTTCACATATACACCTAGTGTTCAGCGCATGCTTGCTAAGTTGGAACAGGAATCAGAGTAAAGAAACGTCTTTGCAAAACCAGTTGCACTGGTATAGCCAGTGGGGTGAACTAGATCCAGAGATATGCTGGAGTAAACCAGGGAGTTAACGTCACATACTGCTGCCCTTAAACCCCTGGGTGCCTCGCTGTCCCAAGGGTGGGACACGAAAGAGCCTCTTGCTAAGCTGGGAATGTGAAGCACTCGCTGTTTTTTGCAGGCTTGCTCCGTCCGCATTGCTTAGCGTTCAAGAGCGATTTGGTGCAGAGCACGAGGGGTGTGTGCACCAACAAACTGGAGCCCCACAAAAATGCCAGACACAAAGCAAGTTTTCATCGCAGCCGAGCATCCCAGGCCAGCCCAGCCAGAGTGCGGACAAGAGCTGTTGCCCCAAGCCACAGCAGCTTAAACTGCAGGTTGATAAATTTCTGTAAATAAAAATATGTTCACTGTGCTTTTACGCAAACAAACAAACCTTAAAGCCAACATAAACCCAAGGCTGAGGTATTTTGGAGGTCTGCATGACCGTTGCGTCTCTTCCGTTCCTGGCGCTGCCCCGTGCAAGGACACCCCAGATGTCCTTGCCCGTGGAACTGCATTGCTCTGTGACTCCAGCAGATACACTTTCAAATGCGTGACATATCTTAAAATAGGAAGCACAAAATCCTTATTTGCCTGTGGGCTTTTCGCTGGAAGCATTAAGTCTTTGATTTCTCTGGGCCCCCTGTGATCACATGTTACCAGAGGCTGCAACTTTAAAAAAATGAAATACCACAAACTAATGATGAACTCCTAACCCTCAGCGACCTAACGGAATGACTGCTATGGCATGAGAGGTGGATTTGGCCGAGTGATGAATTAGACCCCAAAAATGAAGGCTGTGTACCTTGTCACTGATTACATCAAATTCATAATATGAGAACACAGAGGGAAATATTCTGACATCCATAGGGATTAAACAGGTTTTTGGTTAGAAAACAAACCTGTTTTATGCAAAACCGTGCAGCCTTGCACTCTGTTGGTAACGGCGTGGAGTGGCAGGTAGACCCATTAGAATTCCACAGAAAAGCTGTTTTGGAAAAAAAGCCCCATTGGCAGATGTTGGGTGGACTCTGCTGTGCTGCACAAGCCTCCTGCCTCCAACCAGAAATAGCTGGGCTGCAGATGTGTGCAAGATTTTGTTTAGTCTATCACAGTTATTGCTACGGAGAAAACTTTGTTTTACTCCCGAACGTTCACTTTCTCACACACATGCATGACCACAATGCGCACACCGCTTGGCAGAAGATGCAGAGCTTGTGCGTCTGAAACCTCGAACTGGAATACAAAGGCATTCCAGAGCGATTGATGGGAGCCGGAGAACAGGAAGGGGAAAAGATTTATTGGCAATAACAGGAGAAGCTCCAAGTCGGGGAGGGGGACCAAGAAAACGATGCAGAGAGGCAAGGGGAGATTAGCAAAGGGAAGCGCAAGAAAGCGAGAGAAAAGCGCTTCTGCTGTCTCTCAGGGCAGAGTTTGAGTTCATCCAAAGCCGATGCGAAGCATCGCTGATTTACACCAGCTGGGAGTCCATCCTCCGGCACTGGCTCTGCATCCTTGCTGCCAAAAAAGAGCTTTTCCAGGAGGATTCACCAGCTCGGGCCTTTGCTTCCTTTGCCTGTTCGTGTTTCGGAACCGTGGGCATTGATCGTGCACCTGGCCTGGCTCCGAACCCTTCTTGTCCCTCGATGGCCTCAAGTGCCAAACAAGAGAGAAAGAGGGACTGTGGAGAAAAAGTCACACACAGAAACGTCCCCGTTTGCCAGTGGCACGTGTCCCTTTGCTGCAAGGGCAGTGATAAATATCACCCCGGCCTCCCGAACGCAAACACAGGCACACTTCATCTCTTGCTCCCATTAGCTCCGGAACAGACAAACCACACAGGGCCCATTCTCCGGGCGCAGTATCATCTTGCACTGATTGCTACTTGTCCCCAGCCTTGCCGGTGCATTTTGAACTCATTAGCTGAGCTGCTAATGGCTCAGCACGTGGAGCCTGGGCACACTTGGGAGGGCGGACAACGGCCTCCCTTGTGGCCACCGCCACAGGAACTCCATTGTGCGGCCCCAACACTGGAGCCGTGTTCCCCTTGGCCGGCTCCCCACGGCTCTCCCTGCCTGGCGAGATTTCCCGACCCTCTGCCAAAGCTGAGCCTCGCTGGGCTCTTCAGCGCTGGGGTTTTGCTTTACATCCGCAAGTTGCTCCCGGGGAGGTTTACATTGGATATGAGGAACAATTTCTTGCCCAAAGGGCTGTGGGGCATTGGAACAGGCTGCCCAGGGCAGTGCTGGAGTCACCATCCCTGGAGGGGTTGGACAGATGAGGTTCTCGGGGACATGGGTTGGGTTAACGGTTGGACTCGATGATCCTGAGGGTCCTTTCCAACCAAAATGACTCTATGATTCTATCTGGCATTCGGCACTGTGACACTTGTGACCGGCCTTCTGAAAGTGTTTCCTGCCCATCGTGCTCAGTCACTTAGAAAATCTCCCTCCTAGAGGTTCAGGCGTCTTTGGTCCTGCTGCTCAAACCCTCCCGTAAGCGGAGAAGTGCTGTGATACTGGTAAAACAGGGAAATCTGAAGAAGGTTGCTAGGATAAACATAATAATCAAAATCAACGGCAAAATGACAGGTGAATTTGCAGATTTGCAGCCTGCAAGCCGTGGGGACAGTTAGGACCAAGTCACACTTGTGTTACCCAAACCAGAAACCTCCAGCTGGTCGCTCCAGACCAGTTCTAGCTCACTGGGAACCCTTTTCATTCAAACAGCCACACGGAGATGGGGTGTCCATGTTTCAGCTCCGCACGATGCACCAGTCCCCTTGGCATACAGATTTCCAGTTAAAACCAGCGGTTTCAAAGCAAATTCCTGTCAGACACACAGTCCGTGAATCGCCACCCCAGGCACAGAAGGAGCAGCGTCCCATTATCCAAGGCAGAGAGAGCATCTACCACTTTCATTGGATAATCCCTTAATTAGTGTGGCCTCCAAAATAATCCTATTGACCGGTTTACACACAGCGCAGTTAAAACAAGCCATGCCACAGATCCCAGGGTAATGGGCAGTGTGTCATTCTTAGGTGTCTTTGTATTAGCTGATTAATTTTCTTTAATATCTACTAAACCAGGTTGCGCCCCAGCCCTCCCAATCTTTCCGCAGCACTAATGGGCCTTTGCTTAATGCATTATAGCTCGCTGGATTTAAAGGCAAATAATAAGAGCACATAGGCCATTTAAAAGAACGTGCTGGCTGAAAGCTTATTTTTCAGAGCAGTCCCCGTCTTGCCATGAAGCTATCAAGACATGCGGCATCACTAGTTTCACGGGCGCTGTGCTCCTACTGGACCACAATTCGCATTTAATGTGCTTTAGGCATCAAAGCCCTGCAGATCGGGAAACCAAACTTCCTATGTTAAGGAAGGGTCAGTTCTGGGACCAATACTGTTCAATATATTCATCAATGACTTGGATGAGGGAATTGAGTGTACTATCAGCAAGTTTGCTGATGACACCAAGCTGGGAGGAGTGGCTGACACGCCAGAAGGCTGTGCTGCCATCCAGCGAGATCTGGACAGGCTGGAGAGTTGGGCGGGGAAAAATTTAATGAAATATAACAAGGGGAAATGTAGAGTCTTGCATCTGGGCAGGAACAACCCCAGGTTCCAGTACAGGTTGGGGAATGACCTATTAGAGAGCAGTGTAGGGGAAAGAGACCTGGGGGTCCTGGTGGACAGCAGGATGACCATGAGCCAGCACTGTGCCCTTGTGGCCAAGAAGGCCAATGGCATCCTGGGGTGTATTAGAAGGGGGGTGGTTAGTAGGTCCAGAGAGGTTCTCCTTCCCCTCTACTCTGCCCTGGTGAGACCTCATCTGGAATATTGTGTCCAGTTCTGGGCCCCTCAGTTCAAGAAGGGCAGGGAACTGCTGGAGAGAGTCCAGCGCAGGGCCACAAAGATGATGAAGGGAGTGGAGCATCTCCCTTATGAGGAAAGGCTGAGGGAGCTGGGGCTCTTTAGCTTGGAGAAGAGGAGACTGAGGGGTGACCTCATTAATGTTTATAAATATATAAAGGGTGGGTGTCACGAGGATGGAGCCAGGCTCTTCTCGGTGACAACCAACAGTAAGACAAGGGGTAATGGGTTCAAGCTGGAACACAAGAGGTTCCACTTAAATGTGAGAAGAAACTTCTTCTCAGTGAGGGTGACGGAACACTGGAACAGGCTGCCCAGGGGGGTTGTGGATTCTCCTTCTCTGGAGACATTCAAAACCCGCCTGGACGCCTTCCTGTGTAACCTCACCTAGGTGTTCCTGCTCTGGCAGGGGGATTGGACTAGATGATCTTTTGAGGTCCCTTCCAATCCCTAACATTCTGTGATTCTGTGAACATTCTGTGATATGTGTAAACACTCAGGGCAAAAAACCATTAATACAAACTGTCATTTTTGTTACAATAACAGTTATTTTTTCTTCTTTCTCAGTGCACACATATTTACATGTGCACCGCATTTTTAAACTGCAAATACTGAGCGGTTCTCAGAGGACAATGTCTGGAAAGGTTTCCTGCTATTGCCAGAAGAAACAAATGTCTTATATGAGAGATATTGGCCAGCGGGAGAGAAGGGGGTTGGTTTTGGATTAGGTTCTGAACGTCTTTTCTCTCCCCTCCTCCCACTCCCTTTTTCTTCTCTGATTCACAAGGAAACCACAAAGCAAACTTAGGACTGAATGAGACTTGTTTTTGTGAATGTTCTGGTTTTCTTTTAGGACATTGGCTTCCACCCCCACTAGCCTAAATCTCCTCCATTTACATCAGCCCAATAAATTCAGCAAACTTCCACAAATGTAAACACAACCCAAACCCAGCCTGGTATTTAGTTACCATTGCAGAAGCCACTGGGAGTTACACTGATATACAAAGGCAAATTTTAATGCTCTTGTTTGGTTCAACGCTATTTAATTTGGTTTAACTTAAACTTTTCAAACTCCTTAAACAAACTGACCTTTGTGCGAGGACAGACTTACACGACCAAACGCCCAGAGCTATTCAGTGCATTTTGCATCCCTCTGCCTCTCCAGATACCTGTTCTGAACAGCAACTATCAAAACACCTACGTAACCCTCCCCTTCTGTATCTTGCCATCACCACGACATCAAAGGCTCTACTCTGTTCCAGTGCAAAATCCAGCAGAACTAGCTGAAATTACCTTCGTTGTTGTTTTTATAAGATATTTTATGTACTTCAGCCTGTGTATACTCAATATTGGGATTTAAGAGATTTTTTAAAACTTTACAAGCCACCCATATATTTCCATAGGCACTTAAATGCCTTTAAAATTGCAGCCTCGGATCACCAGCTCTAAAGTGAGATTAACTCCCTAACAAAGAATTGTAGGAAGAACTCTCTCAATCTTTATTCACAAGGTCTGGATAATACAGCGATGTACTCATCTGAGAGGAAAGGCTGAAGGAACTTCTGACAAGCACTGGATAGAACTGATGTGTCTTAACAAACGCTTCCTTTGCCCGTGAAACAGGTTCTCCTGCTCAGGGCTGAGTAGGAGTGATGACACATCAAAGGCTTTGCTTATGCCATCATTAGGGACAAGAGTTAACACACTGCACTGCAGCCTGGAATGGCATGGAATCTGTGATCTTTACATTAAATATAGAACTGCCTGGGAACTTTCTGGACAGAGAAAAAAAGCATTTTCTCAAAGAACACCTTGGCACTGGGAAGTGCTGATTTATCAGAGTGAAAGATTTCATGGGACAGTGTTGTGACTGGGAATATTCCATTTGGGAAGGAAAAACGGACCAATATGTTCTGCTTCCAGCACTTTGAACCTGAGCTCCTTTGACCTCTAAGCTTCACAATAAGATCTGAACCCAGCGGGAAATAAAATGACGGTTTTCAAATGAAAAATTACTCTGGAATTTCCTATCACACACATTTCTTTGACAAATTTTTCAGCCCACTGAAATAAAAATTGGAAAAAAAAAAAAGACAGAAATTCCTGCAAACCTGCACCCCAAGATCATCACGCAGCCCCCCAGAAATCCCAGCCTTGCCCTGTGAACCGGCTCCACGTTGCAGAATAACCTGTCACACAAACGGGGCTCGTGACCGGTTCCTGTAATAGGAGCTGGCGAGCAGCAGAAAGATTTCACACCCTTCCTCCCATGAATGGGGAAGAAGCATTCAATTAGGAACGCTGCCTATCCCTTAATCATTTCCTTTGTGTGCGTGGTTATTAATATCTTCACATGACTAGTCAAGCCAGGGGCTATGCTTTCTGTACTCGTTTTGGCTACTATTATACTTAATGCTCACAAAATATATATAGAAGCCACACCCAGAAAATATAAGGCAAGAAAAGGATGCTGTTGTTCGTTTTACTTGCAGAAGCAACTGCATCGTCTAAGTGTACTGGAACCCCTATATACCCAAACCAAGAACAGAATTGATCCGCCTGATCCCTCATCCAGCGAGAATTTCTGTTCTGAAAATTCTGTAACAGACTCACACAGCAGACTAACAAGGGAAATATTGTACCACGTGCCTTGTTCGAAGAAAGGGAGGATAACTGCACTGGGTTAAATAAAACCACATCTGCGTTCAGCTAATACAAGCTGCTGGCAAGATGTAACTCCAAGCTGGGTACCCACCTGTAGTGCTCACTAGTATGGCCATCCATCCATCCATCCATCCATTCAACAGTGATCCAACATCCATCCAAGAGTGATCCAACATCCATCCAAGAGTGATCCAACATACACCCAACAGTGATCCAACATACATCTGTTGGATCCAACATACACCCAACAGTGATCCAACATCCATCCAAGAGTGATCCAACATACACCCAACAGTGATCCAACATACACCCAACAGTGATCCAACATCCATCCAAGAGTGATCCAACATACACCCAACAGTGATCCAACACACATCCAACAGCCATGCACAGGCTGACCACATGCCAGACCAAGGATGCTCCTCAAACAGACACAGCCACCTGGCACAATTTTGGGCTGTACTTAGCACAGGAAAGGCAAAGGACAAGTTTACGGCCTCTAATAACAGACAGGTTGTGTCTAGAGACCCTGACCCATGGACAACTCATTGAGAAGTCTACGAAGACCTCTGTTTGCAAGTATTCCCCATGCTTGCCCAAAAGGCGGGGAGCCCAAGAGGTCTGTCGGGCAGAGGTACGGAATGGTGGAGGTCTTGTCAGCATCTCCCATGTGGTCAACATCCCACTGCAAAGGGAAGATGAGAATGCAGAGCCCTGAATGAGATGTCCTGGAAAGAATGAGGCCAAGGAGCCGGAGTTCACACGGGGAGGAGCGCCTGGGTTTGATCTGAGCCTGACTCAAGGCCAAGCCACGGCCCTGGATTCTCCATCACTGAGATCACCCAAGCCTGACTTGGAAAACAACTGACCAAAACCTCCTCAGACCTGGTGACTGTGACACACCAACCAACCCAAAAGGCCCTAAATTCAGTTTTCCACCCAACCCAGAGCCAAAGGGGCTCCTGTCTGGCAGTTTGTATCCCGAACCATCTCCCAGGGTGATGCTCTAACAGGACTTTGCCTCCATCCCAGACGCAGGGATGATCCCACAGCACTACAAACCCACCAATGTTCCCGGAGGATGTGCAGGAATAACACTCAGTATCCTGCTTTCTGTGCTCTTCATCTCCACATTTCTAAGGCTCTCTTTGTGCGGTGACTCGTTTGTTCTCAGATCTGCAGCAGAAGGGAAGGTTCACTCCGCTTTCTTGCCAAGTCTTTGCTCTGTTTTGTGGAGGGTTTCTGCACAGTCAGATTGTCTAAAATAAAAATCAACCAGAATAAGAAATAGAAGGCAGATTGTCTGAAATAAAAATCACCAGAACTAAGAAACAGAAGGCTGCTCTTTGCATTTGGTAGCACCTATGTCTATGCTATTGCTAAATGCGAACAATGGCTGCAATGATTTCTGCCCAGTCTTTGGATTTACTGCACTTTAGTCTCTGGTCTGTCACCACAGGGTAGCTCTGATCCTTCCTAAAGCTTTACAATCAGCCTGCAAAACCTCCGCAAAAACCAAGACCTGTTGCTACTAATCTCTTTTTCCCTTTCTGCTCAGAAGTGACAAAGCGGAACGCAACTCCTGCCTCGCATTCCTCCGAGCCCACAGGAAACCATAAATCAGAAGAAAAGCATAACATCCAGAGAGAGAACTTGCAAAAGGCCAAACACAAGGATGGGCCGTGGGGCTGGGGAAAGGGAATGGGGAACCAGTAAAACCAGAAGGTTTAAGCTGCAGCTCCACCTTGGCTGGGAGAGGTTCTGCTCTGAAGAATGGAGCGAAATGAGGGGTCAGGGCACCTCAAAGTTGCAAGGATCTGCTTCATTTAGAGGTGACTCGCCGTTCTGGTCAAAACGGCTGAGATTTGCTCTGGCCCAGATAAATCTATTTATAGCAAGTGTTATGCTAATTCCGTACGCCGGTCTGATCCACTTGCACTCGCTGGAGCAATAACGCTTTCTGCTACCTCTTTTTAACCACTTTTGTGCATCCAGCAGCCATTTTGCTATCGGATCATCATCTCTTACTATAAGATGTGCACATCCCCTCGCTTCCCCTGGCGCTGAACCATATAGAATTCATTTTCCTGCTGATCTCCTCCCTCTGGAAATTGATGGCTCAATCCCACATCTGCGCTGTGTTTTTAATAAGTGGGAGAAACCCAGGCAAAAACAGGTTATGAAAGTCATTTTAAAGCCACTCACATTTAAGTCACTTAAAAAAAAAAATAATTGCTTTTATTACCTTACCTGAGGTTCATGTTGTGTTTTGTAAAGAGTAATTCATTTACTGTCACTCTTGTGAACTTGGGAGTGTGGAGGGGATTTTACTCATCATTAAAATGCCTCTGTCTTGGGATCCACTGTACCAATTGCTTAGTGGAGAAATGACAATAGAAGAGCTGTTTTTAGCGGTTTGAGTCTCCTGTATTTGTTCCAGGATAATGGAATAAGCTGTGTTTCTAATCTTGACTAAAATCTCCCTACAGATGGCTATAAGCACGATGCAGATGTGGAAAGCCATGCCAATGCTTTTTCATCCTGGGAACGCAACAGAGTTTTCTGCAGTAAAACAGAGGTGGAACAGCAGAAGCTCTGATGATGTGACACTGAAATGATCCCAAGACGCGGGGTCCTCATCTCTCTCCTCATTGATTTAGTCTCACTTGTTTTTTTTCAAAGGCTCCACTAAAAAATTTATTCTCCCTTTTTGAGTCTAATGATTGCTCAAACACTTTAATTTGTCCTCAAATCTATCAGCTTCAGCTCCTTTCCTGTGCCTAAGCTTAGCTTAGCTCTAGCTTTGGTAACAGCGTTCGTAATGTTTTGCACGTTTTGCACAGCTACAGAAATATCCCAGCCTTTGTCTGAAACCTGCTAAATGTCAGTTTATGGCTCTTACCCTCCTACTGCGAGGCTGGGGGTGTATGTTTAGACAGAGTTTTGAAGCAAGATGAATAAGACTTCGTATTTTGGTTGCATGGTGCTCCATTGACTTTAAATCTCTACATTAATATTTAGCAAAAACTGACACCTTTCTTCAGGAGACATACAATGACAGATATGGCTTTTATGCACTCTGCTATATATACATAAGTACAGGATTGTTGGTTTTTTTTTTCCCAGTACTGCTTCTCATTTATGTCCAAATTATAAGAAGGAATTTATTATTTGAGTTTACCAAGTACTTTCCCCATACACCGAATTCCCCATCACTGATTGCTAGTCTGAGCTGTAGAATCAAGGCACGAAGCAACCTGATCTAGCTGGACCTGCTTGGAGAAGGGCATTGGATTTGATGACCTCCAGAGGTCTCTTCCAACCTAAATTACTCTAGGATTTAATGGCTTAAAGATGAAATCCACCCTTAGCTCTTTTAATGCATTCCTTATGTAATGTATCTCATGATAACAGGTTTCTCCCCAGCTTCCCTTCCGAAACCCACAGCCAAACGTTCGAGCAGACAACAGCACCTTGAGCATCTGGATTTCTCACTGTCCAGCCCTCACTGATGTGCAGCTTGTGACACGTACACAAAGCAGAGGGGAGATGCTCTACAGAGGGCAGTTTACTTTTCTCCACTCATCATCACAGCCTGGGACGGAAATCCTGGCAGGAGATGCCGCAAACTATTTCCCACTTCTGCCCGTAGTACTTGAGCGGCTTGTCAAATCTTGAGAGAAAAGGGAAGCGGCCCCACAACGTCACAGCACCGTTAATCTTCCAATACTGCTATTTCAGTGCATGTGGAAAGGAAAATCCCATTAGAAAAGTGACTCGGGGAGGACAGGTAGCTCGGCTCAGGGAACAGTATTGAAGTGTCCCTTCTCTGCACAGCCCTTTGGGGGGTTTCAGACCAGCAACGTGGGGATGGCCGTGCAAACCGTGGTAAAACCAGTAAGGAACATCGACATCACGGGGATTCCACAGCCTGACTGACAGTAAACCAGTTGACTTCAAAAATGCCCCATCCCAAGGGCAAAGGGGGTTCTCTGCTTGCCAGAGCAGTCAGGACTTTACCCATTTCTTGTTCAACGTTGTTCGTGCTCCCTTCAGCACGCTGGAAGTCATTTCTCAGCCGAAATGCTGAGCTGAGCACCTCGAAGTGATGGATTCCCCATGCAGACCATTGCACAGGGCGGCCACGTGCGCTAACGCTGATGAATTGGCCCCACGGCTGACAAAGATCATCTGGTACCCACCACACAGCAGCTGCCGCCCTCAGCTCATCGGAGCACGGCACTGCTGCTGCTGAGAGCTTGCCATGTGTCTGGATCTCTACCTTCCTTTCTGTTCTGAGTATATCTTTTGCAGAAGAATGATACAGCTGCAAGGTTCCACCTTTGCACTTCCATTTGCACTTTCCCACGAGTGACGCTTTTTCCGTCCCGCGCACTCTGATCCAGCTTGCTAAGCGACTTCAGAGCAGAAATCGCTTGTCTGCTCATCAGAAAGCATCTCCCTTCCTGGGTCAGGATCAAGCTTTTCTAGGGGCAATATGGAAAATGCACTGCAATGACTGAACACAGGAATATTATTTTCTGAGCCAAAGAAAGGAAGATCATTATGTGAGCATGCGACTCCTCAGATGACATTTGTTTGCTTTCTTTCACAAGCAAAATGGATCTATTAAAAAACAAAAAAACACTTGTATCAAACGGTCCTGTCTTCTCCCCAAGTGAACTCAGCAGCATCCGTTCACCAACAGAGCTGGACGAGCTCCAGCAGCTTTGTTGAAACTTCCCCTTGCCCATAGTTTAGCTCAATCCACCCTCTCCCAGCAGGAATCTCTTTCAGCACTAAATGCTCCTTGTTTCTGGGGATTTTTTTCCCTCCGTCCCTTGGGCCTTGGCACAGAACCGGAGCTCCCCAACCTCTGGGCTGCCTTTGTGTCTGTCTGAAAGGCTTTTCCTGTGTCGTGTCCTGCCACACGCAGCAAAGCTCTTGCCCTCTCGGCAGCAGAAATGCTGGAGGTTGTGACAGCCCCGGGGGCGATAGGGAAAGGTCCTTGTCCCTTCCTTTGCCCTGGGAGGGTTGGGTGTCGCTTGCACCCTCCTAGAAGTGCCAAATGTTTTTTTTCCTGTGCCACAAAACAAGGTGGGTTTTTTTTTTTTTTCCTGTAGAGTACTGATATCACACAATCCTTTGCTAAAGGGATGAGAGTTTATGGCTGTGCTAGTTGAGCTTGTGCTGTGTGTATGTTTGCTGGTGGAAATGTAAGTGTCCTAGACACGACTCATTCCTTGCTTTTATTTATTATATTACTCTCGAGGGCTGGGTATGGTCACATTTTTCCAGCTCTGACTTCCTCCTCTGCCTCCCCAGAGGGAACAGAACTGTTGTGAGGAATTAATTCTCATGTAAGGGATTGGTGTCTCAGTCACCAAGCTGCAGAAAAGGACATTTTTACTATTTTGAGTGCAGCCAGCAGGACTTTCACCAGCTACAGATTGCTTCTCTCCTCTCTGTGCCCATGGGATGGACCGTCACAGCCCTTCGAGCTCGTAAATCATCCTTGCAGGATGAGCCTCACTGTCCTGGTGCATACCCAACAGTATTCTGGACCCTGCTCTGGAGGCAGGATGCTTAGGCTCATCTGCAAGGAGGAAATTCCCAAGCTCACACAAAAAAAGTCAAAATACTGGGGGTAGAGGGAATCAATGGGCAGGAAACAGGGACCAGTGCTGCTTGGAGTAAAAATTAATACATCCTCTGTAATGAATGATGTGGCCCAGGCAAGGGAGAACAGAGTTGGCATTGTCATAACCAGGGCTCAGCGGCAGAAAAAACCCTGAAGAACAAAGTCAAGGGTCAGAACAAGAGGGTTCAGCCCTGGAAGATTCACGGATATCCATCCTCCACAAAGAAAATTTAGCTAGAAACCTCCACTTCTTGATTTCTTGGCATCTCACACATCTCATCTCAACCCACACAGCTCAGAACTGCAGGTAAAAGAGAAGTGTGGAGAATTAAACTATGAATAACTGTGGTGAACACAAGCAAAGATTAAAGTCTGCGAGGCCAGATGGATTTTGACTTCTGAGAGAAGCCTCTTCTCATCTCATCAACATCTATGACATATCAGCTGGGAGTTTTCCAGTGTCTCAGTCCTGCTTACCAGTTTGGCATCATCCCATCATTTTATGCATTATCTCTGAATTCAGATGAGTCAGTGGCACATCCAGAGCCTAAACCCAACCTGGTAGAACTGGTTTTATTATACTCCAACAATTAAGGCAGGCATCTTCCTACAAATGTCAGCTTGCTGCCTCCTCCTCCTCCAGCCTCCAGGTAGGATGTTCTCTGCAGATCTGAGAGCATCATCTCAAGTGCCAACCTCCAGATGGTGGAAGAAAAGCCGGGAAGTGGGGAGGAAATGGGGGGGGAAATGAGGGGAAGGGAAGGGGAAAAGGGGCCTCCTGCTATTTCCTACATCCTGGGGCAAGGTCACGGTGCAGGGACAAATCCATCCTTCCTGCCAAAAACTGGGTTTATCAGAGAGAACAAAGGGGTAATATTCTGAAAAGAAGCCGAGCCGTGGGAAACAGCATTGTTTCACCGAGCTAGAATGGAGCAGGAATAGCTGACATGCTTAAATAGCCATTCTTCAAAATAGTTACGGAGATTTCTGCATTACCCCAATATTGCAAATGTAGCAGGACCGTGCTGATGTTTAGGCTGGTATTCTTCTCAAGTGTGGGGCATAAAATGGCCTCAAAGCAAGCCACAAGTGTGCATATGTGCGTAACCTAATTTTTCTTTGTCACAGGAGTACAGATAAGCCTCCTTTAGCTGCTCCCTGTGTCCATGGAGGTACTTTAGCTACACATGCCGACCATGTCTGTAAAATCTACACATGTAGTATACTGTATATTTCAGCCCAATGGCCTGAGGTTTAGCAAACAAAACCATATGTCAGTCTCCTCTGTGCACTGTTCAATGAAGACAGGCACAGCTGCTTGGATGCTGAGAAACAACTACAAGCTCTATGTCTGTATCTCTGCATCCAAGTGCATGTACGTGTAGGCCATACAGCTAAATTTTATTCCCATAAAACATCCTCTTACCTTATCAACAAGTGGATGTGTCTGTCCCTTGGAAGCACTGCATGTGCACATATGCATCCACACTCATGTGCACACATGCTGTTTCTATTAGCAGTAGCATTTAATAACGAGCACAGGAATTATTAAGCCTTGATGCAGCGTGATGAAGCGGACTGGGTATGCGGAGAACGGATTATCTCACTCGCTGATATTATATAATCTGTTTAGACTGTGCCACTTTATGCTTATTTAAGGAATGAATGAGCACTTGACTCTGGGACGTGCCACCCATGAGCTCTGACATCATCCCTCTAATCTGCTGTAATGAATCTGCTGCTTTGCTTTTTAGCCATTCCCTTGCTCTATCCAGTAAAAGTTCTGTACTGGAACGCTTATTCCCAGAGACCATGTAAGTGTGTGTTATTCCGCAGCGAATTAAGCGATGCTTAACTATATCACAGCAACAGAATGTTCTCCAGCTCCCTCAAGAAGAGCCCTGGCGTCTAAGCAAAGTAAACTTCTCCTGCAGATAAGGTGAAACAGGAATGCGAGGTGCGTGTGGACACACTCTGCTATAAACGTACCACTCTGCGTTTGGTTATTCAGTGGATCCATACGGGCTGTTGAGAACATCCCTAACCTTGCCACGAATTTTTTTTCCAGTCCTTTCTTCCTTCCTATAAATCAAAGCCTTTGAATTATCTTCTTGACAAAATGAGAGGCTGGAGGAGACAGCAACACGCAAATTCAAAAAGATCTGTAGATGCACCGATTTAAAACAAACCCTCTCCAGTAAGCCAGAACACCAAGTGAAAAGAATAGAAGGTTTTGCCAAGCGGTTTGTGTCGGGGCAATTATCCTGCCTCGTTTTCTTCTTTTGGGAGAAGGAGGAGCGACCGGCTCCCGCAGCAGCACATGCGGTTTACTCGCCACGTCTTTGCCCCGTGCTGGTGGTGTCTCACCTGGTTTCCCAGGTTTACCTGCATGCCCGGGCTCTGCTCACACACACGGGACCAAAGCCACTTTCCTCCCCACCCAGCACGTGCAGAAGAAACAGCTCAAGACTCTACTCTGAGCCTTCTTAGGCTTGGAACAGAGTCCCCAGCAAACCCTGTCCTCTTTTCTCATCTGCTGCAATAGAAGTCGAAACGCGGCGTGGTGTTAGCATGGAGCCAGAACTACTTTATTTTATCCACCTCCTTTCCTCCAGCCCCATTTTTAAAGCAAGCTTTGCATTAGAGAGCAACCACGTTAATTATGGGAAGAGCCAACAACCTGTGTGTGTAACATCCGAAATCAGAACACAGCCCTGATGTAGAGAAGAACAGCAAACAAGCAAGCGAGCACTCTTGGCTCCAGGGAAACATTCTGCTCTGTCCTCAAAATTCAACACACTCAGACTGCAAGTCTGTTTCTAGGGCTCTTTTCTTTATCCCAGACAACCAGACTTACAAAGTTAGCAGTAGCCTGGTTTTTTTTAAGTAAACCCAGTGCTTAGGAAGCCAGAAAAACTCATGGTTCCACTGGCCTTCCTGCTGCTGCAAAAAACCTAATACTGTGGCTAAAATTTCATAGTGTTATGAAAGCAAGTTTTAAAGGGACCATCGCCACTTCAGAAAAGCCTGGGATTACAAAGAACTTGTGATTTTTATTCCTCCCATCCCTGCTCTTCCACCAATCTTGAGAACAGAGCAGTTTAGGATGCTTTGATTACAGGGCGAGAAGTTCCAGGTAGCTTTTAGGTGCAGGAATTAACATAAACTTATTCTGCAATGGCTACAAGAAATTGCCAGGTGGTGAGGAAACTGGCTCTTTCGCCAGCCCCGTGTGTGTGAACCACATTTGCCACAACAAACTGTGTCAGACGGGATGGATGGAGCCTGGAGACGGCTGCATGCAGACCCGAAGTCGTTCCTGTAGCTCTGATTACAGGTTTCAGCCTTCACGCTGTTCCTGACTCCGAATAACCCAGCACACACTTTCCACCCTGAGTTCATCTGTTACCCTGTTAAGCCCTAATACCAAACTGAAAGTCTTTGGCCTTAATATATTCACTATGAGACTTGAACAGGGTCTCTCGGCTAACTGTACCCCAAGATATGTATCATACAAATCAGAAGATGCTGTTTAAGTGGGGAAAGGGACTTGCACGATCCCCCAGCGCGGATCTGACTAACTCAGGAGTTGCAGCCGAATTTACAATGCCCTGATCTGTGCATTAGCAGATGAGACAGCACTTTATTCCTTATCCAGTGATTACAGGTCCGAGCTGAACTGCCCTACTGACAGCGCGGAACTCCCCAAAAGCAGCCGGACTAACAGAGACTGTCTGGCAGGGGATGCCGGCCAGGGAGAGCTGCCAGACACACGGTCCAAGCTCCTCCGGGCAAAAGATTCTCCACCGTGCTGCTGCTCCTGGCTGGAGAGCAGCCTTGGTGACGCTACCGAGACCAAAGAAAAGCCCAGCTTAACTCCAGGAGCCTGCGCTGCCCTCCTGCCTCTGCGAGGACACAAAGAAATGACGGTAAGCGCATGGTTTGTCATCACAAATGTTAATTATTGCACAGGCTCTCGACTCAGACACACAGTGTGACTCTTCCAGACTGTCCCTCTTCTCTCCGCTAAGGAAAATGCACCAGAGGGGCTGCGGAAATGAACAGGAGCCTGTCCAGAGTGCACACGAATGAGCTACGCCAAATAATGTTAACTGAACTCTTGTCCTACGCGCTGCCTTGGCCGCGCTGCAGCCCTTCGAGGGCCGGGCTTGGAATCCAGAGACGCCGCGTGGTGGCGAGAAAACCGGCAAAGCACAATTATCAGGACATGTGGCACTCTCCGAGGAGGAACGGACCACTCTCCGACAGATAATTTCAATAGCGCGGATAAGCTGGCATCAGCATCTCTCAGCCGGATTACCTCTGGGTCTAATTACCCTCTTCCACCACAGGGTTATTGCACTTTTGGTTTTATTCCTTTTAGCAAGCTTTGTCATCTAACTTCCAACCCTCTCGCGTTCTTTACTGCAGGTAGAAAACCAGCAACTAGCAAATCCCCGATCTTGGCTTTCCTGGCCGTCCTAATAGCACAAGGGCTACGGTTCCCTGTGGAAGGTTTTGAGGACGCATAATCCGGACTCCCACCCTCAGCATGAGTTTTACACTTTGTATTAATAAAACTACTCCTGGAAAAATAATTCAGGTTGAACAGCTCCTTAAATTTATCTCGTGGCAACCAGGAGAGCCAGGAAGAGAGGAGAATGTCAGACGACTATCACTGACAAAAAAGATTATTTTCATCACTCTGTAGCCATGTGCATGCCAGCCAGCAGAACGACAAGAGAAAAGAATAGCTACTGAAACGAAATCAAGCAACTTCCAGCTCAGAAAACGTTCTGTTAGATGACTAGAAACATTTCAAAGTTCGCAAGTGTTCTTACAGGGTGCACACTATTACAAACCAAGGTGTGTTACGGGAATGTTATTCCAGTAACAAAGTCAATAGCCAAATTATGAAATATCAAAATTTCCCTTGTCCGTGTGCTGTGCCATGAAACTGATGAGCTAAAGCTCCCATGAGCAGGCTGAGAGATTGTATTTCAGAGTTTAATATCATCCACTGCAAATTCACAGCTTCTAAGTCTGGGCAGTTCCATCTTGGGAAAAAAAAAATATAGCTTTAGAAGTGCAATGATAAAGAGAGAAGAAATGGAATGAATAGATCAAGACAGGTGTTATGATAGATACGGATAATATCACGCTGCTTGTGTCATAATATCTGATCTCCCATGCAAGTAAAACCGGCGAGCGATGGCAATTGTGCCCATCAGCGTGACTCAAAGCGCAGCTTGTGTGGGCGCATCTTCACGCACCCGCCGTCGCTGGCAGGGATCGCTTACATAAGGAGCCTTGTGTAACAAAAACCGATTTCCAATCAATGCATGTGCCCTTTTTGCTAAATTAAACAGATGAAGAGTCTTCCTTTGGCCATCCTGGCTGTCATTTAAATTTGCTTTTAGGTAACATAAGCTAATAAACTTGGCTTACCGCATCCTGCAACGGTGCGCGGTGTCGATTGACACAGATCACACAAAAGCCACCGGAGTTTTGTTCTGCAGAGGCCTTTGCTACCACACACTCACACAGCGTGGAAGCATTAAAACAGGTTTTGCCAGCTTTAAACTTGTGTAATTCGATTTGTTATCAGACTCAGCAAGATCAGTTTGATTAAGGGCTTTAATTCTTCCCATTCTGTTTGAAACACTCTAGTAAGAGAAAATATTTTCTAAATGTGCCTGTCTTTTCCTATGGGAAAAAAAAAAAGTAAGAATCACGATTATTTTAAAGAACTTGGACATTATCGAGGGATATAAAGGAAAAGGCAAGTAATACTCAAATTTCAGTGTTGTTCCTGTTCATTTTCTTTGCAGCTGTAGTTATTTACACTATAATTTATTGCGAGTGAGTGAAAAATCTGGGCATGTACAGGGTCTTCTGTACGGGAGAAGAATCTTCTCCTCGGGAGAAGATTCCAGCATCTCGAGTCGTCGCGCTACGGTCAGAGCATCTCCGCAGCGGGTAACCCTGACCCCACAACCAGCCCGATTAATAAGGTCAGTAAACAGCAACAACAATAGCGATGTTAGTAAAGGAAATAACCGCTTATTCCCCTCCCTCGTGGGAATTACCACAGAGGCGTTTGGGGTTTTCCGTGACCCAGGGAGAGCCACAGCCGACTCCAACCTCTGCAATTTGTTCCTACTCTTTCCCTCGTCCTCCTGATTGTTCCTGAAGTGCCCAGAATGAGGAAAGATGTCCCCACGTGTCCCTTAGCACCGAGTCCTCCCCGAGCGAGGAGGGGACAAAGGTAGGGGGAAAACCCCAGGAACTGGCACGATGCCCAAGGACTCCCGGTTTTGCAAATATGAGCCAAATTTACTCATCGAGCGCTGCTGCTTAAGAGATGCACGAGGGTGATGGGCACCACTCCAGACCATCCTCATGGAGCAGAACAATTCCCAACAATTCCTGGATTTCCTGGGCTCTGCGAGTCAAACAGGAGCTCCGCATGGCTGGGAGATGAAAGCCACGGTATCTGTTGGGATTGCATTCAAATGCGCTAGAACTGGTCTTTCAAGGCGATTATACATATTTACTGGGATTGAATATACACGTCTCTACAAGATGCCTCCCAGAAATAAGGCTTATCTACCAATCTAAAGATCTATACATATTTAAGTAACTAATTTTTTTAAGTTTTCTTTGTAGAAACTGGTCCCTATAAAGTCGGAAGCAACGAAGGATGGAGCGTACACTGATTTGGAGTGTTTTGACATGCAATTGGATTTGATTGCTAAAGAAGACTAGTTTGGTAGCCTTATTATGGGATGCTTCAGTGTTTGTTTATGCCCGTACAATATTTTTGGAAGTTATTTTTTTTCTCTGTGCGTGTAACAAAAAGAAAACGATTTGGTTATCTCGAAGGCTCGCTGCTTTTGGAATAAGCCGATTGTAAAATGTGGCACAGCCCCGTGCTGGGACGTGCAAAGGGGCTCAGTGGGTGCCAGCAGGAAAGGGAGGGTGAGTTCTGCTCAAGCACTGGTACGGGAAAAATGGATTAAATTTCTGCCTCTTCCAGATGTTTCCTATGGCAAGGGACTTCACCTATTCCTGTCTCAGGCTCTGTTGAGAAAGTGGATTATACGCTGCCTTCTCTCACCTCATTGGTATCTGTATTTTTGGGTATAGTTTAGCTTGTATGGTGTTTGACATTTTTTATAGTTGTAAGGATTCTCTTGTATTACAAACAAATAATCGTAACAGAAGACCTAATTAAATAGTTGGGAGGAAGAAAAGTATACAAGGAGGCTAAAATCTGTACCCTTTGAGAAAGTCTGAAGAATTCCATTTTGTTCTCTTTTTCTTTTTTTGCCCTGGGCCTACTAATGTATTTTCTCACTGTTTGAGGTGTTCGTAGTGTATATATTCCCCCGCTACCTATATTTCAGCCCTCCTGAAATATAGAGGCTTATTTCTCCAGTCTAATCTCTTCTTCTCCCTGTAACAGGCAGACTGTGTCTGGCCATTTGGGAAATAGTTCATAATTCCGTGCCTAAATAACTGGGTTTTGATAAAGGTCCAACACAGTGCTCTGAGAGCTGTTTTGTTTTTACGGATGGAGCAGACAGAGCAGAATGATGTTGCCTGCATACTAAGGGACTTGGCCTGAAGCCCACGCACACGCACCAAAGGCAAAATAAATAAATAAACATATCAATCAATCTTGACGTCACCAGGAAAAGGGTCACTGCCATGTGGAACGAGACATCTGGACAGTGAAGTCACTGCTCTGGAAAGATGCCACCGAGCAGTTCACATGCAGCACAATAGGATAAAATGACAGTCAAAAAAAGAAAAAAAGAAGGGGCGGATGAATTCTAATTGATGCTAAGTGAGCAGAGGTTTAAAGAAGGAGCTTCGTACCTTCTGCAAACCTGTCCATGCATCTAACTTTTTCCTGATGAAAAACTCCCGTGATTCCAATGCCAACCAGGCCCACAAATGAGGCCAGCCTGTCATCTCGCATGACACTGTCCCTCAGACTTTCAGAACCAGGATTGGAACAAGAACGAGCAGGATCTTACCACGCAACTAAAATTTGAATGTGTGGAGGAGGACCCTTTCCACAGTCCTACGGATTCGCACATGCAGGGATAAAGAAGATGCTCTTGCCCAGGTGTTTGCGTTACCTGCGGCTGTACACAACCACACACACACGTAGGCAAACCGGCAATCGTTCCGAGCAGCCCCAGCAACACACCACGGCAGCCTTTTGTAACAGCCTTGCATTCCACGGAATTATTTTTAAATGCACTTAAAGGAATACGCAAACTGCTCTATTTAATAAACAAAAAGGTTCTGAGAAGGAGCAACAAGAAATGTCTACAGGGAAGGAGGGACCCCTTGGTAACTCTTTCCCCTGTACCAACCAACTTGGTTCTGCAGGCTATTGTCTGTCTTTCCGTCTGTCCCCATGCAGGCACAGCATTGAAAGCAGCAGGAGATTGTTACTTATGGAAGCTTTCATCTGCCCTTTATAGCATCAGGACATCGCAGCCCATCCGGACGCCAGGATGCTCCTGGCACAATGGAGCATCTGTACCCAGAATGTGGCGGCTCCTCTCCAGCCCTGGGCATTCGTGAAACGTCCTAATTGAAACACAGCACAGGCAAGACGGAGCCTTTGTTGTCAGAGCCCAGATTCCTTCAAGACCGCTAAAAAAATCCACCCTCCGAGAGATGGGAATGTGATTGCCTGGAAAAACGACCGTATTTCTCAGCACCGGCTCTTGGTGCGGTTTAAATCAGCACCGTCCAGCTGACCCCTACGGGGTGATGCCAGTTCACGAATGGGCGCTACAATCAGTCATTTTCCATGTGCAAAAACCAAAAACGTCCGAAATTTGGGGGGGGGGAGAGGGGGCAGGGAGGGGCGGGATGCAGCGCAGCGGGGGCACCGCCCGCAGGCCCGGGGAGCGGGGGTCGGTCGGGCCGGTTCCCCCGCTTCCCGCGGCAGCGGAGGCCGTTCCCTCCCCAGCCCATCGCCTGCCCCCCCGGCCCGGCTTCCCGCGGCCCCCCGCCGCCTAAAGCGATTAGCGGAGCGTGCCGGCGCCCCTCGCCCGCTGCTCCGCCGCAGGGACCGCGCGACCCGGGGAAGCGGGGGGATTAAGTGGAAGGATGCGGAGGGGACACCGCGCCGCTTACCGGAACCGGGGCGAGTCCTTGATG
Organism: Caloenas nicobarica; assembly: GCF_036013445.1. Classification (NCBI taxonomy): domain Eukaryota; kingdom Metazoa; phylum Chordata; class Aves; order Columbiformes; family Columbidae; genus Caloenas; species Caloenas nicobarica. The sequence continues at coordinate 5,715,795 of NC_088266.1, forward strand.
CACTCCTCGAACTCCACCGTCATCCTGCCGGCTCGGGCCGCAGCCGCGCTCAGCGCTCAGCGCAGGAAGCGCATCGCCCGCCGAGCGGCCCCAGGACGCGCTCAGCCGAGCGCCCGCCCGCCCCCTCCCGCCCCGCGCCCGCCGCCGCGGCGGGGATGAGCGAGCGCGGCCGCCGAACGCCGCCGGACGCTGCCGAACGCCGCCCAACGCCGGCCGCCAAACGCCGCCCAACGCCGCCGCCCCGCGGCGCGCAGGGCCGGGCGGGCCCGGGTCCCCTCTCGCCGAGCAAAGGGGCGGCGTCCCCGTGTCCCCGCGGGCTGCCCCCGGTTCCCTTCGGCGTTCCCTCGGCGGTGCGTCCCGCTTTGTTTGTAGGTGACGAGGGGTTCTCAGGCACCGCCGCGCGTGTTTCGCGGCCGTGACAGCGGCCGCCGCCTCGCGCACCGACCCACGCTAATTGGTGCGGTTGAGCAATTAGCTCCGCTCGTTTGCACCGGAGGGTTGCCACGGGGTTGTGTGCGCTGCAGGAAAAAAAAAAAAAAAAAAATCGTCAAACTGTCCCGGGTGCACGGTGCGATTCTGTAGCAGCAGTGTCAAAAGGATTGGCATCAATCCTGTTATTGCTTAATCTAGCTTTTAATTTTCTGTGCGCGGCGGATTTGCTGCCGTGCACTAAATCTACAGTAACTCCTCCGAAGCGAGTGTAATCATCCAAGGAAGGCAGACAGACAGACATCTGGGCTTGTGGGTCCAGCAGAACTGATCGTGTTTGCTGCAGGACACAGCAATGTGATGTGGCGTGGACAAATGACGCTAATTACGGTGGTCTTCGTTCTGATTCTGCGCCCATCGAGCGCCACAGACAGAACAGTATAAACCACATCATTCAAGTTTTATATGAATTGAAGACTGAGAGAATGGCCTGAAGTGTAAATCTCCATGTTTTAAGAAAATGCATCCTATGTAATATGGACCTAAACTAAAATTAAGAGTCAGATGAACAGGAGGGCCAGGGGCATCTGAATCCATGACAAAATGTCATGGTGAAACCTTATGTCAACCGTGGACAGAACCATGATGAAATTAGATGAAATGACATGTTCGGTGCCATTTCCATACACAAACGATGGATAAAATTCACCTCTAGACCAGTTTCCCATTTCCATCCGAGTTCCCTGACCTGCTTCATTTGTCAGGCACAGTCAAGAGCAAAAGTCTGCCTTATTTAACACAATTATGAGGCACTGGAAGGTTCTGAGGAAAAGGAATTATCCTCGCTGATCACCCTGGTCCAGGAGAAGGGGCGAGGTGACCTCTTGTGGCCTCTGTTTCATAAAAGCCAGATCAATACAATTTTTTTGTGGTTCTTCCAGCACGGATGAAAGCGTGTGGATATTTCTGCCTGCATGTGCGTGTGTGCACAAGGGATTAGAAATTACCATCCTCTTTAAAACTGAAACTCATCAGTTTCATTATAATAGAGTCTGGATGCCATTGTGCGAGTTGAAAGCTGGTTGGATTTTTCCATTCAAAACAGATCTCAGATTTGTGTGAGGGGGGCAGGGATTTTTCTGTTGCTCTCCCTGTTTTGCTAACGAGTTGGGCGATTGTTTATGCTGGTTTCTGGGGGAAAAGGAGCTGGTGGTGTAGGTCCACAGCGGTGGGTTAAAGGTGGACTTGGAAGTGCTGGGTTAAGGGTTGGACTCAATGATCTTAAAGGTCTTTTTCACCCAAAACGGTTCCATGATTCTCTGACTCATTGGGCAACCGAAGCCCCCAGACCTGTGCCGGGAACAGCCCGAGGGATCAATTTCCTTTAGAAATTGACAAAAAAAACCAAACAAAGGAGCTGACCAGCTCAGGTGGTTTTTAATGGCAAAAGGTAAAGCAGACAAAGGCGCTCGCTGAAAAACCTCTGCTTGCAGTAAAACTGAAGAGAACACACAGGAGGATTCAAGACGGGTTTGTTCCCGGGGGGATCACTGCCTGGGTCACCTTCAGTCTGTCACTGTTTCCTTCCAGGCAAAAGGAAAATCCCCGGCAGAGAGGGGCCCGGCCCTGCGGCCCGCTCAGGCCGCCGGATCCCCGGCCTCACGTCAGCCGGCGCGCCGGCGGAAGCGGGCGGAGCGGGGCGGGCCGCCGGCGGGAAGCCCGCCCAGGCCCTGCCCTTCTCGGCGCCGAGGGGTGGGCAGGCCGCCCGTGTGTCCCTGGGCCCCAGCGGTGCCCTGAGCCGCTGTAGGGCTGTGGGCAGCAAAGATGGTTTCCCCCCCAACCCGGTACCTAGTGTTCTTTCAGTACTTTGGCACTAAATATAGGTAGGTGCCTCAGCTGCCTGGTCACCCATGTGCGGGAGCAGTCACCCACCCGGGGGGGGATAGCGGTGGGTGATGAGGGGAGAGCTACAAGGAGGGGTTGGGGAAAGGGTGGGTGAGTGTTTTGGGTGATAAATCCATGGCTGAGCAGGGGACAGCAGACAGGGAACCAGACTCTTCTTTCTGCTCTTGTCTCTGAGGGGATGGGGCAGGAAATGCATAAAATAGGCAAAGAGAAAACATCAAAGAACGGAGAAGAAGGGAAAATTGTGGTCTCAGGCTCTGGGGGGGTGGGTAAGTGACTGTATTTCCTGCAGTGGGGGTGGTTTGTTGTGCACTTAGTGCTGTGGCCGGTGCTCAGTGGTTCACAAACCTCCAGAGATGCTGGTGAAGGGATCTGTGGGCTGAGACGCCTGCAGAATTGGCTGAGGTTGGGTTTCCTGAGGCCCTAAACACCCCAGCGTGTTGCTGTGCTTTTTTACATTAAAAAAAAAAAAAAGACTGTGGGAGAACTTGTGCAGCTCCGACTCATGGAATTGTGCCTATCTTCATGAGGATTTTGCAGAATAATACCATCATATGCCAAAACCCACAATTCTTTTGTAGTGCATGGTCTGTGGCACTGTGGGTACTGACCTAAGTTACTTCACAGGTAGGTTGGGTTTAGCCTCAGGACGTCTCTCTGCACTTCAGCAGCTTTTGTGAATGGCTGTGACTTCTGCAGTAGAGAAGGAAGTTCTTCACAAACCATATTCATGGTCTTTTAGCCCCTTTATGACATCCACAGGGCTTGTAAGAAAGGGACCTGCAACTGGGCCTGAAATAGCTTCATCTGCAAACTCTTTTCTAGTGTAATTGATCTGCCTTACCTTCCCAACATATCACCCTCCATCTAAGGGTGAGTCCAGAGGGTAACATTCAAAGGGTGATTTTTATTTCCATCCTTCTGTCTTGCAAATAGCTACTGCATCTGCTTTCCTGTCCATTCATCAAAGTGTTTGGTCCTTGCAAGTTCTGTAAAAAGATCCAGGTGACTCAACAGCAAACAGTTTGATGACTGCCTCCCATTAACTTCTGGATGTGTTTGTGGAGTCTGTGTCAAGTCCTTGGGTCTTGACACATCAGTAACTATTGCATTTGTTTTGCTCTGCAGTGGCGTTATGGAGACTTCGAACGATCAGTCAATAGTTGGAGTCCAGAATTACTTGGAGGTAGGTCTTTGCTAATCATATTGTCATTAAGATGAAACTTCTAGAGTCACATTGTTGAGCTACAGACATTATCAAGGATAAATATTTTTAGATTGACACTCAATAAAAGACACTTGCATAGTGCTAAACAGTGTAATATTCAAAACAATCAAAGTGATGTCAATATACAGGTGGGAGGAATAGGTCAGGGTGGAGTTGGACACATTGAGATCCTGAAACAGATATGAACTCTTCAGTGAGATTTGAAATGGAGGGATCCGAGTCCAGAACTGATTCTGAGAGCCTCTGCTCAGGTGCTGGCCCACCTGATGGTAATTAAGCATGTGAGCTTCTTTGGCACTTGTGGCCTTGCCTCTGCTCATTCATAGAACTGTCTCAGTTCTGAGCAGGCTTAGGTGCTCTGTGTCTAGGTCATGTCTAAGTCCTTTATAGATTTAGCAGCTAGATGCTGTGTGCTCCTGGGAGAGGATGTTTCTCATAGATGTTTTCAGACACGACACAAACCACAGCAGGATATCCATTGTTCCAAAGGAAAAAAATGCTTCGTTTCCATTCTTCTGGAGTTCTTCTAATTGCTGGAGAATAAAAGGTGTGATCCTGTCATCACTGTTGTTCCTGTGCTGCTCCCAGGGATTTCCAGGATGTAAAAATGGCGGTTTGGGCTTGGAGTGAGTGTGCAATAGGAGTGCAAAACACCCGCTGTTACACGGCCGAGTAGAAAGTGCGTCACTTGCATAGGGTAAACGCTCAGCACGCCTGAATGTTTGTGTAACCCAATTGTAATTTAATTACAAGCTGCTGTTGAGCTGCATTTATTTGAGCAGAGCAGGTGAATCCCATGGTCCTGAGCAGGGCAGGAATCAAAAGGAAGCTGCATGATTTTTCTTTCATGTCGTAGAAGCATCATGAATGAAGCTTGTGCCTGTTTAGAAGAGATTGTTGAAGATGTTGGAACTGCTTGCTTGAGGTTAGATCGTGGCTTTTTGTTATTCTGTTCTAATTTTTGGTCAGACTGTCTAACCTGAGACCGCAAACCGTAGCAGTTTGAAGGTGATGCACCCACCATGCTTGTACGTGATGGTCTGCGCTCTGTGTGCATTAGCCACAATCCTGTGAAGGATCAGAGCTGTTGAAGAGCTGCTCCGGGAGCAGACCTGCTGCCTACCCAGCCACTCTGTGATAACGACCAAGACATTTCCACGCTGGGCCTGGTTTTACTGAGCGAGGGCGATAGTTCTTGCGTGCTCTTGCTAAGTGGTCTGCAGAAGGAACGTGTGATGAATTACGGTTTGAGTAAGAGTTCTCAGGGTGTGTTTGTATGGCTTCTTGCCTGAGACCCTTGTGGAGAAAGTGTATAAATACTTTGCAGATCTTGAAAGTAGAGCCCCAAAGGACTTTCTATCTCATTTATCTAATCCTCTGAACCATCCAGTGTCTCAGCCCCAGGCGCCGGACTTTGGGTGAGCCCAGCAGTTGTTTTGCATTATCTGACTAACTTTGTTTTAATAGGCGAATGGGTAGGATGGGTGATTAGAGGAAAAAAGAAGAATAAAAAAAAAAGAAAAAGATAAACTTATTTGGTGTTGTCTTTTCACAGTATCAGCACTTTGCAGGCCAGTTCTGGGATATGTGCTTTGCTTTCATGTGGTGGTATTGATGCTGGGCACTGCTGAGCAGGGCTGTGTCTATTAGAACCACATGGGAAGTCTTAAAGCAACTTTAATAGAAAACTTCTGGGGCCTGTAGGAATTTGTCTTCCTCCGTTTCTCTGCAGCCTTGAACTTCACAACTTTCCAAAGCCAGGAAGGCAAATGAAGAGAAGGGCAAAATTAAATCTGTGATGAGATCCTTACTGTTTTCTAAATGTGTTCAGACAGTTGTTTGCAGTTAGAGACAAGCAGATAACCTGTGGGGTTTACACCTCATGTTTCAACAGCTGTGCCCTTACAAGTATCCTGGGCTGATGTCTGTGTGACAGGGTGAAATTGCTGGACAGGAGCAGAAGGCCTGTCCGTAATCCTTCATCACTGTAAAGCACTTTGTCATACGGGACACGGATGCTCTTGTAGTCCCCAGCACTGGTGTGTAACAGAGCCCTGGGGCTGTCTAGAGGAAACTGAGGCTTGGTTTAGTTCAGGGACAGATGTAGATATTTGAAGGAGCTTTTAAAGTATCTTTGAGGGGGGTAAACTTTGCAGACAACCCTTTCCTTCTTTTTTGGAGGCGACGTATTTGTCTGGAAGCACTTGGAAGCCCAGCTTGCTAGTGATGGGTCCAAACCAAAATTCCAGACCTTGGTTCCACAGATCGGGAAGTTTCAGTCCTGTGACTTGGCTCCCTCCCCTTCCTTGTGGAAGCTAACGAGATGCAGAACTTTGTGTGTCGGTCTCAATTCTTACAAATGTCCCTACCACAAGGGAGGATCTCCTGTGTAGCACCTTTTGCTGAAGTGAGTAGCTGTTGCTTGTGCTAACAGGTACCACATGGGAGGCCTGCTGAGACCTCCAGGGGCATTGGGATGGTACAGATATATTTGCATAGGTGAAGGGGTAATTTCTGAATTGGCTACAGGCTCGTTCAGCAGTCCAGAAATTCTCTCTTTAAGGAGATTAATTAGGATGGGATATAAATGAAATATTAAAATTGGAGTCTGCAATCCTCTGTTCCTCTCCAATCCGCTTTCCATAGTGCTCAGCTCCTGCTGATGGAGAAGAAGAGATCCAGCATTCTTATTATCCAGCTTTGTTCAGCTGCAGTGATGGAAATGAGATGCAGTGTGGGATCCAAGGAGATGCCGTAGCCAAACCTCTCCAAGCCCATAACAAGAGAAGAGGATGTTTTCCATGTTCTGTCCTGTTCTTTCTCTCCCACTGCCCTCACTCCACTATGTTCTCACTGGCTGGTTTCTGCCTGATGAGAAAAGAGGGGGAGAAGAGGGTGGAGGAAGGGTGGAGCCTGCAAAACCCAAACAGATCTTTGCAGAAACTTTGCTCTTAAAATGCAGCTTCTGCTTTAAGATGAATTGCTGAGGCATAAGCTGAGGTCTAGTGCAGAAGACTATTTAATTTCTGTCTGCTTCTCTCTGCTTACGGGTAATAAATAAAGATTTTCATTGTTCATTGTAACCACATGTGAACTCCAAATAGAACGATTAGGAAGGGGAAAAGGCTGGGGTCATTTTTGCTCTGTTTCCCAGGCCTTCCCCTGCAGCTCAGTTATGTTTTTTCCTGGCTTCCCTCTGCATTTTAAGGGTATGTTTCTGAGAGCCCAGAATCCCGTCTGCTCAAATAGTAGGAGTCTGGAAGGTATTTGAGAGTCAGCAGTTCAAATTTCATTGACTATTGGTACCAAATTAAAATCTAATAAGGACTGCTGCTGGGTTCACTACTCGGGAGTGGAGAAGGGAAAGAGAAGAACATTTCTAGTCATTCGTCTGGTTTTCTGCTTTTTTTGTTGTTTTTCAGTCTTTCAGATATGCTTCACTCATTCCCTGTAACAAGTTACATTGGATTTTCTGTCTAAGGGCCTGACCTCACAAAGAAGAACGTATTTTGCAGCGCTCCAGCAACCTACTTTAAACCTACTGTGGTTTTAACATTGCTTTAGAAACCTTGGTATTCTGATAACTTCCTGACCCTTAAATATATAGCATCTAATTAACTGTGTTAGCATCTCTTTTGCTCTCTTTTGTGTGCGCATCTTGATTAAAAGACACCATATTAATGACTTATTTAGCGAGGTTTTATTGACTTTCCCAGCAGGAACCTGTGGTAATTCACTCAGTTGTTTTTCCAACTCTTTGTTTGTAGGCAGAAAGGAAAGGCAGAAACAGTGTGGGGATAAAACCCAGCTGTGTGGAGAGGAACACTTGGGAAAGGGGAAAAAAATCATAGCCACAGGTGGATTCTCCAGCAAATCTCTGCCAAAATCCATATGGGGAACCTACAGGATCTCAATCACTGTCCTTCACCTTGTGTTAATAGTAAGTTTCAGCTGGTTGCAATAGTTTTCTAACTGATTTTTAAAGTACATCTCAGCTGCAGTGCGATTTTAAGGCCTTTTAGCTCCAATAAACTTGAACTCTGTGACTGTCAAACTTGAATTCTGTGATGGTATAAATATTACTTGTCATTTTCTGCTCTAGCCTTTCTGTGGCAAAGGTCTTAGGGTGAGGGGCACATTGCCTGAATATTAAGGCAGCTCTAGTTCCAGAAGAAAAGTACTCTTGAGGATCAGCCAAGTCCTGCATTAATGCAACTGTAGAAGCAACGAATATAAGGAAGTTCCATTTTGTGACTGTCAGTGTCGTGTGCTTGTCTGGTGGTTATTTGTACCTGCTGGAGTAGCTCAGAGTCAGCTCCTCAACTACTGGTGCATTTTATGAGATCTGTGTCTTGATTCTTAGATCTGTTTATATTTCTGTTTCTCAGCGGGACTAATAAATGCATTACATCAGTGCTGTGCTACTACTCATTGCGTCCTCTGGCTCCCTGTCTGCTCTCAGCAATTAATGGAAGCACGTTGCCCTCTGTAACCCTGCTCCCTTCGTGGACAGAAAAGAACTTCTGCCTGCAGCAATAAACCATAATATTTTACGCCGTTCTGGCCTGCCCTGGAAGCAAAGGATGCAGCCTGAGCTCCTTCAGGCTGATGTCATTCGGACATCGCTGTGTGCTGTTCCCATCACTGTAACGCTTGGGTTCTGCAGCTCTTTAAAGATCCAAGTCCAGTTCTTTGCAGTAAATTGCAGGGGTGGTGTCTGGGTTTAAATGTGTGATTCTCTGTCCTCCTTCCCGCTCACCCAATGATTTAAAGCAAAGAGTAGGGAGATTAATATTTTTTACTTTATTTTGGATGTGTGCGGAAGCTCGCATGGCATTTTTGGATGTGATGTTTGAGGCAATTTCAGGACAAAAGGTGAGAAGCCACTGGTGCTGGAGGAGCCCCCAAACAGGCTCTTCTCCATCCCTTTGCAGCCTGTGGTAAAACTCCCAATAACTTCTCTGTGTGCGCAATAAGGAGACATGCAGTTAGTGAGGAGGGTGTTTTTTTCCTAATTAGCTCGAAGCGGGTGCGCTTTTCATGACTCCATGTCGTTTTGGCTTTCAGAAGGCAGCGCAGAACCTGAGGCCCATCGTTCCCATCAAGTTCCACATCTCCAGCCGAACAGACACGGGCGTCCATGCGCTCTGCAATGCTGCTCACCTGGACATCCAGAGGGCACCGGGGAAGCCTGTGCTTAGTGAGAAACAGCTCGTCCTCGGTCTTAATTACCACCTGAAGCCTGAGCCAATCCGGTGAGTTGGTGGCAAGTCAAAATCTGTTTATTTTGCGCTTGCTGGAGAAAGGAGGAAATGCAGCAATGATCTCCCATTCTTTCCCTTCCAAACAAGGACCAGGAGAGTCATCGGAGGGGGAAGAGGGAGTAAAATCCTTGGAATTTGAGCACAGGAAGGTTCTGTGAGAGCCTCACTACTAGAGGCACATAGTTCCTGTTAGTGGCTGTTTCTCATATTGTTTTAACTGCCCTTTCTCCCTGGATGCTTACAGTTCCTTTGACAGCCCTCAGACAGGTTTGGGAACAGCATTTCCTCTCTGTGGCTGCCACTAGAAATGCATGACTGTCAGTCCCCAGAAGTCCATACGGGAAATTTCTCTCCACCCCCACCTTATTTGCAAAAGTGTGTTTTAGCAGTTTGCAGAGTCAGTTGAGTCTTCCTCTGAAAGTAAAGGTTTCGCAGTGGTTATCGGAAGAAAAAGCAAATACTGATGTCGCTGCTTTCACTGCACATCCCACAGCCAGGAACAAACCAGATCACGCATCCCAAACCTGAAATTGAGTATTAGCATGATAGTATTAGATTGACAGTTTTGCACTTACAATTCCAGTTCCTCTGCTGCCCTCCTAAAGCAGCAGCTGGCTTCCTCTGCAGAGAGAGGCCAGGACACAGAGCAGATCTCTCTCTCTCTCTCTCTCTCTGTCTCGCTAGCTGAGTTGCATGCTGAACATCTGAGAGTTACTGTCCCTTGACAGCTTTCACCTTCTTTGATATATGTGTAAAGAGCCTAATGCAGCTGCTGTGGGCTGGGACTGGGGATGATTTCTTTCCAGACTGCTGTGTCAATTAAAAAAAAAAAAAATAGAGATTCTGAAATAGCATTTGACTTGTGTGGGGTTTTGGTGGCTATTTTTGCTCAGACTGAAAACTAGGTCAGAATCTATACGCGCTGGAAGTCAAACGCTTTCTGGATGCTCTAGCGGTAACAGGGAACATGAAGTAGGTCATCGTTTTCATTTCCTTCCTTAAAAGACTAAAGCAGTTGTTTGAGAGTCAAAACGAGCTGGTTTTACAGCCAGAGGGAAGCTCTGCAATAATGAGTCTGTTCTATGTGTCACCAGCCACTGAATTTCAGTCTCTCCCCTGAGTTTAGGCTTGTCCCTTGTGAGTTGTGTTGTCTGGCTTTAATGGAATAAGTTGTCCTGGGGAGCAAAACTGCTGGTGTGACCCTGCCACTTTTTATACTATTAATAGTAGTCATACAGGTAAATAGTTGTAGCTGGCTTTGTGATACCTCCACTGATCACTCCCAGCTCAAAAAGGATCGCTGCTGAAGGAAGTTTTAAGTCGGAGAGCGTCTCCAAAAGGAGGGAGCAGTGGGATTTCACAGACAGCAAAAGATTTTTGTCTCGCGCTGAGATCTGACGGGTACTCGTGAGGAGGTGATCTCTCTGACAGAATCAATATGGTCCTGAGCAGTTAGAGGGTCTGAGTTTATCAGAATGCAGTCGGCTCCACTCCTTCCTCCCTTGGGCTGAACCTTTTAGAAATGGTTCAGCTGCTTTCCATTAAGGAGCTTGGTGATGGGCATGAGTCTGAGCGTATTCAGCAAGCATCCCCTCCCTCTGCAAATATTACTTTGCCAAGAAGAATTCTCTACTAATGCCCAAGAGAAAACTCAGCACTTTCATGTGGTTGCAGGCAGGGAGTGATGGAGGGAGGGATCTTTGTGAGAACACGTTATTGTCGATAGAGCTTGGAAGGGAAACGAGATTCCGATCTGGCTGACTGTATCATCAGCAATAATAACCATCTTTGTAGCGCGATGGGTCTCTTCTGTCAACTGATCTGTCTTCTAGATTTGCGAAGCATATTTGAAAGGATCTTATCCTCAAAGATCAGAGTGTGTTGCGTGGATGGAGTAACTTAAGGAGGACTTTGCTGTCACTTAAGTAGGGACGGTAATAGCGCAGACTTGCACCTTCTGTTTCTGGTTTCAGTTTTGTAAGTGCACAATAAAAGCTGTCCGGGCAACAAGAAGACAGAGCTGGGATTCCTCCCACCTCCTGCAAATTGGCATTTAGTTTCTCTTGTCAGTGCAGAGAGAAGGATGTAGTTCTGGAAGACATCTCTGTGTCTAATACATTGCTATTTCTACTTAGATGTCTTTGGGCTTTTTTACCTTCAACCTCCTCTGAAATTCAGGCTCTGTTGAAAAGCTAAAGAATGCCATGAGTCTTTATTTACCAGCAGTCTATCAAAAAATGGAATCTTAACAAGACCTGAAATGTAGCTGCTGGAATAAATGCTTGGAAAACATTCTGAGCTAGAAAGGGCCTGTGGTAGCAAATGCATCTGCTGGGAGAGGCAGGAAAGGATGCCTGTGTGGAAGAATCATGTGAGCACAAATAGGCTTTTCCGAAAGAATCCCTCTGTCAGAGGGAGTAAAAGGATGATTCTTTAATAAAAATGCATAGGCATTAACAAGAGAAGCTCAAGGTAGAAGAAATGCTTGTGGAGGCATGTAGACAGAGGAAAGTAAATGTAATAATTATATTATTGTGTTTAGAAGAGACTGGAGGTCCTGGGTTCAGACTCCATTGCAGGCCTAGGGGATGTAGTTTGCATTTCTACTGCGAGTTTGTAGCAGTGCAGCAATCTCCTGGGCTTGTTATTGCAGATCTTGGTGGAGGCCTGTGGCTCAGCTTTAATTTGTTCTTCTATGGTCTGAGCCTTGGCAGTCGAGGGATGTGAGCCAGAGGCACTTGAGCTGGCAAAAATCCCCGAAGCACCAACCTTTTTAAAATAAATAAATAGCTTTGTCTATTACTCGTTCCCAAATGTTTTTTTGGCTGCCTTGGGTCCTTTCTCGCTATGTCGAACTCCAAAGACAGAAAGGCACACAGCAGGAGAAAAACTACCTTCTAAAGAGAGATATTGGCTAAAATGACACCTGCAGAGGATTATGCCAGTGCAGTAAGTGACTCCTTGCTGCACCATGGTGAGCAGCCAGTAGTCTGGCATAAGAGAGAATCAAATCCAGTAAAAACTGCTGCTGACATGTTGAGCTCAGTGATAACACTCTGGGTGGGGGAGCAGAACCAAGGGGAGCTCTGTTTTCTCCCTTGCCAGAGGGAAGGGTGTTTTTCCCCTCCGACAAGGGATGTTTTGCCCTCTGTACCCTCCCTTCTGGCTTTCGAGACGTCTGTGTTTGATGGTAATGGTGGCGTCGGCTTAGAGAAACAAAGCAAATTCTCCTTGTTGCTTATAGAAGAAAAGCAGGGGAGTTCAGCTGCCTAGAAAGCTGCTTCTTGAGTTACCTGCCCAGAGTCAGTGGAAGACGAGCAGATGTGAACATTCCCAAAAGCCATTTTCTGCAGACGTGAAATGTCTCCCAGGAGGTGTGCTGTGCACCGCATTCTGCTGGCTTCAGACAGACCGAATGTAGGCGATGCTGGGATGCACCTTTATTTTCATTGCTGTGGCAAAGTCCTGTTTGTCTTGGAGGTTGTGGGGGGAGGTGGGAGGGAAGTGACCCAGTTTCAACCATCTCCATCTGCTCCAACGCGCTGTAGCTGCCTTGGAGAGGGAGCACGGAGGTGTCCGTTGTTGGGAGAGTCCTTCCCGCTCGTGTTTGGGACTGTGGTTCTGCAAAAGCAGGAGAGCACGGTGTTGGGAAGGTGTGCTCTGCAGCTGGACAGGGAGGGAGTCAGCTGGCTTTGGGAAATCACCGCTTCTCAGCCTAAGTATGATGAAGAAAATGGGCAACATCAGCCAGATGCAGCACAATTTGGTGGGCTGGGAGGTGCTAGTGCAACAAATAATATCCGTCGCCATTTCTTAACTGAAGGACCGATCAATCTTGTGATGGCGCGAGCATCCCCAAAACGTGTTGATAGATGACCCAAAGTCCATTTCACTGTGTATTTGGTGAGAGGGGTTGATGCCAAGGCTCTTCTGCCTCCTTCTAGTTGAGAGGTCCCTGTGACATCCTACAAGTGCGAATCCTTGGTCCCTCGTCAGTCACTCACTGTCAGGAAAGCATAATATTTAATTAATTGTAAGTACAGATTCTCAAAGAATCCATTACACGTTTCAATTCCCATCTATGTGGTGATCAGGTGAAAGCCTTTGAATTAATGTGTGAAATTTCCCTCCATTGCACTCATTCTCTTCTGTCCTGGCAGCATTTTGAACGCCTACCGAGTGGCTGACAGCTTCCACGCGCGCTTCTCTGCGCTGTCGAGAACCTACGTTTATCGGCTGTTGATGGGCTGCCGTCACTATTCTGAAATACCCGTGTTCGAAAGGGATCTCTGCTGGGCTCCGGCGGGAGGGTAAGTGTATTCTATTAAACCTCATCAACGCCCTGGGAGGGGTTGGCTTTTCTGGGGAGCGGGAAGGGGGTGATTTCCACACGTGAGACCAGATTCTCTGTTCATATTGACAAGATTTCCCCATTGAAATCAGTGCAGCTGCACTGAGTTATGTTCAGAGACCCAAGACTTACGGCTCTTTTTAATTGTACTGCCAGTTGTATCTGCGATAAACACGCTTAGCGCTGCTCAAATGCCCAGTAACCCTGGGTAGAGTCCCTCACCTTCCTCCCCGTGGAAGTGAGGAGCGTTTCCTCAGCCGACCCTGCCAGTTCATCCAAGCAAAGCCGTTCGGACAGCTGGCTGGAGGAGCCGCGCTCTGATGCGATGCAGACAGGCAGAAATGCGAATCTCAGAGTTTTAGGTGTGACCACACAGGCCGTCAAGAATGAAAATTCCTTTTTTTTTTTTTTTCCCCCAGACCTATTTTACATGACTGCACATAAATCTGCTCTCTCGTTCCCCAAGTGCTTGTGTGTTTGAATAATGAAAGCCAATGAGTCTGAGCAACCCTACAACAACAAACCAGCGTATCTAGCTCAGAATTCACTCGTGTTCTTGGACTAGCCACTGAGTCATAACAAATCAGTGCTTGTATATGCAAGGGAAGAAAAACAAATGCAGTGCCATTTAAAAAAACAAACTTAGGGTTTGATAAACAGTGGGTGAGGGAAAAACAAACAAACCCCAGAAGATAATTTGTTATTGTCCTTTAGTTTACATTGTACTGAGATAAACATACCGGAGTTTTCCACATTATAGAGAAACAGGTTTGTAGCCAGTTATGGTAATTTCATCACCACTGTTGGAATAGTGATTGCAGGTAGTGAAAGAAATGTAATCTCAACTGTCCTAGCAGAGGAACAAAGGTGATATTGTCCTAACATTAAATTGCTGACTTTCTTTTCTGTATCTGAATTCCTTTGCTTGAGACTATATGAGCAGACCTAGATACTTCAAATGAAGAAATCTGGATGACGCTTGGCATTCTGAGTTTTACCCTTGGCCCTTTCTTCTGTATCTCCTTGGGTTTACCGGCTTCATCTCTGACAGTTTGCTCACTCATTCCATTTGTGTTACTTCCTAATTTCATCTTCTGGCTGTTGCAAATCTAAGGTTTGGAAAACCATCGTAGTGTTTGATATTTTCTTACCTGGCAACAACTTTTGCAGTTTATAGGATCCAGATACCATGAAGGATTTTAGCAATTTGAATAGTTATTTGAAATGAACTGTTAGAAGAAGCACAGCAGGATAAAGGTTTGTGTAAAGCCTGTGTCTGCCAACCCCTCCTCCAGCCTGGGCTTTGGAATATCTTCAGACCTCAGGCCGCTTGGCATCTTGGTTTGTGGTTTGGGCCATTGCAAGACAAACTCCATCTTGCAAAATGTGTTTCCACAGTGGTGCAGTGTTAAACCTGCGTGCCAGGTTCAAGCCTCTCATCAATTAATTGGACTTTGATCCACCTAAGGTACCCAATGCTCCCTTCCTTTTGCCCTTTGTTTAATTTCAGCCACCTGAACGTGCCAGCCATGCAGGATGCAGCACAGTTCCTGCTGGGAACCCACGACTTCAGCACCTTTCGCTCACGGAACTCTGAAACGCCTTTCCAGTCGCCCATCAGAACCATCGTCCAGGCGGACGTTCGACCTTCTTCTGGTTTCCTCTCCCATCACTACGAGCACAGGTGAGAGCCCAGATCAGCTCCGATCAGCTGGTGCTCGGTCTGAGCCGCTTGGAGAACTCACCTGCTGTTTGCTTCACGTCCTGTGCTGGTGTCAGCACGTTCTGCCCAGTGACAGCTCAGAAAGGACATTTCTTTCCTTCTCCTCCGGAGCAGGAAGGAGGGCAGCGAAACTGGTCCAGTTTGTGCGTTAAAAGGCAGGATATTATAAACTGATAGATGGAATCTGGCACAGAGCAACCCCTGTGAGGTACTTCCAGCATTTTGGTTGCTAAAGACCAGCTCTGCCAGGGGACAGGATTTATTTCCCCCCCGCAACTGCTGTCCCAGCTTTGCCTAAAGGCTGCAAATAGAAGGAAAAAACCCAGCCAACACCTGGGTCACTGCTATGCAAATCCTCTCGCTTCACACCAGGAACTCCTGCTGTCTTCCCAGGGGATGTTGATGAAGGGAAGTCCAATATTCCTCAGTCATTACATAAACAAAAGATTGTTGAGCATCAGGTTCTTTCAGTACCAGGTCTTGCAAGTATGGAAATTAAGTGGCTGGATATATTCTCTGTCTAGCAGAAACTGAAGTTTTTTTCCCAGAAAGATCATGGATATTTATTATCTGAACACAGCTTTTGCTTTCATGCTGGCTTCTTTCACAGATACGTGGCTGTTGTCTGTCTCCAAACCACATTTTCCTGCTTTCTGGTGAGGAGAAAACCCTTTTCTTTGTAGTTTTCCCCAATTTGAATGCCTGCTGAGCTCTCTGTAACAGTAAGTGCCATGCTCCAAGCTTCGGAACCTCACTGCACTTTGCAAACAGCCCACTGTTTCTTTCCCCATGTCTTCGAACAGCGTATTTTGCCTGCATTAGTGTGACACAAAAACTGAAAGGGAGCTGCAAAAAGAAACAGAGAAAGATCTGTACGCTCAGAGGAACCCTGTTCTCTCAGTTCTTCCCAGTTCCTCCCATTTTGTCTGGTTCCTGCTTTTCCTGCTCAGCGTTGGGCACACGAGGCCAAAAAAAGCTCATGAGAGAGACAGAGAGGAAACCTAAAAACTGAATCAAAAGCATCAAGGTAGTTGCTGATGGAGTATTTTTTGCATTTAGTGGCACATGCATCCAAACTTGAGTTTTGTATCAAGTCATTTTTATAATGTGTTGATATAAATTATTTAATGAATGTTTAGGCTGAAGGGGATGGCTTTGAGAAGCTGAGTTTCAATGCATATAAATGGCATTTAACTCTCTTAGAATACTTTGTTAGTAATAACCACAACCATGAGTTTTCAGATCTAGAGAAGAAAAAGTTGTGGGGTTTGGGTCTTTGTGGCAGACTAGGTGGGGTTGGGTTTTTTGGTGGTTGTTTGTTTTTTTTATTACAGTGTCCTAGTTACTTTTAATCTGTAAAACTCTCCTTCTGGGAACAGTTGCAGACATGGAGCTTTGTGTTTGTTTGCTCATTTTGCAAATAAGACAGCAAATACCCCTGAAGTGCATGTGGATTGCTTCCAGAATGAGCTGTTCCTGCAATGCAAGGGCTGGGATAGCAGGAAAAGCTTATAAATAAGTTTCTTTTTTTTTTTTTTAACCTAATCTAAGGAGATTTATTTTCTGCTTCAGAGGGAGGAATCTGTAGAATGATAAACCGTGGTCTCTTGGTCAAATAAAGCAGCTTTTCTTTCTGATTCGTTCCTTCCTTTCTGAACTTGAACCAACCTCCTGAATTGGCCACTTGTCTGTTTCAAAGCCTGACTGTTCAAGTGATTCCTTCCATCAAACTCAGTTGCTCAGCAACACTGGAAGTGAGTTAGTGTCCCATCCCTACAAAATGCTTTTGAATGCTCAGGATGTGTTCAGAAATTTTGCCCCCATCAAGTATTCCTGGAGAGCAATTGCGCTCTCACCTGTTTTGTAGCTGAATATGTATTATTCATTGCAAGGTGCTGGCTGCTGCTGCCAAGTGGGGAAAAAAAGCAGCTGGATTTTTTGCCGGTAAGCAAAATTGTCTGTGAGATTGACAAGAAAAACAAAGTTTCACTCTTAAAGAAAAATATCTTGTTCTCTTACAAAGTCTACAGGATGTTTTTCCCAAGTATGTCGGCCCATGTTTGTAGCTTAATATATCTTGTCAAGACAACTGAGGGGAGACCTTCTGATCTCTGAACTGCCTGAAAGGAGGTTGGAGCCGGGGGGGTCAGGCTCTGCTCCCAAGGAACAAGCGCCAGGATGAGAGGAAACGGCCTCAAGTTGCGCCAGGGGAGGTTGAGGTTGGATCTGGGGAACAATTTCTTCCCCAAAGGGCTGTGGGGCATTGGAACAGGCTGCCCAGGGCAGTGCTGGAGTCACCAGCCCTTCCTTGACGCTCAGGTGTTCCCAGCAGCCCCAGCCTGTCCATCTGGCCCCTCCAGCCCAATATATTCCAGCTGTGCTCCAGTTTCCATAGTCCTCTGTGACTGGGCTCATTGTGAGGCAGAACAGGAGAGGGTTTGCATGTGAATAGCTGCTTTTCTGGATTATGCAAGGTAAACTTTGTCTCTTTTTGCTGTAGGGATGCTATGGGATATAAGGAGCACTTAAAATGTTAGTTTGTTTAGTTTTTATTGTTATTTTATCGTTACTGTTATCAGTGACTTCCAGAATTGCTTGGTCACAGGGAAGTTTGGGAACGCAGGTCCTGAAGTGAAAACCTGCTCATTTTTGTGCTGTTGGCCTATCTGATGTACATTATGTGTGTGTATGTTTTTATAGATATCTAATATGCATATCAGACTTATTTTTTTAATTTGGACGTGTGTAGAGGTTCTTCCCTGTGAGACTGTTCCTGAGAACGGGTCTGCACTGGGTTTTAGTGTTAGAGCTGGTATTTGGGTGTCAACAAAACCACTAAAATATTTAGAAAGTAACTTGTAAAGATTTATCAGAGGATGCAAGTGTCAGTGTTGGAATAGTTAACCTCTGTAGAGTTCTTATAGGGAATATTGGTTACTACCATAAAACTTTTTGGAAAATGGTACCTGTATGGACAGATCTGGTGAGGAGAAGGGATGTCTTTTGGTGTAGGAGCATCTGTCCAGCCCCAAATACTCATCTGCTGTTTCCTGCTCTGCTCTAAGCCTGGAGCACTGCTTTGGCTGCCATCACCCGTGTCCTGCCTTGCTTGTCCTTCCCAGTGGCACATGGGTGTCACAGGAGGCATTGCTGGGTGTCAAAATTAATTCTGCAAAGCCTCTGAGGACCACGCGATTCTCTCGAGCAGCTCCAAACAAAACAATGGGGTTGCTGTGCTGTACTTGGTTGTTTTTTCCTTTCTGCAGGAGGTACCAGCCTGCATTCCTCACATCAGTAGTACCTGTGCAGACTAAGCTGCACCTTGTTTTATGTTGCCTTTTCCCTTTTATTAGAGTGGTTCTATACTTGGGTGTAAAGCAGCAGGAAGATCAAGCCCCGTAAAACCAGGTACATATAAAACAGGCAGGAATTGCCCAGAAAATGTCTGCGTCTGAGTGGCAAACGAGCAGTCTGGCGTTGGAAAGCTCCTGATGCTGTTTCAGGTTAATTAGGGGCTGTGCAGCTGCTCATTCATTCTACTTGTGTTCACCTGTGACTCTTGTGGGTAGAAGAGCCATTTGAAATGTGATTTTTAAATGCTGCTGTTTTTTGTTCCTTTCTTTAGGGGACTGGAGTTTTGGGAGTTGAAGTTCAGGAGCAGATCGTTCCTTTACCGACAGGTACTGTTTGGTGCTGCATTCAGCGCTTACTTTGCCTCCAAGGACCAAAGTGCTGCTGTCACTATAACCATTGATTGGTTTAGCGATGTTGCATCCCTGTGCAGTGCTGTCTCTGTCATGGAGATGGTGTCACAGCTGTGTGACACACACAGGGACATGCCATCAGAGAGGTGAGGTTCTGCGTTCTTTGTTTGAGCTGGTAGAACCAGAATCTCTTAAGTTTGTGTCCAAAATGAATGTCCAAAGTCACAGAATCGTGTTGGAGGATGGAAAGTTTTGTTTTCCGCAATTTTTGTCCTTGCAGCCTGAGTGGTAAAAACCAACAGACATATGGTTTTGCTCTGCTGAATGGCACCAGGCCCAGCGAAGGCTGCCTGGAATTTTACTTTCTGGCGTTGGAGCATGAAGTAATTCTCAGCGTTGCACAAAGGAGGGATGGGAAGACCTGATTCAGCTGCGCAGGCATGACTGCAGGGTCTCTCCCTCTGCCATGCTGTCTGGCCTCTGGTTTTCTTTGAAATAACTCCAGCGGGGTTTGTGCTGCTGTATCCTCAGGGGAGACAACTCTCTCCACAGCTTAATGGATCACCTCGTTAGGAAAGAGTTGGCAGTTCTCAGTCTGCCTACCCTGGCCACGGTCACACTCTGGAGACGGAGAACGGGCAAGAGAGGGCTTGTTTTTTGGAGGAGAGAGGGAGTGTTTTGTGGAAACAGCAAGCAGCTATTTTTTATTCTGTTTTGACAAACTGGATTTGTTTTTTATCCTGTGCCAAGTAATGCTCTGTGAGCTCTCTGACAGTGGGTGTCTGGATACGAGCAAGGGGAGAACAACAACGTGCTGGAGAGGGGGCTTGATATACAGCAGGGATTTGCTTCATCAGATGCTCCCGTGACACGGGGAAAATGCCGATAACCCATTTAGCGCATTAAAACGGAAATGCCACTTAGTGACATTGTGCAGAGAGAAGTTACCCGTGCATCTGAATGGTTTTATTAGAGAGAAGGGTTAAACAGCCCCAGAAGCTGTATGTAGATGTCTTTGCTGAACAGCACGCAGAAGGAGGGAAGACTCCAAACACAAGGCAATTTCATATCTCAGTCTGCACTTCGACCAGCTCAGCAAAGCTGAAGTCACGGCGTACAAGGACCTCTAGTGAGGGATGGATAAAATAACAGATGTCAGGGATCTGCTGCTTCTCAGTGCCATCTGCTCACAGGCTCTTGGAACCCAGTGCAGTTTAAGACTAGAGTGTGTAGGGACACAGCACTTGCCTTTGGATAAATATATCTGGGCTTGTTGGACCTTTCTCCTTAACAGTGATAAACATGATCAGGTTGCTTAGTGGACCTTGGTTTATTCTTTTGTAAATGTTAATGGATCAGAAACTTAGACCGATGTTTCATTACAGCACTACGTTTAAGTTCATGGAGAGCTTGCTATGCCTTTGAAAGGTCCTGAATAGAATTAAAGTTTATTTAGGCTAAATGACTGATGGTGCCTGTGCAAGTGGGGCTGTGTCCAGACAGCACAGTGTCTGCTGGACCATTTTCCCCGGCGTGGGCTGGTGCTGCTGTTACCTGTGAAATGTGAGCCTGGAGGATGCGGTGTGAGGGGCGTTAGCGCAGGAGGTGAGCGCCGTGGTGTGAAATTGTGCTAACCCGCTGGTTCTGGAACCCCCGAGTGTGGAGGGAGGCAAGTTGTGACACGCAGAGGTGTCTGAAATGCCAGTTTGCCACACTGGGGGGATATTTTCTTGTGGGCTGTCCTACTTGTGTGGGTTTTTTCCTTTGTTTGTTTTATCTTTTTTTGCTTTATGAGAGAGAAGCAAGCCCCTACGTAGCCCTCCACCTAGAAACAGCCTCGCTTATGTGTTGAGAACCAGCTGTGAGCTCAGCTCTACGCACATCAGCTTCCTGCCACAGACGGGTGTGTGGGCACTGCTGTTTCTGGAACAGAAACCATCCTCTGCTCGCGGGCGATGAGAACGACCCTGCTCCACGGCCGTGCTGTGTTACGGGTCCTCACCTCGTTCGTACTAACGCCTTTAGCTGTAGGGAGGGAAGACTTAAAGGCAGCAAGGTGATCTTGCTAGTTCTGTTCCCTGCCACCAGCTTTGGTCACTAAAAGATGCGGTGCCACCAGAAATTAGGTATTTTGAGACCTGTGGGTTTAATGATAACGATGTACCCATGTTCAGGAGCAGGCTCATGATAGGAAATCACAGTGATACCGTTCTTTCCTGAGTGACGGGCACTGAACTACCTAATTTCTAGCTTGACCTGCCATCAGTAGTAACCGTGGGCTGTTCCACAGCACGATGCTGCTGACAGCGGGAGCACAGGACACAGAATTTCCCAATCTCTCTACGTGTTACAAGGGCAGCTCCTAAGCCATGTTCTCTGTTTTTCCAGGTCCGGAGAATGGTTGGGGCTCTAGTTGCAGTCGGCCAGGGAAGGTTGACACCTCGTCACATAAAGGAGTTGCTGGAGATAAAAGATTCACGGGCTTTTCCAGCCAACGCCATGGCTCCGCCATCCGGGCTCTTCCTCAAATCCGTGGAGTATGATGAAGCAGGTGGGTGAATGTGAGAATGACATTATTTTTGTAGGAGTCAGGTCAAATGTTAGAGGGAGCAGTAACACCCACAGTTTTCCTTCGTGTTCTGTCTGACCTGTGGCTCACACTTTGTTCACTGACACCCACGGACTCTAGAGGTGTTTACAGCACTTGCTGTGGAAAATATGTGTAATATTTTTTTTTCCCAGTAGATTTCCTCCTCTTACTTTCAGGGTAGTAAAGGAGAAGTTGTGCTGACAACGACTTTGAGATCTCACATGAATCATGCTTTCAATTCTCATGAATTCTTGTCCTGTGCCATGTTATAAAGACCAAAAGGTCTGCGGTGTCTGGGTGCCTGTTCACTCACTTCTCCCTTGGTATTTACAAGAGGATTGTACAGGCTGGAGCACAGAGAACAGATCATCCTTTTGTTTATATGGTGGCTCTCTTAATTCAGCAGCATCTGATCTAAACTATTTAAGTTTTTGGCTTAATAAATTAGGGGGCAAATTAGCAGAAGGTAGTGAATGGGTGCCATGGAAGTTTGCAAAGGCCGCTGCTCCTGCTGGGTTGGGGTTTGCTAGTGGGGAGGGAGCCCAGGTGGCACGTGAAGACCCCAGATTTTAAGTGTGTTCAGGTGGTTTTGGTTCCATCTTTTTCCCTAAATCAATGTTTTATTTTTGTTTGTTTGGTTTTTTTCCCCTCTCAGATTTGAAGGCTCCCGTTTCCCCAGGAGAATAGCAGCTCTGTGGCTGCGGCCGTGGCTCAAAGGGCCGTTGTTGAGGACGTGCTGGAGGTTTGCCAGGCGCTCTTCACACAGTACACGCTCATCTCAATAAAAATCATTGACTGGAGGCATCTTCCCATCGTTTGTTCTTGTCCTCTGGGACTGCCAAGGGGAAAGGAAGAACAACTCCACGCTGCTTTCAGATAACTGCTTTTTTTTGTTGGGTTTTTTTTTCTGAGATTCTGGTACCTGTCTCAAACAGGAGGAGGAAGGAGCAGGGCTTGGGATTTTTGGTTTGTTTTTTAATTTTGGGGTTTTTTCCCCCTTCTGGTGTGTGCGTGGGAAGGATGCAGGCTCAGAACAGAGGAGAACGCAGCGTTTCCTCTCTGACCCGGCCTTGTACCGCGTGGTGAGAGGGACAACTGTCACTGTTTGGTGCTGTCACTTGCAGAAAGAGCCTTTGAAAGTCCTCGCCATTTCCTCTCCTCAACATCTCTCTTGCTGAGCTGGAGCGGCTTTTCCATTATCCTGTTCCCTGCCACAAAGTCGCATCGCTTCAGATGTCGCATGTTATAGAGCAAAGTTCCTTTGAGGTCACTTAAAACCAGTTTTAGTGGTCACAGCCTGGGCTGGTGGGACAGAAACAACTACACGGGCGAGTCGACTTCACCATGAAATGAAGCGCTTTGGGGGCAGCCAGACTGCGGCCACGCTCGCGCTGGGCTCTGGTTTGCTCGTTGCCACCTTCTGCTCTTCCCTTCTTACGCATTGGGCAATTTGTGATGTTTATTTTTTTTTCTTTCTTGTGAATGACACCAGAATCTCTGTCTGGTTTGATTATAAAACGGCCATTAGCGGTTACAGGAAAGAGGATGAAAATTATGACTTCTGAAGTTCACAAAAGAAACAGCAGCTGCTTTAAACACTGTCCTGCAGTGGAAGCGACGTGCAGCTGAGGTGCCCGGCACCGCCGTCATTAACGTCCCCTTTGTCCCTGAGAGAAGAGCGACAGAGAAAGGCAGTTTGTCAGAGCAGACAGCTCGGCCTGGTGAGAGGATGTTCTTTGTTATGTGGCAATTCACAGTGATACAGACTAGTGCATTCAGATAAATAAAGGAAGAATTTTAATAACTTCTTGAGAGCCTGTGGACGGGCACTGGAACAGGGTGGTGGAGTTGCCATCCCTGGAGGGTTGGACAGATGGAGATGAGGTTCTCAGGAACATGGGGCAGTGCCAGGGGTGGGGGAACGGTTGGACTCGATGGTTTGGGTTGGAAAAGCCCCTCAAGATCATTCTGCCATTTTTCAACACAAGCAGTATCAAACCCAAACGTGCCCCTATGTTTTTAGGCTGTGGTTTGCCTGGACGGGAGTGGCAGCACAGTCTGGCTCATCCCCGCTTCAGGGGGAAGCGAGAGCGCAGCCGCGGGGCTCTGGGGGGGCAACACCTCCGTCCGGGGCCAGCACTTGTCTGGGACCCGAGCGACAGCCGCTCGTCTTCACTCTTTCCTGTGGTTTCTCTCTGCAGAGCGATGCGTCGTTCCCAAACCCGAGCTCAGCGCAACCTCGTGGGTCTGAGGACGCTCTGGGGAGACTCAACTGCAGCTTTTGTGCAAGAGGTGATGAGCTGAGCTCTGGTAAGTTGACTTTCTAACTAAATTTACTACGAATCTTTACAGGGCAGAAAACCAAACCAAACACTAATGCTGTTGGGGTGTTCATCAATCCAACTGCTGCTGCAGGCTCAGGTAGCACCGCCCTTTTCTTTTCTTTTTAATAGAGCAAAAATACCTGCTCTTGATGTTTCTGCAGATGTTTCCCAACTTCTGGTTACAACAGCAAACCTGACCCGGGCTCAGCTGTCCACACAGTCTGTAAAAAATTGACTAACTGACCAGCTCTGCGCAAAGAACCGCTGCAGGGTTTTGCTTTGGTTTTTAAATCCCAGAGCACCTGTTAAAAATAACCTAAAGGCACTTAATTAAAGAACACGCTTTCTTAGCATCAGAAAATATACCATCAGTAGACACCTTCTGTACCCCTAATCTGAATCATTTTTTGTGTCTGTCATTAATACTTCTTATTTTTATCAAGGTTTATTTATAATTCTTCTCCTTTTTATGCTGTTGCATCGCTAATTCTTTTCAATTGATTCAATTTGGACAATATATGGGGAGATCTTTCTGGGTGATGCTTTAAAACCAGAAAAACCTCCCGCTTGACCAGAGTTCAAAGACTCAAGCGTGAGTTTATATGAAAACATTTCTGATAATTTGATGAACTCAAAATCCAGTGGAAACTTTGTAGCTGTTGTGGTTTTTTGTAAATGAAATAACTTTGTACAGGAACTCACTGGTGCCTTTTGGTTGTCTGTCAGAAACAACAGCCCCCTCCACTCAAAAAAAAAAAAAAAAAATAACCAACCAACCAACTCTGGGAATTTGGGATGTGATCAGACTCTGCTTTTGAAATGGTAGATAAGTAAATGGTGCATTATTCTAAGAGAAAAGTGACTATGTACTTGGAAAATATATGTTTAGTCGTTGGCTCTGCTGCTTCTGTTACGTCTCGCAGAAAATGAGAATGTTTTCAGACACATGGATGTACACGGGGGGGTTCCCGCAGTGCGGATTGAACTGGGTAGAAGACCAACTTGTGACTGACTTGTAAAATACTCCATGGCAGTGATTTACTATCCCCCTCCCCCTTTCCACTGCTCCTGTAGTTGAGCTTAAATGGGTTTGTGTTAATGTGCTGTTTGGAGAAATTCCTCGTGTTTGTCGTGGAGCTTTTACCTGACAGTAGAACGTAGAAAAGTGAGATTTTCAGTGGCTTTTGCTCTGGCAAAACTCTTGAGAATAAAGATTATTTCAAGTCCCGTGCTGTGTGAAGTTACGGCTGAGCCGTGCCTGGGTTTGCGTTGATGTGTGTGTACAACCCCACTGCAGTGCGGTGAGAGGCCCAGGTGAGCAGAGACGTGTCCTTGCCAACTTAAACTGAAACCACTTTTTTTCTTTTTTTTTCTCCTTTCTAATCGTCCTGTTATCATCTCGGGTGCTTTTGACTTCATTAGATAAACAGCTATTGGGAGGAAGTGCGATCTCAGCGTTTCCTTTGGAAAGCACCCAACAACCTTTGTGTCTTTGTGCGTTCAGGGGCTCAAATTCAGGAGCTTTGTGCCTGTTGGGGCTGGTTTAATTTCTCCATCACCTTTAAGGGCTTCTCTTTAGGTGTTTATGTTTAGCTTAGTTACTCAGACTTTTTTTTTTTTTTTTTTAAATATTTGATGGAGGCAACTGTACTGCACTGCGTGTCTTTTTTTGGGAGCAGAGGAATTACCACCTCTGTTATTGCAACCTTGTGATGATTTTAAGGCCAGTAAATGCTCTGTCTACTGTGTGAACTTCAAATGCTTGTGTTTTAAATGATTTATTCTTTCTTTACAGCAACAGTACTTTCCATCTATTAATAAACACACCAACCACAGGCCTCTGAACCACAGGCTTCACCAGACTGAACATCGCTTCAGCTCTTCCCCACTCGAGATGAAATAAACCTCCAGAGCCTCCTGAGGTAAGGGCCGGTTTGAGACTTTAATCCCTGCGCTCCTGCGGAAATCATGGCAGATGTTTCCTGCCCTGGAGGAGTCTCCAATGAGACCGTTGCCAATGCCAGCTCAGAATCCAGTTTGGATGCAGATTTCCAGTACTCCTTGTTTACTGTCATCTACAGCATCGTCTTTGTGCTGGGGCTGATAGAAAACGTGGTGGCTCTGTACTGCCTGTCCTGCAGAGCAGAGCACGTGGCTCATTCCTACGTGTACATGATCAACCTAGCGCTGGTGGACACCTTGTTCGTTTGCGTGTTGCCTTTTAAAATTCATTACCACCTGAACCGGAACAACTGGATCTTTGGGGACATGGCTTGTAGGGTCACTGGGACTTTGTACTATATCAACATCTACCTCAGCATCGCCTTTTTCACCTGCATTTGCGTCGATCGTTACATCGCAGTGCTGCACCCCTTCACCTACATCCGCATTAGAGTCGCCCATTACGTGGTGGTGGTCACAGCCCTTTGGGTGGTCGCTCTGAGTGTCGTGGTTCCTCTGATCCTCGGCGGTCCTCTGCACAACAGCGGCCAGAGGAATGCGACGGCGTGTTTTGAGAACTTTCCTTTGAGTTGCTGGACTTACCGCATGGCTCCTTACAACATCCTGGCCTTGGTTTTTGGGTTCGTGATCCCATTTTCCATCATTCTGATCAGCTACCCACTCGTCGCCAAGAGGATCTCCCAGATCAAGCACAGCGTCCGCAAGAGGAAGGCGCTGAGCACCATCTACATCATCCTGGCCATCTGTACTTTGTGCTTTCTCCCATATCATCTCACGCACTTGCTCCACTTTTTAATGAGAATCCGGGTCATCCAGAATAAGTCGTTTACCAGCTTGATCTACAAAATGCGGAGGGTCACCTTGGCCCTCGTGAGCGTCAACTGTTGCCTCAACCCCCTCCTGTATTACTTCACCTCCTCCAGCAAGCGCTGGAGCTTCAGCCTCAGGCTCCGGTTCAGGTCTGAAAAGGTTTACACGATCTATGACCAGAAACGTGGGCAGACCTCCTATGTGTACAAACTACAGCAGAGACATGGAAACAAAAAACACAGAGATGGCATCAACTGATCTACTTAAAGTAAGTACAGGTTTCATCTTTCCTACTGTTTATTTGAAAACAAACTTCAGAAACCTGCGCCTTTCACACGTTGGGTGTTACACCAAGGCAAGACTGGAGGCAAGTGCCGTGTATTTTTATTAGCTGTGTATTTTTATGAGCCAACGGGGACAGTACTTGGGGAGCTGTATTCTCTGACAGTCCTTAGCACGTGGTGAGACGTGTTGTGTTTGCGTACGTGCATGTTTTTGCCTCCTTTAGGTGAACTTTGGGGTTGGTAGAATGCAGGGCTCTGTTCTGGGAGGCCGTACAACTCAGGAAAAGGTTAATTGAAATAAATTTGCCTCCTAATTGCTGCTAATGCTGAAGTCTGAGTGGCTGGGCTGTCCTGCTTGGCTTTGCCCTGTTTTGGAGGGATCCGTTTTCTCCCTGGATCCAGCTCGGTTCACAAACTGCTTTCTGCAGAAAGTTGTTTCATTCCACAGCCAAATAAGGGCTTGTGCTCCATTCTCATCAGTTGATCAAGCAGCTCCCTCAGGAGTGTTTCCACACGGGGTTTCCAGCATCACACACCTCTGGATTCAAGCTGGATGCAGCAAACAAACCAAGAGCAGACCTGGAATTGTTATAATAGAGCTAAAGCTTTGCAGTGTTGTGTTTGTTAGGATGGGCCTGACTTGAATTAATTGTTGCTACATGCAGTTTAGATCATGCTGAGTGGGCGCTTGTCACTAATGATGGTTCAGCCGCTGCCCTCTCCTGTTCTGTCTCCTGCTCTCAGCTCGGAGGAGTTTTTTTTAAATCTCAGTGAGAAAACCTGCTCAGAATTTTCTAAAATATTTAAAGTATTGATTCCTGTGTTCCTCTGCTTAACTGGGCTTGGTGAGACAAGTGCAAACCCTTGTGAAATGCAGCTAAGAGCCCGGGAGGGAGCATTAGGACAAATTAATCTGTTACCTGTCCTGAGATATGATTTTTGTCCCATTTATAGACTATGGAGAACCTTCCCAGCCCTGGAGCTTTCCAACTAAGCACAATTTTTATGTTCTAGACAGAGGAAGAATAATTTTTATTGGAGACCGCATCCAGGAGAGCAGCTTTCCTGCAGGCTGGGCAGCTGCCACTGGGGCAGGTACAGAGAGGGAAAAAAGGCACTTTGCCTCAATTAGACATCTTTATTGTGTGGGGAATTCAGTTCGTTTCTCAGGACTCTTTAAAATGACTCCCCAGACAGGTTTCTAACGTGAGAAGATCACAGCTAAATAATATAGACCATCACTGCAGTAATTGGACAAACACTGTAATCGCTTTATTAAAATAAAACAGGAAAAAACATTGACAGTGTAAACAAAATAAAATAGAAATATCTTGGAAGTGGCCCTGCTGCTCACGCCGTGCTCTGGGGAAGCCCTTTTTTCAGCAGGGATGTGAGAAAACTGCCCAGCTCCTCGTCCTGGAGAGAACACAGAAACAGCATGGAAGCATCTTCCACTTACCCATGGGAGCGATAAATACAGCAGGTACCTAGAAATATCTGAAATAATTCCTGGGTTCAGCAAAATCTGATGTTGGCGGTGTTCAAAAATGGCAACCAGTTAGCACAATGCATTTCTGGGTTTTCTTTCAGAATACCAGGGTAAAACTCCCATTTGTCTGGACCTGAGGTGTCTCTGCTGAGGAAAATGAGGAAGGTGAAATTCTTTCTGAAAGAATAAAGAACTATTGATTTTTTTTTTCTTTACACTTAAGACGGCATTTCCTTGCTGTAAAGAAAGTATTTCAAAATAGAGCCCTAGAATGTACACTTTTGAAAGGAAGAAAATGTAACGAGCATCTAATCTCTCCACAATTGGGTGTTACGAGATTTCTGCTGGTTGTTTAAGTTTTACACCCAAGAAATACAATGTAAAATACCACACTCTGCATTGCAGTAGTGATACAGCTGGGAGTTGAGAACCTGGATACTACAGTGTCCTCAAAACACAAATGTGATTGTTATTAATTGTAATTGTAGTAAGTGTAATTACTAAAGAGTCTTGAGTTCAGTTGTCCCAGAGAAAAGTGATTCAGAAAAGCTCCTGTAAAATGATTTGTACTGAACCTAAAATGATAAAGGAAATGGCAGCATCTGCCTCATCTTCTTCCAAACTATTTCAAAAATGGAGTGATAAAGACTCACCCTTACCAGAGCGACCGCCAGTGTAGGAGAGGCTGGGACTGCGAGGAGTTAAGATCAGGGTTGTTGGAAAGTGTGTTTCCGAGTGTTCCTACCTGGTAAGTCCAGGACACGAGCAGAACTTTGGTTCCTTGATCCTCCGAGTGCGCTGTGGCTTGGATTAGAATGGACTCGACTGTTATGGAGCCGTCAGGGAGATGCTGCACGGAATAATCTTTCAGGACCCTGGTAACAGAGAAGGTAAATTATTTATTTCGGATGGGACACACAGACTAAGAATTACAAGCTCAAGTCCATCAAGACCAGACTGACCCTTTGAGGTGGTTGTAGACACGGAGCACAGTCTCGTGCTCTTTCCGCGGATCCTGGATGTGGACGCGGCAGGTAAAGCGCAACTGATGTTCTGTGAGTCCCAGCTCCTTCAGCGCCTGCTCGGGAGAAACCAGGCGGAAGCTCTGCGGGGGAAAAGCACAAAGCCCTTAGAAGCCACTTCTTTGCGCTTTCTTAAGTTTTGTTCCTCTGTGGTCAGCTGCACACAGGTTGTGTTCATCACTGCAAAAGTCCAGCAGGTAAGAGGGCACCAGATGAACATTAAGAACTTTTTTACTTACGTTATCCTTCATCATTAACGTGCCGTGCATCAGCTTTGGCTTCTTGGAGTCTGGTAAGAGACCTAAACCAAGGCCGAGGGAAGAGATGACACGGTTAATGATGACATGCTCACCTTTCCCACAAGGACTGGTATCAGACTTAATAAATTGCATTTCTGAATCCCTGCTGAGGTTCAGAGACTGAGATTTCACATCTTTGTTCTCCTGGCTGCTAAAGTATTTGGTGCTTAAACCCTTATCAGGGCTCTAGACACAAACCAGACCCTGCTTAGGAACACAGAACTGCCGCCTCTCTTCCCGTACTGCTTCCTGGCTTGAGAGGTTTTAGATTTTTCTTGAATTGGGTTTATAAAAGCAATTCAGTTTTCACAGACCAAGCCAGTCAAAGCACACGGACTGTGTTTTCATAATGAACAGGCAATGAGTAGAAAACAAGGTAGCTGCCCGTGTTTGTTTTTAAACATTATTGACTATACATTCACTAAAAATGTGTCACCTGTTGCTGTTTCTCTCTTGAGGAGCCCCAGGGAGATGTCGACGGGAATGCTGGGGTTGGTGAAGATCGTGGTGGTCTCTCCGTTCGCGGGCATGTAGCAGTTGACATCTGCAACGGGAACAGACAGCATCAGGCGGAGCATTTCTGCCACAACCTCCCCCCACCGAGGCTTTAATACCTTCCTCCTACTGCCATCCCCTCTTCACTACCAGCACGATACGTACGAAACTCCTGCTCGATTTTCTGCTTCAGAAACTCCATTTTCTTCGCTTCGCCGTGGACCAGGAGCACGTTCCGCGGCTCAGCCTGGCGAATGAGCTGCATGATGCCCTTGGCATCGGCGTGGGCGCTGAAGGACATGTACTCCACCTGCATCTTCACCTCCAGCTGCAGGGAGCACAAAGCGCAGCTTTGTGAACCCAGAACTGCTTTGCCTCACTACAGCTTGTGAACACACAAACAGACCCAAACTCCTCTGTTTAGTCCGAAGAAAATGTTACTTGGATATTTTCAGTGTACACAGTGTACTCCTGTAACAAGTACATGGTCTCTAACTACCACCTGAAGTTCCTCCCACTTGAAAACATTAATAAAACTCACTATTTGTCTTCCTTCCATTTCCAGCTTGCGCTGTCCGCTCAGAATCTTGTGGCCCACGGTTCCCTGCACACAGTACCCAGGCATGATGACCTGAGAAGGAAATGAGGAAAATATACAAACTCTGCACGTGTAGCACAGCTGTTGTTAACATAAAAACAGCCACAGCAGTAAAACACTGATGGAAATTTGTGTTCTTCGCACCTTACATTCACTGGAAAGCCTCTGTTCTTATGTACCAATGCCACGATCACATCAACACAAAGCATCACTCAAAGAAACACAGTTTCTTACCATGTTCTTTTCATTCCCTGCCCATTTCCTGAAGATCTGAAGGGACTGTCCTGCGTGAAGCATCCCTGGGGTTGCAAACACAACCTGGAATTCAAAAATGCACTAAGAATTACCACAGAAAACAAGGGGTTTTTTCCATTACTTAAAATATACATATCCTAAACCTGTGGAGGGTATCCACTAATAAACATTACAGCACACGTAAAACATCAAAGCTCTAATGGGGATTTTTTGCTACTTTATTTTTCCCAGCTTGTCTAATTCTCGCGTAAATTAAACAACTGTTTTAGGAAATTGTTGTGAGCATCCACAGCATCCAATAACAACTTTGAAAGGTTTTATAGTGGTACTGTCACACTCAACAAGATTCCTCTTTTAGCTACTGCCTAAGAAACCACTCAGAAATAAAACCAGCAGCAAGAGCTGGTGGTGTAAAGAATCTGTCTCCTGACCTAAAAGAATATACTGTAAAAATTATGATTTCAGTCAGGTCCAGAGATATTATGAACATGCAAACATTTTTTTAAAATTTTCTCAGGGCATTTTACCTTTACTGAAATAAAGACCTGTAACAGTTATACAGATAAAAGCGTTCAGATGGGATGTTGATATTAAAAGGTAGAGAATGTGTGGTGTGGTGAAACCAGCCCCCGACACCCCACATCTGCAATATTCACCTCGTTTAACCCCCACCTACCATCGGTCCAGGGTTGTCTGCAAAGGCCCGATCAAACGCTTTGATGTGTTTGAATTCAAACATGTTCCTCTGCACAAATGTTTTCCGGATTTTCTGATTAGTCCAGGTGATGAAGAGCTTGTAATAATGATTGGCCTTCTCCGTCAGTCCCGTGGAAAAATAAATTGGAGCCTTCAAGTTCATTCTTTCCCTGTAGAAAGAAGCATTTGAGATACCTGTGAGGGCCAGAGTAAGATCGTGACTGAAAGTCCATAAACCTGAGTAGTCTCCAAAGATTCTTTTTTTGTACCTACCCTGCTCTTGACGAACTATAAATCAGTTATTTTGATAATGCTACATCACTATGCATTAACTTACTCCTAAGTTGGTTTAGTCCAGTTCTCCTCACCCACTACAACTTCCTTCCAATACAAATATTAATGCTAGGGGTAATAATTTAAAGCAGTATCACTTGGTATTCTAATAAACATTTCCACACAATGTCTATACACAAGTTTAATACTTGTTCATCTCTCCTCCTGCTCCCATGAAAACACTTTTACACTGTGGCAAAGACACAATCAAAATTTTTAAAGGACAATTGGTTGATTGAGGGAGGAGCAGAGAATGAATCTGGAGAGAAAACAGTTCATTTACTGCTTAGAGTCAGGAACACTGGGAAATACACAGGAAATAAAGAAGTAATTCTGCAACGGCCAGCATGGGCCGACACGCAGAGGAAAACTGAAGAGAACACCGGTACTAAACACGTGTGAAAGGATCACAGAAACCTGCCAGGACAACATGAGGGGGACAAAAGTAGCTGGCGCCTGCGCAGCAGAGCCTGCACTCACCAGAAAGTCTCCAATAAAATGCAAAGTTCCTGGGCGCGTCCAAGGGCAAAAACTGGGATAAGAACCTGCAATTGAGGCATAATTTAGTCTGTGAAACCCAAACAGCATATAAATGGTACCACAGTGTTATCATTTCTGAGCAAGTCCCTCAGTTCCCCTCGCTTTCTGATTTTCTGACCTTCCCCTCTGCAGGAACGTGTTGTCTGCAGTTTTGGGATGAAAAACACTGATATTTGACATGCACTGATCTGCTTGGCTGGGCAGTCTTGCCTTTTTGCTCTGTGTTTGCAGGCTGTAAGCCGAGCATTTCCCCTCACTGGCTCATTAACTCATCATTCGGTTTTCTTCTTGGCATAGTTTAAGTGTTTAATATTCTCTTTTAAAGTGCAGAGTGAGGAATATAAAAACACCTTCAGCTTCACACACAGCTGACCAAGTTAATTAATAATTATACAGCACTACAGAGCCAACGAGTTCTTTACAGAGAAAAAAAACACATCCCTTAGATTACGAAAAGGCCGTACCTTCCCTCCTCTTTCAACAGTCTCGTGAACTTTCTTCAAGAAATCTCTTTCTCTGCAGCGTTTGGAATCTCTGATAGTTGTGGCGTAGGTGGATTCAGTTATTAATAAATCCGGGCGACACTTATCAATCCAGGCAGCGCTAAAACAAAAGGAATTTTAAAAAAGGCAATCCTGCTGATAGTATGTGGCATTTCTGATCTGCAGGTCTCAAAGACGGGTGGAAAATGTCACTGTCCCCATTTGCAGAGAGGAAGACAGGTGCACAGGTGAGCATCGACTTGTCCAAAGCCGCCAGGAGCTCTGTGGCAGCATCAGGATTCCTCACGTTGCTTTAAATTAATCCAGCTCAAAATGGAAACTACAGGCTTTGAAAAGCAATTCTTCTCCAGTCTATTACTTGTTTTAAATACATTAAAATGTTATTCTAAATAGCATGGAAATTGTAAATCTCTCATATATGCTAGTAAAAATAAAATTAACATTAAAGTTTGTGATTGCCACTCTCTTTGAAATGTTTTATTATCATGGTATCTTCTGAATGTATTTACTTTCTAATATCTAAGTCCTATTATTATGCAGTCTTAAAAACAGATTAATACAAGCATACAGAAGATTACATTAAGGTCTCTCTGGAAGAATCAAGGTAAATCTGTTCATTCTCATAATTCAAAACTGCGTTATCTTTCCAGCAAAGACACTGTTAAATGTCTGCTAACAAAGAATCAATGCTAATAAGCCCCGAGTATTAGCAGAAGCTGTGCTAAAACCTTTCTGCCAGAAATATATACAACTCGTAGAAACTCAGCTTCCTACTTACCCTAAATGTCTGTCTGGTGTCATGTTATAATCACCCTGATGGAAGAAGAGAAACGCATTACTATTCCCAGGGTGACGGGACAGGCCATTAAGAGGAGTATCTATAAATCTCGTTGTGAGTACTCACAGTGTACACGACTGACTCGCAGCCAACCTTGATCTGGAACATGGCTGCTCCGAGCACGTGGCCGGCGTAGTACGCCTTGATCTCCAGCTCCTCATCCACCTGCACCAACAGTGCAAACGTTTAAAAAAAATAACAAAATTCCTCTGCCTTCCACAGCAATCCAGTTGGTCCGATCGCAGAGTGTGCAGGAACCATCATTTACCTGAACTGTCTGGTGAAGATGCACAGCAACCACTTTTTTCATGCAGTCTTTAATCATTTGGGAAGTGAAGAAGTTGGTTTCTCCTTTTTTATCCACGGTGATTTTCCTGTAGTCCTCCAGGAGGATGGGGCAGATGGCCTTGGTGGGGTGCGTCATGTAAATGGGCCCGTCGTAACCCACCATCTCGCTGAAATACGGTAATGCTCCACAATGGTCCAAGTGAAAGTGGCTGCAAAAAGACACGAAGGATACAGGAAACGCTGCACAGGAATTCAGCTTGCCTGGTTCTCAGATCTTGCTTTTTGAAGCACTGCATGACATAGAGGAACTTGACAAAATATAAACGATGGACTTGAAACACATTTGGGTTGCGAGGGACAGTTTACAAAGCTTTCCCGTCTCCCGTGTGAGCTCGGAAGGGTTCTCACCTGATGATCACACAGTCTAGAAAGTCGGTCAGCCTTCCATTCTGAGTGATGTACGAAAAGTCAGGGAAGCGTCTCTGCAAAGACACAAAACAACAGGCTACCTGTTACCAAACGAAGCCAGTTAATATAATATTACGTTACTAATCCAACAAAACAATGGCGTGAACGACCAGAAACACTGGAAACGTGCTGTAATGCGCCTCAAGGCACACTGGGATAATGCGGCGGACCGCAGCAGGGTCAGCAACGCGGCAGGAGCTGCCGGCAACACCGTCGCGGCTACATGCAGAAAGAGTCCGGAACGTCTATGCAACATTCGGGCGTCTCCACTGTACTCACATCATCGTTGTAGCCCATGTGCATCCCACAGTCCAGCATCACGTTTTTCCCGGCGATGGACACGAGGATGCAGCTGCGTCCCACATCCTGGCCGGCCCCTGGACACAAGAAAAAGACAGACAAGTAAGACATCTCTGCAAATATTTACAATCTTTAAAAAAGAAGCATTTAAAGGTCCATGCAACCTTCCACACCCTTTTCTGATGCAGGACAAGGCTACATCCTTTCTTCCAAGCAAGATCTGTTAGAGGGTAAGGAAACGTGAACCACCCCAGCCCTGAGCTCAGGACACGGCCTCCAGCTGCAGAACCACTGCGCCCAAACCTGCAACAGGTCGGACACAGGACACACGTGTTCTCTGCCCGCTGTGGCACAACCGCAGCTGCACAGGTTCAAGTAAGAGCAAAACAATCTCTTATCTGGAAAGAATTAGCATGGAAGTTCCCAGGGCTCTGCACGTCCCCAGGTTCTCTGCCTCTCAGTGAAAGCACAGACCTTTGTTAAGCTCTAAGTCCATTCCAATCCCATCAGGATGAAGCAGTTCTGCTCGGCACAGCCTCTGCCCTCTCAGGACACAAATGCATCTCTGTGCAGCCCATTTAAAAAAAAATTTTAAATAGAAGAAAAATTTGCTTCCTTTAGATCTTCAGCACTGTTAAAGCTGTTGGACTGTTAGAGTCTTACTTGCTTGACAGACAAGAGGACAGCGACAAACTGACAAGAACCAGGTCAGGGTGCTGCACAACTGCAGCGCGTATTGCAGTCTAAACCGCGAGCAGCTTCAGTGGCACGGAAAGGCACGTGTGTCTCCAGCAGCCTGACATGTATTACTCTGAATTCTAAATTCCACAGCTTTTCACTGTTTATATTTCAGGATGATTTTAGACTAGACTTACCCAAGGGGGTGACTTTTATTTCAGGCATTTTAACAAACTCTAAATCGCAAACTGCGTGGGAAATTATTTCAGAACCAGTCTAATGGGGGCCACAAGAAGCACAGATTGTGCCGTTTTCGCACCCGCCATTTCAACTGTGTTTCAGCCAGAAGACTCAAGCAGAAGCCCAACTTCTTCCTAGAGGGAACACAGCCAGAAAACACAAGTCAGAGGATAACAACTCCTGGAAGTTCAGGCCTGTTTGTCTTCAACAGTCACCATCATTGATACCTGTATTTCTAATTATTAAACAGCATTATAAGGAATTATAGAACTCATAGTTTAGGAGAATATTAAGGCAGGAACTTTTAAAGATCAACCAACCTTGTAACCGTACAATCTTTGTGCTTGGTAATCATACCCTATTCTTAAAATTGATATAGAGTTACAACATATTCTTTTAAAACAGGTAACTGACAAACACGTGAATGTTACTTAGCATTGCTTAAACAGACAGCTTGTGTTAGAATGGGCAGGGAATATGTTAATGGTTGTCAAGAATTGTAACGAATATGTATTTTTTCTGTCAATGTAAGCCATGTATGACCAACTGGTGAGCAGGGGACCTGTGGAGGGACACCCCTGGTGCTGAATAAGAAATGCTACTTTTAAAACCTTAAAATGTGGGTTTACATCTCTGTTACTTTGCCGATTTTACGTTATCATCGCCACTGTGGCCCATGACCGCAGGCTAGCCCGCAGGTGGGAAGGCAGGGGAGGAAAACGCTCCTGCTCGCTGGTATTGATTTATTTATTCAGAGCAGCCACAACACCCTGTCCAGGTACGACCCCGCTGGGCCCGTCGGTGCTGCCCCTCAGGGAATCGCAGAATCCCAGGATGTCAGGGGTTGGAAAGGACCTCGAAAGCTCATCCAGTCCAATCCCCCCGCCGGAGCAGGAACACCCAGATGAGGTTACACAGGAAGGTGTCCAGGCGGGTTGGAATGTCTGCAGAGAAGGAGACTCCACAACCTCCCTGGGCAACCTGGGCCAGGCTCTGGCACCCTCACTGGCAAGAAGTTTCTTGTCATATTTAAGTGGAACCTCCTGTGTTCCAGTTTGCACCCATTGCCCCTTGTCCTGTCACTGGTTGTCACCGAGAAGAGCCTGGCTCCATCCTCCTGACACTCCCCCTTTCCATATTGATCACCACGAATGAGGTCACGCCTCAGTCTCCTCTTCTCCAAGCTCCAGAGCCCCAGCTCCTCAGCCTTTCCTCACAGGAAAACCTGCGTGAGGGGCACACAGGCCCAGAGGCCCAGGCCCGGCGCTCTCGACAGCCCTCGGCCCTCGCGGCCCCGCAAGCCGCAGCAGAGCGCACACACCGGCCCCGCGCACACACCGGCCCCGCACACACCCCCCAGGCCCCGGACCCGCTCCCCGCCCCCGCCCCAGCCCCGCTGCCCGCTCCGCCCGCCATCGCTCTCACCGCCGGCCCCGTCTCCTCAGAACCGCCCGCCTGGGCGGGGCCGCCGCGGATTGGCGGAGCCGCGGGCCACGTGGGGCGGGGGCCGCCGCGGATTGGCGGAGGCGCGGGTCACGTGAGGCGGGCGGGGGGCCATGGCGGGCGCTGCGGGCGCGTTCAGCCTGCGGGAGGTTCTGGCCGCGTTCCGGGCCTGCGTGTCCGAGCGGCGGGAGGTGCTGCTGGGGCCGTACCTGAGCGGCTGGCGGGGGCTCATCCGGTGAGTGCGGCTCTGCCCGCTGACCCCAGCGGAGGGGGCAGCACGGAGGGCGCAGCACGGAGGGCGGTGGTCTCTTCTCCCAAATAGCAAGCGATGGGACCAGAAGAAACGGCCTCAAGTTGCGCCAGGGGAGGTTGAGGTTGGATCTTGGAACAATTTCTTCCCCAAAGGGCTGTGGGGCATTGGAACAGGCTGCGCAGGGCAGTGCTGGAGTCACCATCCCTGGAGGGGCTGGACAGATGAGGTTCTCAGGACATGGGGCAGTGCCAGGGCTGGGTTATGGTTGGACTCGATCTTGAGGGGCTTTTCCAACCAAAATGACTCTGTGTCTCCCCCACCGGCAGGTTCCTGCACAGCCTGGGCACCATCTTCTCCTTCATCACCAAGGACGCGGTGGCCAAGGTGCAGATCATGGAGGGCTACAGCCGCGGCGAGCAGCGGGAGCGGTACACCTCGCTGCAGTCCATGGTGGAGTACGAGCTGGCCAACGGGCTGGTGGACGTGCAGAAGCGCGGGGGACACCCCGAGTCCGGCTGCCGGACCGTCCTGCGGCTGCACCGGGCCCTGCGCTGGCTGCAGCTCTT
This sequence comes from Caloenas nicobarica, assembly GCF_036013445.1. Taxonomy (NCBI): domain Eukaryota; kingdom Metazoa; phylum Chordata; class Aves; order Columbiformes; family Columbidae; genus Caloenas; species Caloenas nicobarica. Next base: position 5,753,673 of record NC_088266.1, read on the forward strand.
CCTGGAGGGGCTGCGCACCGCCGGGGAGGACGCCCGCACGGCCGCCATCTGCACCGACTCCTACAACGCGTCCCTGGCCGCCTACCACCCCTGGGTCGTTCGCAAGGCGGCCACGGTGGCGTTCTGCACGCTGCCGTCCCGCAACGCCTTCCTGGAGGTGATGAACGTGGGCACGGCCGAGGAGGCTGTGGCCATGCTGGGCGAGGCCTTGCCGCACATCTGCGACGTCTACGACATCACCCAGGAGCTCTTTGCCCGGCACGACCTGCTCAGCCTCCCGTGATGGGAGGGATGGGGAAGAGCCGCGCCACGTTCGGAGAGATGGAGAGTGAACCGGCTAAAAACCGTGTGTTTTCACAGATGCACAAGGGTCTGGTTCTCTGTCCCTGGTCACTGTCCGTTTCCTTTTCCAGGATGGAGCTGGCAAAGCTACTCAGGATGCCTCACTTTAAAACAGAAAAAAAAGCACCTTTTTTTTTATAGGTATCTATATACGTATGTCTGTGTGTGTCTGTAGAGCCCCGGCTCTACAGTAAGAAAAACACATTCTTTATCATGCTTAAGGGATTTATTTTCTCCTCCTGGATTCACCTTCAAGTCTCCAGCTAGGCTGGGAGTAGGAGGTTTTGGTTTCTTTTTTAAGCCGAACTCTGCAACTTCAGCAGGTTCTGTGCATTTACACCATTAGGACCTTGCGATACAGCACAACTTTCAGCTGTGGTGCCTGAACACGTTTGCACAACACATGAGCTCACTTTGCCACTTTTGTTTACAAGCTGTTCCCTTGATTAGATCTGGGAGGGGTTTCCCTCCATTATGCTTTAACCTGGAAAATATAATCATGAGTAACGTGTATCTGAAAGCTCTTTTTCTTGTGGTCCCACACTTACCTGATGACTGCTGCTAATTCTGTGTCCCCTGGGATTAAAGGAGGAAAGGGTGGCGTATGTCGTTACTGTAAGGGACCAATTTCCTCTGTATTCCATTAAGCAGGACCTCCTTTCTTTGTCGCTTCCCATGAATCTCTATTTTATCTGTCTTGGGATGTGGAACAGGTTTTAGTGTGTTCTGCAAAACACTAAATATCCAGCTAAGGCTGCAGGCTGGACCTGATCTGTTCTCCAGCCAAGCTTCTAAATCGTGTTCATGATTTTTTTTTTTAATGTATGTGTCAAATGCCTACAAAAATTTCTTCTCTCTCTGGGGAGAAATCTGAACTTGCACTGTAAGTCAGTATTTTACCAGGCTTATTTATGGCTTCTATTGCAAATCACTGTATATTATAGACAGTATGTATATGTATATATATATATGCACACACCGAAGTATGTAATATGGAATTTACTTAGCTTTTTGAAAGCTGAAAAAGCACTATGTTGTTAGCTGAGGATGACATGAATATTTGGAGAAAGAGGGAGAATCCCACAGGCTGGAACATGTTTTTGATTGTATCTCAGGCAGTTTGGCCTCATGTAACACCAAATTATTCAGGAAATCACTATTACCTCATGGAGATTAAACTAACTGGACATTAAATTATGTGAATAACATGCTTCTGAGGAGTAAATGCTTGTTTTCTTTGTGGTGTTGGGGGGAACATATTCCTCTGCTGTGACAAACAATGTCAAAAAGGAACTTGATTTTTGCCATTAAAGGATCCAACTTTCTCAGTAGGGAAAAAACTTTGTTGTAAGTCTTTGTTGTAAGCCAGTCCATCACATAAACCATCTCCTCTGCCACCCCGATTTCATGTGACACTTTTTTTTTTTTGCCTCTGTGCAGCTGAATTTGTATTAAGAACTTTTATAGAGTTAAAGCTAACAAATATTCCATTAAGGAGAAGGTATCTTTAAAAGGACATCCGTATAAACATCTATGTGATGTAGCTATAGAAGTCCACAACTGCTGCTTGCCTGCAGTACCCATATACTTGGTTTTCTACAGCGTACTGGCTGCTCTGCATACATGTAAAAATATTCTAAACCTTGTAACAAAAGCAGTATATTGCTTTGGCAGTATACACAGTTTTCATGATACAGTATATATAATAAGCCAATAAAATGCAGTAAATTGAACTTTCTAATTTGGAGCTATCCTGTTTTCTAAAGTCTAAACCAGAGAGGAAAAATGCAAACCATGCCGCAAACAAAATTACTATCCCGTGGAACTTGTACCTAAAGTTTTTAAACTGAAGATAACGTTATAGCTCAGTGTGAGAAAAATTTAGATCAGGCAGTAACAACTTCCTACACACAGCCGTGTAGCTGAGGAGTAAATCACCAACCTTGCGATCCAGGAACGGCCGGGGCCAGACGAGTTCTCGCGATGCACTGGGGAAGATTTGGTTATCGCCACAATGAGGTGACCTTGAATTTAAAAAAAAAAAAAAAAAAAATTACTGCTGTGTAAGTCTCTTACCACTACCCTTTAGTTCAGTCAACTCAACGTATTATTCTGAAGTTCATTTCAAAATAAACGGTGACATTCTTTCAGTGCAGGCCACGTCCAAGTCACTCTGCCTGAGTGAAGGCTGCTCGCTGAGTACGGAAACCAGGATTAGACCCATGGTTTGCAACCACCCACACTCACAGCCTGTTGTATTTGACTATTGCCCACTGAGCACGGAGTTACACATTTAATGCATTTTCCTAAACAAATTATTCCCCATTATTTCAATCTTTCCAAGTTCTATTTAAAAGAGAACGGATGAGCCTGGATCCCCTGCCCCTGTTCCCTCTCCCACACTTGTTTGGAGATTTCTTTGAACTGTTTTCTCCGAAATAGACAAATAATGGTCCCCGACCTGCTGCTGTGCTTGAGCTTTGCTTACGCAGCGGCGCTCAAACCCACCTGCCTGTCGGCCCAGTTCCGAAAGCCAGGGGATTATATCCTGGGGGGCTTGTTCCCGTTTGGAATGGACGCGGGAAACCTGACGGCACGATCCGAGCCCACGTTAGTGGTGTGTGAAAGGTAAGAGGAACGTTCAGTTCCTTAGTACGTGTTAAATTAAGTCACTTGGGCTGGGAAGAGGAAGGAAAAGTGGGTCCTGACAGCAGCTGAGGGTCTCACAGGTGAACGTTTAAGGCGAGATGGAAACAAGGACGAGCTCTGAGGTGCTGGTGAGCTGCACCGTCCCGTTCTCATCCTGAAACGGAAAATGTCTTTGTGTTTTCTTGATGCTACTACGCAGTAAAACTTCAGATGCAGCTGACCCCATTTTGATGAAAGCTACACCTGTTTGTTCTGCTGTGAAGCACAGAGGATGTATTTGCTGACAGGCAAGATTAATTCGATTTGAAAGGTGCTCAGAGCCTCTCTACTCACAGCACAGAACGTACAAAGGCCATGAGTACAGGGACGCTCTGCTGACAGTGCCACACACGTCTGGCTTGGCAACGGATGCTAAAACGTTTGAGAATATGGAATAAGCTGATTCCCACTGTAACAGCACCGACAGACCCTATAATTCTCTGTCTCCTCTAACCGCAGGTTATTTGCAGAAGGGCTGATATGGTCTCTCGGGATGAAGTTCGCTATTGATCAGATCAACAACTCCACGTCGCTTCTCCCGGGAGTGACGCTGGGCTATGACATGTGGGACACCTGCTCCGAGCCGCTGGTGGCCCTGCAGCCCAGTTTGCTATTTCTGACCCAAAACGGCACGACGGGCATCGGCGTCCTCTGCAACTACACCGACTACCAGCCCCGCGTCACTGCGGTCATCGGGCCACACAGGTCAGATCTCTGCCTCGTAACAGCCAAACTATTCAGCTCCTTCTTGATCCCACAGGTAAAGAAAGTCTACAGAGAAGGAAGAATTCTCCTTTTTGATGGGGGACGGGTTTGGATAAACACTGTCTATGCTTTAGGTCTTAGAACCAGGGATGTTAAAGCGCGGAGTCCAGTCTTTCCTCTGCCACGTTTCCTGAGGGACCTCGGGCAGGTCATTAAATTCCCCTCTGGAACACACTTGAGTGTCCGACCTCCCCGGGGGGAGAGGGATAACGCAGGCTGCCTGTGATCCATGTGGAACGGGAATAACAGAGCTGGGAGGATCCCAGGAAAATACACCTGTGACTAAGTACTCAGTTACCGCAATACAAAGGTGTAACAGTCAGGAAAATTTAGCCCTGAGCTAAGATATTACTGAACCTTGGGACACAGCTTTTTTGAAAATCTAGAGCACCGAGACTGAGCAAAGAAGGTGGAGAGTCATCTGGCCCGGGAACACTTCCCTTGACTTTACTCTTTACTCTCTCATCCTCTGACATGCAGGTCAGCTACGGAGCCAGCAGCGAGAGGCTCAGCAACACGGAGTCGTTCCCATCCTTCTACCGCACTGTCCCCGGCGAGAACAGCTTGGCAGAAGCCGTGGTCCTGCTGCTGAACGAGTTTGGATGGAACTGGGTCGCCAGCATCGGAAGCGACGACGAGTACGGCCGAGGAGCCCAGGGGCTCTTCTTAAGTGTAGCTGGAAATCACAGCATCTGCGTCGCATTTGAGGGGCTCATTCCTACAGACCTTGCAGACCCCAAAGCCCAAAACCAACTGGAAGATACCATTAAGATAATTAACAAGACCAAAGTCAACATCATTGTCCTTTTTGCCTTCAGCCAGCCAGCCCAGGCCCTGCTGGAACACAGCATCAGGATGGGACTGAGCGAGAAAGTCTGGATTGGCACCGAAACCTGGCTATTGTCTGACATACCTGCCTCCATCCCAAATATTCAGAGCATTGGGACAGTTTTAGGCTTTATTATGAAAGCAGGCACAGTCCTCGGCTTCCAGAAATACGTTGCCGACCTCTTTACCTCCGTTCAGCAGGACGAATTTTGCCAGGAGCCGCGAGAATCCAAGCGCCTGGTGAACCCCGACACGCTGGACAGACGTTGCAAACAGTGCGACCACGTCTCGCTGGACGACGTCTCGTCCGTGCTGAGCCGCTCGCGAATACAGCCGGTTTACGCCGCGGTTTACAGCGTGGCTTCGGCGCTGCACCGCGCGCTGGGCTGCGCCCGCCGAGCGTGTCCCCGAGCACCCGTCAGACCTTGGCAGGTGAGGAGAGGTCAAGGGGAAAAAAAAAAAAAAACCAGCCGTTTTTGATCCAGTCTCTACATTCTGCACACATTCCCCTCTCCAGGGCTGTGTTCTGGCTCCCACTAATTGGGCTTGGAACAATAGAGCAGAAGATAATAGAGCCGGAAGGCTGATCGCTGCAATTTTAGACCACATAAGGGACAACTGATTTCAGCCAGAAATGAGCTTACTGCATTAGCTTACAGCCTCCAAGCAGGAACATCAACTGTAGCGATATTTACTGTCAATTCGCATTTTCTCCTCAGCTGCTGCACTTCATGAATACCTTCCCATTCGAGGTGAACGGCCAAAGATTCAGGTTTGATCAATCCCACAGCATAAACACCGGCTACAAGCTGATATTCTGGTCCTGGAAAAACAGCACCCTGACCTATCAGCCTGTAGGCGACTATGGAGATTCCTTGTACATCGATAAGTCCCAGATTCAGTTTCACACCACCGATCAAAAGGTAAAAGACCGCTGGCAAAAGCACAAATGATCGCAAAATGAAGTAAAGTTATTTGCAGCTTCAGCAGGGCTGCTCGTGAGGAGCTCTGAGCCTGCACGCTGCTCCTGCAAGGTTTGTGTGGGACCCAGTTCTTGCTCCTCTGCAAATATTTAATCCATCTCCACTGTGCAACGCTAGACAAAGGTATTTCCAGCACTGGCTAAGCCTCCGACACAGGTGGGATCCCAGCGCAGCCGATTTCTATTAGTTTGTTTGGTGATAAGGTGCTTCTGGCTGACGTTTTTTCTTCCTTTTGCCTAGGAGCCGACATCGGAGTGCTTCAGACATTGTGAACCAGGACAATTCAGACAAATAAAAGGATCCCAGCTCTGCTGCTATGACTGTACAGATTGCCCAGAAAACACCTTCTGGAGCACTAAAGGTGAGTTCTGAGAAATACAGTGGATTTAACTGTATTGTGCCTGTCTACCGGTCGAGCTCCCAGAGCTGAGAAAGCACAAGGACAATACCTAAGTTTTATCTCAAGGGGTAGGAGAGAGGGGTACGATGGAATTCTGGGATGTTTCGGAAGCTGGTGATCCTTCTTGGGGAAGGGAAACAGAGGCGAGAGATCCGCGGATCCTCTGGGGACAGGGAGGTGACGGTCTCGCCGCTCCTCTGCAGACGGCTCCGGCTGCACCCGCTGCCCGCAGCACCAGTGGGCGCCCGGCCGCAGCACACGCTGCCGCGACCGCGGCCACAGGTACCTGTTCTGGAACGAGCCGCTCGCCGCCGCCCTGCTGCTGCTCATGTCCCTCGCCGCCTCCCTGGCCTGCCTGGCAGCAGCGCTCTTCTACAAGAACCTCGACACCCCCCTCGTGCAGGTTTCTGGGGGCACACGGAGCCTCTTTGCCTTGTTCTCACTCCTGCTGCTGTCTCTCAGCTGCTGCCTCTACATAGGGAAGCCCAGTAACCACCTTTGCGCGATCCAGCAGATAGTCTACGCCCTCTGCCTCAATGGCTGCTTCTCTACCTTCTTGGTCAAGTCCCTGGAGATCACCCTGGTGACAGAATTCCCTCGCTGTGCCCCCACCTTCTTGCGCTGGGTGACCCAGCGCAGGGCCTGGCTCCTCGTTGCCTTGTGCCTCCTCACCCAGGGCTTGTTCTGCTTCTTCTACCTTCGCTTGGGACCCGACTACTCCGCGCCTGACTACGCGTCCCTGCCCACGGAGGTCCTGCTGGTGTGCCACACGCGCTCCTGGTTCGCCTTCGCCCTCGTGCACGGCTACAACGGCTGCCTGGCCTTGGTCTGTCTCCTCTGCACCTTCATGGTCCAGACGGCGGGCAAGACGTACAACGTCGCCAGGGGCATCACGTTCGCCGTCCTCAGCTATTTCATCATCTGGATCTTCTTCGTCGCTTTTTTTGCCACGCTGAAGACGGTCCTCAGGTCTGTTACCCAGATCGGGACCGTTTTGACAACCAGTCTGGGGATCTTGGGGACCTACTATATCCCTAAATGCTACATCATCTTGTTTAAGCCTGATCTGAACACAGTGGATTATTTCCAGAATTCCATCAAGGAGGAGCCAGAGAAGGACTCTCAATAAACAGACAATAAACCAGATCCATTGTCACCTGCTCCTCAATAGAAGCTGCCTGTATTTAAATGAGATAATTCTGTTTATGACGACTCTGTAGGTTACAGTCCCAGACACGATCACCATATAAAATACAGCCTTATCCAGTGAGCTGAGTATTAAGACTGGAATTTTTAAGCTGCAAAAGCACAGGGCTAAAGCAAAATGCTCCCAGCTATTTGTCCTCTCCGTAGTTAACCACCCATTTAATCACCCACGGCGAGCCAAAAGAACAACTTTCAAATATATTCAACAGCACAATAACTTGAAAAGCAGAGGGAATCACCTGAAAAGGTGTGAGATTATAGAACACAAATAGAAATCCTGGTGATTAACTAATGATACTTTTTTCTTGACTACTTTGTCACAAAATCCACATCCATCCCAGTATGTAAAGGCAGCTGTATGCATGATATGAAGAGCGTATCACCCATTCAAATTGCAATTCACTCATTTGTGTTTCATTAACGTGTTTGCAAAGAACATGGAAATGAGGACAAGACACACGGAAATTAATAATGTGCAAATCACAGTACCCAAAGTCACAGCAAAAAGCTCCTCCCATCTCAAAAAACCACACGAAGATCACCAGAGAGAAACAATCTGATCTGGTGGGACACTCTGCAAAGGGGACAGAACAACCCGCATTCATACACACAACTTGATCCAACACTTTTTAACCGATGCCATCATACTTATCCTGTCATAAACCTGGTAAAAGTACAATTGGACTCAGATATAATTGCTAAAAAACTAGTTTTATGTTGCTGAAATTAAGCAACTAGCCAAGAACAAATACTTCCTCAAAGTGAAAACATGTATTTTAGTAAAGGCTGTTCACAGTAACTTCATCCTTTAAACAATCTTTATTCCATATTCCTTTTGCAAAAAAATTGTGTCACAGTGCAAAGTGGCAAACCAAGAAAGGTAAAAATGAAAAAACTTCCACATCATTTCACATTACCATCTAACAGTAGCAAGTAAATATCAAGTTATATCACAATTTCTTTTCCCCACTCACTTTGCCAAAAAACTCTACCGCTATTTCATTCCCCATATTAAAGTTTCTCCATCTATCCAATACATGGTATTGGAAGTTACCTCATCAATTCGGCTCAATTAAAGAATTTGCAAATTAATCTAAACCAGTGAATATTAAAAAAAAAAAAAGCCTTTTGCTGCACTGCAGACCTAACTGTCCTAGATTTCTGTGGCTACCTGCATACGGAATTCTCCCGGCGTACTCAAGGAAAAATGTGAAAAATTTGGCAAAAGTGCTCCCCAGTGTGATTAAAGCCAATAAAGAACTGACCTGAAGACTGAAGTCCTTGTTTCTGGAGACTGCAGCAACTCTTCATGAGCATTTGTTGCACCTGACATCCCAGCAGTAAATCCTCCCTTCCATGCTGCCATTTCATAGCAGAGAAGCATTAAAGCAACTTTCGCTCATCATTCCAGAAATAAAGGAGGAAAAATTAAATTTCTCTCTATTGCTTCTCTTTGTGGCAGCAGAGCTAGAGCCACGATACACCGATTTTTCTTTTGTTTTAGAAGGGAAGTGCAGGGTGGGATGGAAAGGGGAGGGAAGAGGGGAAAAGCAGCTGGTGAAAGAGCTCAACCTGTTCCAGTCACCTGCAGAAAATTCACACCGGCTCAGCTGGAGCCCATCGCAATAAAAGGCTGCAGATGTGTCCAAAATTCCGATCATTTAATATTCACCCAACTGGGAAAATGCTGGCTGGCCCTTTTTGCATCCTACGTATAAAAATACAGTTTGAAAGGGAGAATATGGGAAACTCCACAAGAATTTCTTGTAGGCTTTTACATAACCCTGCTGCAGAATTGTGCCATTTATAACAGGTGCGCCCATAATGACTGTTAATTTGTCTCTCCCTTTGCTGCTTGACCTGTAGAAGCTGCAAAAAGGGCACGTGCCTCGTCAAGCTGTGGTGGTTCTGTGTATGTGAACAACTCAGACCTTACAGGGAGGTTGTGTAACAAATACACTGTGGTGTAAGTCTTACCCACCAGGCTGCAAAGCGCTGTCCTAGCAATCCCAGCTTGTCCCTGCTGGAGTTTGCGAGCAGAGTCCAGAAAAAGGGAATATTCACATGGAACAGCTGAATGCATTGATGGTTTCTACCAGCAGATTCATCTCCTGCGTCTGCAGGCAGGAAAAACTTGTTCCAGCTCGTGTCTTTGTTAACAGGATGCATTCTCCAACCTTTTTTTTCTTTTATTTCCATCAACTTTCTTCAGCCTTCCCTGTACACCTACTCCTGCCAGGCTGTAAGAGGGAGAAGCTCGGTAATTAAGAGGCAGGGCAATTTAAGGGGAAAGCACAACTTCTGCACCGATATACTGGTCACTAGCTCAAAGCTACAGCACTTCTGGTGTTTCCAAGGTGTCATTAACCTGCTGGAAGAGTCCGGTCTCTGTCTGGTCACTTCAGTCGTCTGTGACTCAGTTTAGCAGTGAATATTTACAGGGTAAATTAAGCACTTCTGCAGTAATTAAATCACAGAACTCCCAGCTGCCTGCCATGAGCTCCTGAACAATCTTCTCCTGTTGAGAGGACAAAACTTCAGCGTGGCAGGGAAAAAAAAAGTAAGATTCAACCAATATTTCATCATTCTTGGATAAAAGATAAGTAGCGCAAAGAATTGAAGACATACACTGCGGTTATCACATAAAATTAAAAGCTTTTTAGTGTTTAAAATAGCATTTACACATAAGCAGCTATATATTAACTATACAGACACTCGGGTTTTAATACAATATCTACAAAAAAGAATTCAATTATGCAATAGACATTTAACAGGAACAGTGCAGTCCATGCTAGTAAGAGGTCACTCTTTGAGTAGAACCAATTCTAGAATAGGTGATAGTCTGGGTTTTCATTATTTAAAATCATGTAACTTTGTTCCTCTACTGTACATAAAACTCTTTACATGTATTTCTAATCACTGATTAGAATTAATAATTTTAAGTCAATCTTATTACAATCCAGTTAAATGCAAAACAAAAACAATTACATCAACTCATGAGCTGTCAAGTCTCAGGATGGGACTGCCCATTGGAACAGAACACAAATCACATCCAAAGTCAAGGTCTGTGCATCACCGCTTGCCATCCAATACACCTCTGGATAAAGTGTCCAGGGGACTGACCTTTGACAAGTGGATTTATTATGGGGAGGTAAAAGACAGTAGCAGTGCTTTTAAGACTCTTTGCCAAAAAAACCTCACTCCTCAGAGTTAATATTCTGCGTAGGGACACTACCCCTGCAGACACCACCTCTTTGGACAGGAGATGTCATCCCAAACTGCTTTCTCATGGTTTTTTACGATCTTCCAAGCATACCTGTTAGTTAAAAGGTGGTGGCAGGTGTGTGTAACACCGAGCTCAGCCGCGGAGCACAGGTGGGTGGCGAGGGTCTCACTTCCAGGATCAAAATATCGGCTACTTAAGGCTCCTGTTACGAGGTTGTTTCAATGCCCTGTAGAGCAAACCCGCAACTTCTCCACGTGTTCTAGAGCCCGGCCAGCGCCGCTTCCTTGACATTAACATCAGAGAAAAGCTTCTGCCTTAAACTTTCTTCCCCCTGGCCTAGTACTTCCTATCGCAGGCAGCTTCCTTGGCATCGGTGGCACTTCTTTCTACAGGTAGTACTGTACTCACTGGGAGGAACTCGCAGAGCTGGGCCCCACGGCCCCCTTGTTGCAAAGACACACGCACACGCATTGGAAGCCAAGGATGGGATGTGGGAAATCTCCTGAAAATTAAGAGCTAGCGCTGTTCCAGGGTCTAACCTTCCCTTCTCTCGAACCACCCTCTCCACCGTACGCTACACGGCGAGGAAATGAAGCACCTGTTGTACACGCAGTGGCCGTGACGTATTGCACTGTTCACAGGAGGGTCATTTACATTCTCCTGCGGCTCTCTGTAAGCAGCAGGTTCCACACGCGATACAGGATTAACCAACTAGCACTCAGAGCACTCGTTATTTGCCCGAAACGGATGCCTGGTTGTGGGTGCAGCTCGTCCAGGCCGGGTTTAGCCGCCTGATTTCCCCAGCACCCCAACGTTACGGGCTGTCAGCCTCATTCCAGAGTTACCCACAAACGCAAAAGTACAGAACGCAGTCGTTTCGACATAGCAGCAAAGACCAGCAAGACACAGAACAGTTTCTGCCAACAGCATAACAACGAGACAAAAACCAAAACCCAGCAGGTGTGTAAACTGCAACTCTTGGAAAGACATGAGGAAATGAAAGACGTTTTTTTCCCTGGGTGAAAGCTCAGCCTCCAGCTTTAATCCCTTTTGTAAATACGTCATTAAAATGACTGTCTTTTCCTCCAGCCAAGTTCTGCCTCAAGACGAAGTGGGCCAGAAAAATCGTTAATAGAGACCAGAAAAGTCAAAATTGATTTATAATTAGAACCACTAGTGATTCTCAATAAAGTCACTGGCTCCTTAACAGCATCTCCTGAAGACACACCAGAATTACAGGATTATTTCACCCTGACTTATTTCATTGCTTTAAATGTCAATCTTTCAAAATGTTTTCTGAGTTTGGTTAGCATCTTTGCTGGGTTACTGGGAGGAGGAAAGGAAAAGAAAGGATAGTGCTGCACAGCCAAGCTTTAGCTTTAGGTAGCGCCATTCTTTTGAACCAACTCTGCAATCCGTGCTAGCCCATCCGATGGATGACGAGGAAAGCACCGCTTCCAGAAACGTTATGTAGCTTTTCGGGAGATTTTTGGAAAGCAAACTGTCCGAAAGCAGTAAGTGGAGTATCTAGTCTGAGCACCACAGTTTCCTCAATGCCCGACTCCCTTCTGAAAGTGAGACTGAAGTCTCCAATTAACACAGACATTTGAAAATGTTATTCTGAATTTTGTAAAAGGGATGTGTTTACACACAGACCTGTTATAAGAAAAGAAGCGGTGAAAATCCTATCAGAATGAGCGACATACAGAATGGACAGTTTGAAGAGTAATTTTTCAGGATGACAAAGGAACGTGAAACTACACGTATATAGTGAGAAAGACGTTCTCTTTCGACATTCATATCGGATATTCACACTACCCATAAAGCATGGAACGTAACAAAAAGAGGCTTCTTATCAGTGAAGCAAATGCTTATATACAGCAAAGACTGATTTTAAAGCACCTGTCCTAAAACCTCATCCAGACACTTTAAAAAAGCTGCTGAAACATCAGTGAAGGTTCCCGAACAAACTTTATCAAGTGTCCATAGCCTTAGGGCAAAAAATACGTAGTAATGAAATCTTGGGGATACACAACAGCAGCTGCTTAAGTCAAAGCTCCCCAGCAGGAGCTTTAGTGTGGGTCTCGCTCTGTGTCATGTATAAAGATTTGTCAATTGTACCATTTATGAGCTGTTCTCCAAACACCCTCTCACCTCTCTGCTAACAGCCAGCGCCCATCTGTGTTCAGAACATGTTGGGTAATGCTGCGATTGGGATTATATGTTCAGGTTTCTATTTCAGAAAAAAAAAGAGAAAGATTCCGCTCAGAAATTAAGGATGGAGAAAGAAGCGATCACAATGAACAGCCATGTCCTAGTGGGAGCGAGGATTTACCTGCGTCTCTGCTAGAATGGGATAATAAATACCCCTTTCGAAAGGGAAAAGCTGCAGCTACATTAACAGAATCACGTAGCAGCAATTGTCCTATTTCTGTGAAAACTTTTAAAACCTGTAAGCGAGTGCACGTTATAACCAGAAGAAACAGAGACATCTGTCAGCAGGGCCGTGACTGAAATGCCCAGGAACGGACTGCAGCTACAACGTCACTACCGTGATACTAAATGAAACAGCTTTACACGCTCTGCACAATGAACACACACAGCAGCAAGACTCCACCACTCCCTCGATAGAATAATATATTTAAAAAAAAAAAAAAAGGAGAGAAGAAAGGTTGATTTACACTCCCTAGTGAGCAGCAGAAGGCAGTCACAACTTTGCTTTCTGCCAGGAGTTGGATTGAGGCTCCTTCCCAAGCACGTGCTGTCTGTGCCATGTCTGCTCAGAGCCGACCGATGCAGTCGGCAGTATCACAGATACCAGCCAAGGGTCGGGTTTCTTCCTTGTAAGAGAAAAAGCAGGGAAAAATAAAAGTGCTCCTATGCATTACTGGAAATTTAGAAGTCACGTGAAATAACAGTCCTTGAATCAGCCAAAAAAGATACACTAATTGCACTGAAGTAGGTGCCACAATTACCAAAGCTCATTAAGTTGTGAATATACACCAGCCATTCACAATCAAAAATGAGAGGGGAAGGAAAAAAAAAAAAAAAAGAAAAGATGCCATCAATTTGCTGATATTTAACAATCCCAGGAGATTTTTTTTGTTCATTTTTGTGGAGGTTTTTTTTGTGTTTTTTGTTTTGTTTTGTTGATTTTTCTGCAACACCATTGCAAACCAGGAAGCTGTGACATGCAAGACAGCCAAGTTTCTTCCATTTAAGTGTTCAAGCAATGACCAAATTGACCCATTCACCCCCGAAACGATCTCCCCCCAGCCCCAGCCCTTCCCCAGCAGAGTCTGAAGGCACTTGCTCTCACATGATGTCGACAAAGAATTCGCAAGGGTTGCCCATGGCCTTCTGGAAGGACTGCCGGCTCCCCGTCAGCTCGGGGGGAACAGAGCCCAGTTCCCTTACTGGGGGCCCTCCGGGGGGTCCGCTGGTCCCGTAGACTTTGGAGCCCAGTTTGGGGAGGTTGTAGAGGGGTGGAACTCCCGGAGGCCCATACGAATGGTGGCTGTGGTGGCTCCTCTCGCTGTGGGTGGCAGAGACGTGGCTCCGGTGGCTGAGCTGGCTCACGGGTCTCTCCCGGCGGACGACACTGGCGCTGCCGCCGCTGCGGGCGGTGTGGTCGGACTCGCTGCCGCTGCCAGCCGACTTGCGGTCCTTCTCTCTGCCAAGAGCCCTCCTGCTGTTCTCACTGTTGCTTCGGTTTGAGCCGCTGCTTTTGCTTCCTAAGAGCCCGGGAGCGAAAAGGAGAGAGCGAAAAGCAGAATGAGCTCAGGTCCGCGACTGCGTCCCACATCAGCTCCGACCAAAACCCCGCGGATTTGGGAATGAGCGTTGTAACGGCAACAATGACAAAACCAGGCCTGAACGTGCTGTTGGTGGTTTGTGGAATTTAGCAATGACAGTCGGTAGAACAAGGCTGACAAGGTTGTGCCATGCACAGGTACACAGAGACACCTTTGGAGCTTGCACAGTGAAAGCAGCAGCTGGCCTAGAACTTCTGGCTGAAAGTCGTCTGCTCCGCTGCATCCCACCGACTGCGGAGGGGAGCAGCAAAAGAAAAAGGAGGCAGCGAACAACTGGGTTTTGACTCAAAAGCAGCAACCTAAATTGGAACAGAGCCTTGAACAGAACTGCAACATCTCACAAAACTTTGCTAGATCTTCCTGCCCATCCTGTTGCTTACCAGAACACAGTCTCAGTTTGGATGGGGCTTTGAGCACCCTGGTCTAGCAGAAAGTGTCCCTGTCCATGGCAGGCGGGTTGGAACTAGATGAGCTTTAAGGTCCCTTCCAACCCAAACCATCCTACAATTCTATGATGAAAGACTTCACAAGAAACCCAGTTCTAACAGTCTTGTGTCCCAGCACTGGCATCCGCACAGTGTCTTTCAGTAAATGAGCAGTGGAAGGGCACTGGTGGATAAATCCAATCCATATGGATGACATCAGACTAATAAATTAGGAGCTGAGATTATTTATTTCTTTTGGGAAGAGCAGTGAAGAGGCTGATGATGGGATTTTCCCATCTGATGCCATTTACTCCGTAGCTGCTGCAGCAGAGTGATGCGGGCCAGATAGGTTACGTGCTAATGCCACGCTATTGCACTCCTGTGCATTGAGACAGGTTCAGCGCCCAAGACAATTAAAAAGGAAAAAGAAAAAAAAAAAAAAAAAGAAAAAATACAGCTAAACATTCGGGTCACAAGAGTCTAAATGATCATGCTGTGAATTTGTCATTATGGAGGCATTTGCAGCTTACCAATCCCCTAGAGTCAGCCATTCCTCTATGAATCCTTCAGTCTAACGCTTGCTCAGAACAAAACAAGGGAATAACAGTTACCAAACAAGAAACAACACAGAAGTGTGGTTTCCAAAAGAAAGAACAAGGAAAGCGTTGAAAGATTATCCTAGGGCAGGAAAGGAGGAGGTCAGCTTTTTAATCCATGCAGTAGTATCTTTTTTTCCCTGTCATATATATATGACAAAGCGACTCTCCTCCCTGTGAGCAGTGTTTCAGCCCTGTAAACCACCTGTCTGACCACCTCACACTTGTCTCATGCAAAGAGAGCAATTTTCCTTCTGTACTGAGCTTGGAAGAGAAAGCCAAGAGCGCCTTGGTTCTAATCCCTGTTCCATCAGCAACAAAATGGTTTAATTTCTAGTAATATCAAGCAACTGCAGCCCCACTGTTGGCAATGGCTCTGACCTCTCAAAACGGGGGCAATAATTGAATAGTGGACAATCGAGTCGTTAACGTTGGCCTGATCAGCATTATCTAAGCAGTAGTTTATGGTGTGGTGCTGCTGGGTAAGCAAAGCACAGACGCTCATGCCACCATGGACGTGACAAACAGCTCGGCTCCAGTTCCCCACCAACATTTTGCATGTGGAACAGCGCTACAGCAGAACTATAAACGTGTTTTATGTTCTACTGACCCAGTTAAAACATCGCTGGCAGTTTCGATACAGAGCTGAAAGGCTGACCCACTCCATCACCAACACAAACGATTCTGATTAAGTGCGGTCGCACCAAATCCATGCAGGTAGCATCCAAATCCACGCAGGTAGCATCCAAATCCACAAGACAGGAGCAGAGACAGTACGAAGGAACTCAAGCAAATGGTCAGGGGGAATGACAGCTGTGGAAATAAAGACCAGCTGAGCCAGCTTACCTTCGCTTTGCTGGCTCCCTGCACTGCCGCTGCCGTAGCTAAAGCCTGGGTCTTGGTACGCTGGTGGAAAACACGGAGGGGGCAGAGGATACTGGTACGGGTATCCTTGACCTAACGGCCAGGGAGCAGCGGGATGCGGGAGCGGAGCAAGGGTGTCCTGATCCGACACTCCGCTAGAACCGTTGTTAAGGTTCAGTGCAGCCAGATCTGGAAAAGAGAAAAAAAAATTAAAAAGGTGAAGATTGTGCTCTCACCTCGCAGCTGGCTCCTGCATTAATAATGGGGACACAGCACCCACTGTGGTGAGGGACTAGAGGGACTCAGCCTCCAGAATTCACTCGAAATGTCATATCGATATTCACCACTGAGCACCAAGGTACCTTTGCAGCATTTCCATAAATCAAGGAGGAATCATCCCCAGTTTATAGACTGGGAGCTGAGAGTGAGTGCCAAGCAGGAAACCTGTGGCATCACCAGAAATAAATCCTGCTTTCCTGAGCCTCAGTGCAATGCCCTGTTTGATGAGTTCATCCTTGTCTTCCAAGTGTTCTCATTGCTTGGTCTAAAGGGAATTATCAGCCACTTGTCATACAACTTCTGAATAACACCCTGAGAGCACAGGAGAGACAACACACGAGCTTTGCCCTCCCAGGTGGGGAACTTACTGCCACAGAGGTCTCCAAAGACGTAGTAGCACTGCTCCGAGAAGGTGATTTTGTTCACAGTGTGCCTGAGGTAGCCGTGTTTTAACATGCTGCTGGCGTACTTTCTAGCCTCCCGTCGGTCTTTGAAGCCTTCCACGTGTGTGTAAAGCCAGTCGACCACATCTGCTCCTAAAATGGGAACAGGAAGAGCAGACACAGGATCAGCCCAGCCAAACTGACTTTATTTGTTTTTAATCTTCCCATTATCACACAGCCCACCAGTACTACTGTGCCAGGTACTGAACGCAAATATAAATATGCAGCAATCTTGCTGCAAAGAGTTTAAAATGTTATTTTCACAACTTGGCCTAACTGCGAAATTAATTACCACCAAACATCAACAAAGAAAGCAAAGAGTTATTTTGCATCTAGCTGAACATTACATTGACACCAAACAGGCACACAGAAAATTGTATAGTTACACTGTTTGATCCCTTTTGAGTTGCAGTAATGAAAATGACCTGACATTTACAGAACAAAAGTAATTGAGAGAGTCATCTTCCTCAAGAGGTGGTAATTTTTAAAAAAAGATGCTTGTGTGGCTGTCTGGAACTGGAATTACAAGGACCTGCTCTGCTGAACTTGGGCAGATTGCACGAGCCACAAGTAGTTACGTGGAAAACCTCAGATATAACAAGTAAGGGTGAAAGACCAGCTGTGTGTGGGCAGGAGAAATGTGCCGTATTTTCGGCTGTCGAGGATCGAACAGGAGCTATTAATTATTTCCTGTCTCACTGAAGAGTTGGTCACGACTATCAAGGGAAATATAAGAGGTCACAGACGGGAGAAAAAGAAGTTCATATAGTTTCTTCAGCCTATTTCAAAAAAGCCACTGTTTTTTCTTTTTTTCCCCAGCATTCCTTTGATGTGCTTACCTATCACTGCATTGGAGATGGTGATTTTTAACCACATCCTGTCCCGAATTTCAAGGCCTGAGTCTGGGAGCTGCATAACCTTGACAATAGTAGCCATGTCACTCTTCACAGTTAAGGGAGACTCTTCTAGCTCTAAAAGGAAGAAGGTTACATGCTGCTTTGAAATGAACAGAGTCTGAAATGAACTTCTCAGCTCCCAATTTGGATGAAACGTTTCAAGACACAGCTTTACCAACAGATACAAAAAAAGACACAAAGGTTCCCAAATGCACCCTCAATGGCATGAATTATAGAACTTGTACCAATTCTTCAGATATTGTGCCCAGTGCAACCAGTTTAACCATTGAGATGCTGAGTCCCTGCGTGTCTTGACTTCACAAACCAGGTAGAGATCAGCCCTGTGCTCTTTCATTGCATTGAGATTTGCAGAAAAGGAAACCCAAGGAGAAAAAAATCTGTTGTCAAGCACACGTGTTCTGTGTTTGCAATTCAGACCCTTCTCCAGCAGGAATCCAGAAACCCTCCTCCCTTCCCTTCTCCCAGCTCCCCATATCACCCACCTTTCAAAAGCACAAGGGAATCAACTTTGTTCTTTTCCAGCAACCCAAAATTTTGATAAAAGTTACAAGCATGAAACAATGAAAACTGAAAATGCTTCTTTCAATAAATGCACTGCTAATATGCACGAAAATATCCCAGACCATCTATGCATGCGGTTTCAAATACTTACAACATTTGAACAAACACTAAAATTTTGCTTTTGCTTTTAAGTTAGTTTGGTTAGTGGCAAAAAGCAATATGTTTGTTTGGGGAAAAACAGAACAAACAAATATTCAAGTAAAGTATGTGGGGAGCAATAAATGGTGTTTTCATGGAGACCTGCGTATAAAGAACAACACTGGCCAAATGCTCATCAATGTTTTCTGAGTCTGCTAGTTGCCGTACAAATATGAAAAGTTCTAAGATGCATCTAAAATGCCCCCGCTTTTGTTTGACCTCAGCTGTGGGCCTGACTGCAGGTGTGTGCGGAGCTGGGAACAGCATGGACCGTAACTCCTTCTGGGGAACCAGACCTACCGCAAAGCTCCTCCTCAGGGATTTGGTTATTGGGTTTGACTGGCATTTTCTTCCCCTTAGCAGATCCTGGTGATAGAAGAGGTGTATGCTCCAGGAAAACAAAGTCCTACCACATGTAATACCACCACTGGCCTGTATCCTTCTTTCGGCAAGGAAATACACATTTGCCCAAACAAAAAGGCCCCAGAAATTACACAGTACCTCAGGCTGAACACTATTAGGCAGAAATAGTTTGAAGTCTCAATTCAAAATCCTCTGAAGTCCATGCAAGAGAAAAAGAGAACTTTCCAACAATGCCAGCGGACTGCATTTTGAAACAGCAAGACTTTCAAGGAACATTGAAACACTTGAAATTAATCTCATGGAATGCAACATCAGTACTTGCAAAAAGGGGTCCTGCAGTGGCAGAACGGGGGCTGCAAAAATCGACCTTTAGCAGAGTAAACGAGGAGCAGAGTTTGCAGCAACTGAGGCAGCGAGTCCAACACTCACAAACCACAGCGAGAGAATATTCTCCTGCATCAGCCAGAACACTGCTGGAGAACGAGATACGTTTCAAAGCAATAATTACTATTCAACACCTCAGTCTGCCTCCGTTCGCATAGTCCTGTTTTTGAAGAAATGCACCTGAGAAAATAAAGAACTAACACAGAATAATTCCCACTGTCTGGCGGTGATTTGTATGGCCCCAAAATCTCAGCTACTTCAATCACGAGCAGCGATGCGGCCGTGGCTGTGCAAAGGGTTCAGATACCAGAACTTCACTTTCCACCCAGAGGCCAGAGAGCCCAGGATGCCAATCGGAAGGAAAGCGGTTATTCGGTCCATTTACATTATCCTGGCCTTGCTGCAAAACCAGTGAACCAGCAGATATTCACAATACTTCAAACAAGGGACCATGAAACAGAATTGTCTAAGATGACTCTGTTAATTCACTGCTTCCACTTTCACAGCCAAATATTGCCATTTTGGGGGGGATAATAGGACTGAACTGAAGGAAGGTGCTAAGCAAAAGATGACAATTAAGGTTGGGGTACTCTCCGTTTTCTTGCATTCAGGAGAGGAAACGTTGGAAGTCACTGGCACAGAAATGAGAAGCTGTCTCCAGAAACATGGTTCTGCTCCCAAATAACCTTTATTTTTAAAGTACGATTGAGAGGGCGTCTGCATTCCGCACTTCCCAATCACATCACTGTATATCAAGGCACACGATACATGAGTAGTTCAAGAGGAATGCAGAGTAACAGACTCTCGTTTGACAGCAATCAGCAGATACATTCGATTCCACAATCTTTAGTACCTGTAAGGCTGAAAACACATCTCAAGATAAAGTCATCGGGTAAGTGATTCCCCGGCTTTCTGCTGCGGATGTATTTCCCTTCAGCGGTGCTGCCTCCATCTAAAGAGACACTGAGCTACTACACCTGCAAAAAGGACAACTGCCCTTTAAAGTCCCACATAAGGACTCGTGACAACTTGTTGGTTACATGGATACGACTAGTGCAGGGACTGCCACAGACAGACAAACCAGGAAAGAAGGCTGAACTCTAACTGTAATTTCACATGGGATGTTACATTTGTTTTCTCCTTGCTCAATAATTTCTAAAAGTACAAAAAAGTATAAAATAAGGCTATGAGAATATCAGTGGAAGACTTCCTAAATGATACACTAACATTATTATCCAGTGACATCTATCTGAAGTAAATTATTTGAATTTATTATAAAACAATCTCAAATAGGAGGAAGCTCTCACATTTATCTGAGGGGGTAAAGTTGGAGGCCTGCCGTGTAACTGTAAAAGGGACCAGAAGCCACCTCTTCCTGAACCAAAACACCACTGCATTTACTTCTGACATTTAGAAAAAGGTTTTATGCTCCCCAATAGAACCACAAACGTCAGAGAGCATTCAAGACTTGTGTGGCCGCTGTCGTTTTCATCGTGCGTGGGACTGGGGTCGGATTTGGGCACAGCTCGGCACCGCTGGCCCCGAGCAGGAGCCGCCTGCCCTGCGCTGGCCGCAGTGTGACTTACTTTCCGAATCGGGAATTGAGCTTGTTAGTGAGGAGCTGGTAGATGTGGTGATGCTCATGGAGGGGCTCATACCGTAACGGGGGTACGCTCCCGTCATGGCTGTGGTATGAGAGATCCACGCCGCAGGGTCAATTGGCCTCACCGGTTCAGCTGCAAAACAACCAGAAAGGGAGAGAAAGACAAACGAAATCAGATTTGCAATAAACACAAAGACCTAGGGTAAGAGGGAATTTTTTTGTTGTGCACAAGTCCTCACCATTCTGACAGTACAACTGAAATAGCCTCAGCACAAGGGAACAAAAAGCATCTTGCCAGCAGTAGCTGGTTTTCTCCAGCAATTGCTGCACCAGCCTCAGAGGGTAAAACCAAGACACTCCTGTTCCTGTAAGTGCAGGAGGAGTGAAATATTTCCCCTTGTGGGAGAGAGGCGACCGGTCTCGTAACAATATTTCACTATTATTCTACACAGGGAGATAGATTCTCACTTTGCTATGACATGCAAGTGCTTTGCCCTCGCCTCCCAAAACAAAAAGCAAACAAATCATACGACCAAACTTAAAAGTATCGAACTTGTAGGGAATGGAAATCTGTTAGATGCCAAAATAGCTGAAAATATTCTAGATCTCGAGGGCTCCTCAGGAACCCAGCAAAGAGCACAAAAACATACTCACCCCTGGGGATGGTGAAATAACTCCTGGGAGTAGGGTCCCAGCATTTGGCTACTGTTAGGCTGATGGGTCTAGGAAGAAAGAAAACAGGTCAGGGTGACTCAACTTTCCCTACAGAAGCTGTAATTGCTACAATGAGCTCTTTGAAACAAACTCATTTCTACCCAACAGCATCCTGAGAATGCTTTTGAGATGCCTGTCAAAGTATCTGCAGTATGAAGCCGCATCAGAATGTTTCTGGTTTTGCACAGATCATGAGCACTGTTGGTGAAATCTGTCAAATGATCGGCTCTTGAGATATTAAAATGCTCATCCTATAAACAAATAGTGCTACTGAAACCAGGCAACTCCTCATTTGTGTTGGTTTTGGCTGGTACGTTGGAACCAGTCTCACCCATTTAAGCTGAGAAGTTCAGAGTTGAGATCAGCAGATACACGGCTGTTTACTGAGATTGAAACGTTGATTTCTCTGAGGTTTGCCCAATACCAATCACTGCACACAGAGGATAAGTAGCAAAAGATTTTGTGAGATGCTCACCCTGGTTTGGAGACAATTTCCCGTAAAACCCGTACTGCATCATCATTGCTCATGTTCTCAAAATTGACATCGTTCACCTGAAATGTTGCAAAAAGCAGAGGTCAGGTTTTGCAACAGGAAAGTTAAAGACATTTTAATTATTTATTTCCAAATTTATTTGCCTTGCAACCACTTCCACTTCTTTGAGCAGCTGCAGAAATATTGTTTCTCAGAGCACGTCAACTATCCAGCAGAGTTCACAAAGAATTACAGATTTAAGTGATAATGGTCTTTGCAACGCATTTCTCCGAGTATGAATGAATTCTGCTAACCGATTACTAAGTCCATGGATCTGGTGGGACGACTGAGCTGAGCCACCAGCGTCCAAGCCAGCAGAACGTATTTTGGGACAGGGACCAACCTGTAGCAGCATGTCTCCTGGTTCAATTCGGCCATCGGCTGCCACCGCCCCTCCTTTCATTATAGAGCCGATATATATGCCACCATCACCCCGGTCATTGCTCTGTCCTACGATGCTGATTCCCAGGAAGTTGTACTTCTCTAGACAAATAGAAAGTGGAGGAAAAAAAGCAAACTAAGTGATTGGAATGATAGTGAAGAGCTAACACCAGGCTACTTCAGTCTTGAAAAATGAGTTCTCTCAACACATCAGCTGGGCCGTGTTTGACTTACAATTATCTCAGGTTTAGGGAAACGCTGCTAAAAACATTATTTTTTCATACAGGACACTGAAAAGTTACATTAAAAAAATCAGCATGAGAAATGACATTGAAAAGTCATGTCTACACCTAGGAATTAGGCACCTAATCAGCATTAGGTAATGTTTTTTCCACACGTCAGAGTGTCAGGAAGAATTTGGTGCTACTGAAAGGCGCTGAGCTGGCAGCCCTGCACATTTCTATCTGGCTACACAATGAAACGCAGCAGCAGCAGCAACACAAACCTCCAGCGCCCTTCTGCTCTTGCTCCTAACAACATCTGAGCCCTTGCCATCCCAAGAAATAAGAGTGAAACTCCATATCCTGGAGTTCCAGCTTCTCCCCTAGGCTTCGTGGGAAGAATATTGATCTGCCTGTGCAAACGGCTCAGAACTACCCAGGGCTGGACTAAAAATCCAGACACAGCAGAGCAGCAACGCGCAGCCGCCATTGCCTGGAGGTCAATTGACATCTTTCAAATCCAGGAACTTCCTAGTGACTCCAAAGCTTACTATACCACAACAAAATGCATCTGTATCGCTTGAAATTCATCATAAAAAACATCACTTGTGGTCTTACCCATGTTGAGTGTGACAGTGATGATATTCAGGGACATGGTAGAATCGGTGATGCTGCTGAACGAAGACGACTGCAAAATACAACAGAAAATTCTCAAGGTTTTAAAGGGCTCGGAATAAACAATAAAAATAACTATTAAGGATTAATTCATTAGGAACTGATCAATAGGTTTCTGTTTGGCAGGCATCCAGAAACCATTGTGGCCTCCTCAAAATTATTCTTCATTTAGAATCTGTAAGAAAAAAAATCTGAACACAATCTGCACTTTCTCCGAAGATTTGTTTACAAAATACATGGAGTAAGCTCCTATATGAAGGTTTCTCAGCTGAACTTCACATTGAATGATTTCTGCTTCCTGACTACATGACTGACAGGCAGAAATTTAAATCCTGAAGTGCCCAGTGCAGTGTGAATTAAATCCACAGCTCCTCCCTAAAGAGCGGAGTGAACAACACGTGATCCTTTGGGAGGTGAGAACACAGACAACAAGAAATGCGATCGCTTAACAGTAAAAGGAGAAAGGGAGAGGAGAAAGAGAGTCTTGACTCTAGTGCTGCACAACTGCAAATGTTCGAGGTTTAGCCCAGAGGAGGCTGGAGCCCCAGGAGCCTTCCCAGTGAATTCAGCGGATCACAGACCTGCTCTGGATCCCTTCTCATTCACACGCTACGTTCAAAGATCTCCCTTCGCCTCCTCGGAAAATTACGATGCCGACCTTACCCTGTCAATCTGCCGCATCCTTTGTTTCCTCCTCCTGCGCTTGTGCTTCCGTATGAGCCGGGATGAAGTACTTTGCTCGGTGGAGCTACTCAACCTGAGGGAAACGGAGAGCAAAGGCAACTCTGTAAAGCTGAGCCCTTTGCATTCCTCTGCTTCATTGCTAACCAAGATTAAAAACATCCAACCCTATAGGACACAGGTAATTGAACTGGCACTGTCACAAGGAAAACGGTGCCAGTCTCCACGTCCCTGTCTTCAAAGTTCTAACCACCTGCAGGAATAATAGAGTATCTCAAGCAAAACCAGATACCAGCAGCCTCAAAAAGGAGCTTGGTGTCAGGAGGTTACAACCCTCCGCACTGCGAAACCCATCCTGTGTTTTAGTCCAGGATCCCGAGCTGAATATTCCGGACGATGGAACAGCTCCGAGGGTGTGAAGCTCTTGACGTCCTCTTTGAGTTCACAAAACTATTTCAGGCACGTTAACCTCACACACTCCCTTTTCTCCTCCCAGCAAGGCAAATTAATTTAAAGAGCCAAGAGGTGGTATTTTCAAAAGAGATCAAAAATGCGATAATTCTCCATCTGTGGAAACAGCTCACAGCACCTGGCTTTCTGAGGCTTTACCTTTTTAACGGGAAAAATAAAGAGGACTTTTCAACATATGACCTGAAGTTTAGATTCCTGTGTAAGCAGAGAACATTTTTGATTTTTCTTTTAAATTCAGCCAGCAAAACCAGAACTTACTGGCAAATCTCTGAACAACTGTTACCAGATGATAATATGTGAGAATTCTGCTGTAATTTTTTCACTCTACTCAGCATTAGTCTGGAAGAATAGAAATCGGTTCCTTAGAAAAGCCACAGCTCAGGTTTAGTTCAAGAGGACAGACAATATTTCAGAGAAGTAACTTCTTGAGCTAAACAGCCTCTCACATTAGTTGCACAAAATCATCATAAGGCATTGCAGAAACATGTTATGGGTGTTTATACATTGGCTTCTACACACATAAACATTAGAAAATACTACTTATTACACTGGAGAAAACTGTAAATGGAGAGCTCACTTCACTCAGTTTTTTCATCCCTTTTTGGAAGAAGCTGGACAATTACTTACAATTAAGTCGCCTTAATAAGCCTGTGTGTAAGTAGAAGAGGAGACAGCCTGTTTCAGCAAGACTCCCACACTGTGCAAAAAAGCATTTTTGTAAAAATCAGCTTCCATAGCCTCTGCAATTTCTCAAAAAGGAGACAAGCCTATATGTACTTTCATCTAGCTCTGGTACACTTCATCATCTCTTCTTGTCATGTCTGTTAAATCCGCAGCCTTAACATATCCTGCTGAATCGTTCCTAAACTCGGCATCTCTCACGTTCTAGGAGCATCTGGATGCTGAAGAGCAGCTCAAATGTTTTCTAATGAGGAGTAATATTCTGATCTCTGAAGTATCCCCAGAAATGAGTTAAAGTTATTGCTACAATTTGATGAGCAAAACAAGACAGTGTATTTTAGCTTTGGGGAAAAATAAAGTGCGAAGATGAAAAACAAATCTGGAATTGTAACTATCAATTCCTGTACTAGCTACTGGCCAAAACTTTGAATGCACTTCTGACAGAAAATCTAATAAATCCCACAGGAGATACTTTGTAAAACAATAATAATAATTTGTCTACTCTACATTCCCTGAAGGAAGGAAAAAAAGCTAGCAATTTGTTAAAGAAAGTTTGTCCATGTAGTTTAAAACACTAATTTTTCATTTCTTAAATGAGAAATAAACATAATCCATTCTTTTTTGCAGTGAATGACTTGAGTTACATTGAACTGGGAACACTAATTGCAAGATGCTGACAATACTCCTACAGCTTGTCGTATGTGCTAGACCTTTATTTGCTTAACAGAAGACAGAAACAAGACTTACTGTGCAGTTTACCATGGGCTCCCTACACCAATCTGTACTCCGAATACCACCCATTACCTACAAATAATACTCATGTTCAATTATATCACACTTTGAAAAACAAAGGGAATAAGTTATTGCACTCACACTGCTTGAAGGGTTCTGTGTCGTCCTGTAATATTTGTGAACAAATTAATTCACTGAAACTAAAAATTATTCTCTCTCTCTAACTAAATGCAACAGAACATCCCTGGACTGGAAACCAACCAACTCTGCTGTACTGCTCCAAGTTAGAATAAAATAAAGCCGTTAGAAAAGCATCCTCAGTCTCACCACCTCTTCCCTTGCGTGCCAGCAACACCCATTACACCTGATTTCTCCTCTCGCTGACCCCCCTCACGTACAATCTCCTTCACGATGCAGGTTCCGACCCCAGAGTTCACCAGCGGTTACTGACCAAACTTACCTCCTTCAACCGCTTTTTGCCCAGGCCGCTGGCTCCAGCAGATCTGGAACATGATCCATTTTCTATTTGCCTGTATTTGCCTCTAAAGAAAACTTCTCCCTGCCAGCACAATCCCTCATCTGCTGCAGCACATCGTCCCCGTCAGACAGCAGCATACCTGGGAGCATTCCAGCGAGTTGTTGGGCCTGCCTGGCTGGCCTGGCAGCTACTCCGGCTGCCAAAAGCTTCTGCCCTGGCCTGGAAAGGAAAAGCAGCAGCTTCCAAAAGTCTCTTTCTTCTCGGTCAGATGCAGGAAGCTTTACTTTATTAATACAGAAATATTTAGCTGGGTCTAGTATAATGCGTTTCAGTGGCCACCCTGGCTGTGCTAATCCTGCCCTGCTGCATATCTCGCTGCCGTGGAAATCATTAATTTATTTACAAGGAACAAAATCAGCTGCAGGGTGGTTGTTTCTGTGGGCTTGACTTTTTTTGGGGGGAAGGAGGATTAGAAACCCTGAAGGCTTTAGGAAGCCTTGGAGTACATTCAAGTTCACATGAATACCCAGGTGAAGTTACAAAGCATCCAGAAGGATAATTTTCTGTATCTTCAGGTGTTGGCAACTTCACTGTCACTGCAAAATAAGTTCTTGAAACTAATTCTTAAACGTACATCTAGTTACCCTTTCAATCTTTTGGAAACACCCAGCCTTTGCACAGAATTTGAAGGAACTGCTGCTCTTCAACAGGTTTCTAAGCTGTGACTGACTGCAAGACCAAATAGATCCGCTGAGTTTGGTAAGCTAATAATCTGTAAACATAGCAGAAGTTTAAGTATCTTCAAGATTAGTTGTTCTTCGCTGTTTCCATTCCAGCTAGAATTTAAGAAAATTACATTACATCTTATTTATTCTAGCTACAGATCTCTATGAACCACTAGAGATCTGCAATCTTGTTCTCTGACAATTAACAGAAATCCACGATGGGTTTTCACAGCTCATTTGGATGAACAAAAGCGCTAAAGAAAGCGTTCAGAGAATGCAGCCAGGAAAGGGAAGAATACGAGTTCTGATTGAATTTACATCTTTAAAAACGGGTGTTTGGAATCCAAGAAATGTATTGGCTTATCATGCCCCCCCTACCTGCTTGTGTTGTCATCGTCATCAGAGTCAATGAAGCTGCTGGACTCCAGCTCACTGCTCATCATGGTCGAAGAGCTGTCGTAGCCAGGAGGGTGCTCACGGTGTCGGTCCAGTTTCGGATGGCCGTTGATCCGAGGGACTGTCGAAACAAAATAAATGGACTATTACTGGGCGAAGAGGAAGAGCAAGGAAGAAATGGCACTGTGAGTAGCAGGACATTCACACCGACAGCGCAGACAACTCTGCAGGAGGTTCTTTATGCCAAAACCAAGCTCTTTGCAGGACGTGATTTCATTCAGCAGCTGGAAAACTGACTGCCCTGGCTGGCCCGCCCACCCACCTCCCTTTTTCCCAACTTTTGCATTTGTCTGTGGTTCAGTCCATGGGCATCGAGGCAGAAATCGCAGCATGAACAAGGATTACAACGGTATCACACCATCAGTTAGAATGGCCATGAGAAGCTGACGTCAATAGGAAGGGACATACGAAAATCTTGCAAAAGCAGCAGAAAACACAATTTGAGTTTGGTCTGGATAGGCTCAGCAGCACAGAAACGTTAAACAACGTTCCTTGATGAATTCTATTAATATCTCACCCATAAAACCACCTTTCCCTCGACTGTGCTACATGTTGCTGTCCCCACAGCTGCAGCACCTTGTCTGGGCAGTACAGCCCTATCAGAGTCAGATTTTCTTGACCATTATCATTACTGGGCATTTTTCAGCTGGCTGCACAACAGTGAGGTTCATCCCAAAGCAAACTCGGTGTTGAAACAAGGATTTTGTTGCTTTAAGAGAGCAAGTGGAGCTCTGACATACTGACAGCTCAGCTCTTTCAGACTGATTTTATATGAAGCTAATACCAAAGATACATTTGCTACTAATTAGTGTGAAAGGTGATCAGGAAAAGATTTATTCCCCAATTCATACAAATGCCTCTTTGAATACAAAGCCTCTCAAAAAACATTGTTTCTCTGCATATGTAGCCTCCACAATATAAGCAATATTATATCTTAAAATACAGATATATATATATATATATACACACACACACAGAGAAGGTAACTTTGTCCACACTTAGCTGACAGGGCTCATTTTCTCAGCCAGTTCACTGTATTAACCTCACTAAGAATACACAGCAGTACCAGAGTAAAACCTCTTTCCTCTTGCAACCTCGTCCTGTTCAACCTGTCAGTTCCACAGCGATCGGCGTTCGGTGCAGTAAGTTTTTGCTTGACCTCTCCAGGTTTTAGCTCAACGCGTCTACATCTCTGCAGTTCCCAAATGCCTCATTAGCACCTTTTCTCCCTTCACCTTGTTTGAAATGAAGCCTATAATACACCGTTCATCTTTTCTTGTGGAACAAGTACTTCTTTCCCTTTGTAGAGCATCCAGGGATATCCTCATTGTCGGGGTGGGTAATTCTTTGTCATTCACTTTATCCCAATAATGAGCTCAAACAGTTACAAAGAGCATGCGGTACACGTTATTGTACGGCTTGGTGAGCCGGCAGTGATGTGCCTGTGCCTTGGCTACGCTGTGTAATAATATTATACCTATGGAACAACCTGTGAGTAACACAGCGCTGCGGTGAAGATCCCTCATCCTGCCTCTCTCTGAGCGACCAGAGCTGTAGTTTCAGTATTATTTACACAAGTCTCTACAGGACAAGATCAAACACTCTCACTGCATTTTCTTCTTTCTGCAGGGAAAGGAGGATTTACCATCATTTCATAATGGCAAGTGAGCACATGGCTCCTGCCCCTGGAACAGCTGTGGAGCAGGTGTCACAACCTCACTCCTTCCTCCACCCTTGTCCCCCTTTTCCTAGAACTGTTCCCCCATTTCAACTAAAAATAACACACTGGCGGCTTTGGGTTCTTTTTAAGTTAAATATAATGACCGCAGAAACACTAGAGACATTAAATAGCATATTTCATGAGACTAAGATGACACAGCAGTTGTCCTTGCTTTATGTACATTAACAAAACTCGCCTCTTGCTCATATGTATCACCTGCTCCAGGTAGGAAACCTAAATTGTTCCGAGACAGGTAATGTTTGCACGACTGAGTGACATGGTCTTGCCTTAGACTGACAAGAGAAGAAGGAAATTTTATCCCAATTCTATCTAAAGGGAAAAGTATGAACTAGTTTCAGTCCTAGACCAGCCATTCAACATCCAGCTCTCTGTCTGTGGCAAAACAGGTATTGGCATTAGTTTAAATTAATATGAAAAACAAAATCATCTTTTAGCATTCTTCCTGTAACAGGTTTTTAACACAACAGTGTTAGAAGATCCTCCTTCTGTGATTTCCCAAAGGAATCTGCAGTCACGATCAGGTGAAAGCAGCTCTCTGCTCCAGCTGCTGCAGAATTTTCATTCACTAAGCCAGGTATTACAAGTCGGAAAGGTTCAATGAATAGAAAACCACCTGTTTCTAACCCATAGTGTATATACAACTTCTGGTTTTCTAACTGGAGGCAAATACTTTAGTGGGTGGAGCTGTGAATAAAGCCTGTGATGGCATCGCTTGGGCCCAAGTATTCCATATTCTGGACCATTTTAAATGCAATGGGTGGCACCTATTAATTCCTAATTAAGCCTGGAAATTCTTGTCTGGCAACAAATGAAAAAAAACAAGCTTACTTTGATGTACAGAGAAGTTCTGTAGTTTATGTGTACTTATGTATAAAAAAAGATCTTCAGAGCCAATGTGCTATAGTTATACCAGCATAAAATACCACCACTGATCCTAGAGAAAACAACAGAAATTATTTCAGAGGATTTTGGCTCAGATCTTGCAATGTCAAAATACTAAGACTCCCAAATGGTCTACACCGCAAACTCCCAACACATCATCCAGATAATGTGTTTTACCTTAAATTAACAAACTTGAATAATGGAAACTGCCTCACCATGACAGTGTGGAGCTCAGCACTGGGTGTTGTTATTCCTCTCCGAACTCATAAAATCTTCTAATGCTACAGAAAGTTCTGTATATCATAAAAATTCATCTCCCCACCACTACACTGTAAGTTGTCCAGACCTCTTAGAAAATGCTGAGCTTCAAAGAGTTTCAAAGCAATCATCAAATTATTCCATTAAAATAATAATAGTCCTTGAAAGCGCACAGGAATGCAGACACACTTCTCTTCGGCAGCATTCATGCAGAAGTAGTTGTTGCTCTGAATGGTTATCAGAAAAATTGTTCTTCCTAAGTGAAAAAAGGGGAAAATGAAACAGGACTCACCATCCTCATGCCCTTCTCTATTTCTCCGTCGATGTCTGTCCCGCCGGTGACTAATAACCGACTCTGTTCCCGTGTCATTGTCCAGGCCATCCCGGCTGCTGGCAGCATTTGGGCTGTTAGAGAACAAAAAGGAAGAAACAGTGGAGTCATCTCTTTCTTTCTTTTTGATAAAAACAGTTGCAGTCGCGAGCACGTTGTTGGTTTGGAAGCCAGAGAACTATAACGCAGATCAGCTGCAGCCCTGCAAGCTCCCCCAGCCTGACCTGCTCCTCCCAAAACTACCCGAGGGGTGAAAAACCCGTTCAATGTCCAGCCCCCAAGACACAGCGCTGTTTGCACAAGTGGTATCATCGTGACATTGAAAAACCTGCCACAAGAAAAAGGTGCATAATGGCCATCATTATACTTAAACCGAGGCATCAGCATCAATATATTTTTCCTAGAATTCCAGGAGTCCGGAGTACATATTTTAAGCAGGGAATTAAACTACCAACTGGTGCCATGGGCTTCTGTGGCAGCTGGACCCAGAACTGTGCCTGTGTGAGCACATGTGTGTAGCGGGACCTTGGAGAGGACGGCTGAAAATCCTCTGCACGCCCACATGCCTTCTTCGCATTAACGAAATGTCCTGACATGCCCGCCACAGAAATTGGGAAATCAGAAAACACCTGACTGCACATTTAAGCTACCAAAATGCACATATATGCGTTTAAGTGTTGTCACGTGTACGTTCGCGTTTCTTGTCTCAGTCCCGTACAACTGAAAAGGGAAGGAGGGTGACAGTCCCCTGATTTGGGGTGTCCCGCCAGGCTTTGGGACATCCCAGCAGCACCATCTAGTGACCAATGACTACTGCCATAATTCCCAGCACTAGATATTAATAGTTTCCGAGGCGAAACCCGGCCAGAAAAGGTGATTTGCACTCTAACGAAGGGTGTAAAGGAACCTCACAGCTGACTTGTTTGCTCTACCGCTGCTGAGGCACTTCAATCCACCTCTCTGCTCCATCTATTTCTTGTATTCTTCGCTGTTCAGCAACATTTCTGTTTGTACAACTATACAACACCAAGCTCAGCTCTTCTATAAATAATTGCCCAATCAACGCTGCAGAAGGACAGGAGATGACAGATCTCTGGTAGTTTGAGTGTCATTAAAAAAAATCTCAGGGATTTAGGAAGCAAGAAGCCAAGCCACCCTTACAGAAGGGGAGGTGATATGTGAGTACAGAGCAATACTGAATTACAGCTGTGACGGTTACAGGGTTGCACTACTGAGCTCTTAAAGGGAAATATTATTCAAGGAGACAGTGTGCAGAAATGGCACTGAACACACTACTGCAGAGTCACCACCCCAAAATCCCAGGAAACATCGTTTTCAAAAATTGCTGGAGAATTCTAAGCGATCAGAAGAGAAGTGCAGTCACGATTCAAGTTCTGGAAACTTGCAGCTGCCTGACGTCAAGAGATACAGAAAGATTTTTAGCAGGTGCATCAGCACAGCTTAAATTTCACTGGTCTGAGCACACGCAGTTGGCAGCAGCGAGTGGAGCCACAAACACAGACTTGTGCCTAACTTCCAGTGTAATTATTCTTTTAGATCAAGTTTGATCTTGCAGCTATTCCATGGAGGTGTAGGTCGGGAAGACAAAGCACTAGTGATATTTGCAGGGCACGTGACTGCGCTCGTACAGGCGTCTCCAGCCAACGTCAAGGAATTTATGAACGCACGAGGGCAGTAAAGCCCTTGGAAGTCACACAGTTTTGGGCAGGGTTAGTATTTCCCAAGATTTCTTGTCCCCTCTAGAAGATACTTATCTGTAAAAGACTAAACCACAACACTATGGGCTCTTCCAGGCTACAGACACCCCAGAAAGCAACGGACACACGTGACACCAGGCAAATGAAACCACATTTCCTTTTCCAAACGTATACCGAGATCACGGCTAGAACCGGGTCCTGCTTTAGATCTTCCTTGTGTAAATTCCCTGAAAATGAAGGCATTGTGAGGATATAGAGGGGCTCTGCACACGTACTGGGAAATAACATGGTTACCATTAAATTTGACGCCTCCCAGTCTGGCTACACACAGTTCAAGCTGCTCGTACGCACGTGGAGGAGACATTATTCCTCATGCTAATTTTCGCTCTTGATATCAGTGTCCTGCTGGCTCTGCATACTACATAATTATACATAACGCAGTAATAAACGGCTGTCATCTATACACGCTGGAAAGCTACCTCTCTACTTAACTCTTCCACAATGGGTTTCAAAATGAGATATATAGAATATGTATTTCATTCCAACAATGACAGCGGGGTTTTTTTTCTTCCTTCCCATTTCCCTTTTAAATTCCTCAGCTCTAACAAGTATATTATTTTTCTAACAATAACAACAAATACCTGGTTTGGAGCAGCGGGGAGAAATGTGGGGAAGAAAGAGGCAGGAATTAGATTTTTTGCTTTAAAATTTGGAAAAAAGACAACTTGCTCTTACTGGAAAGACGGAGGCCGGGAGTCCCCAATGCCGCCTGTTCTCTCGATGGGTGGCGGAAGGTCCGCGTGGCTCTCGGTGCACTGGGAGCCCGTGTCAGAGTGGGAGCTTTCGGCCAGGACCAGCTGTCGACACAAAACCACAATTACACACGTTCGTACGGGTTTCTCCGCGCTGACGGAAGGGGCTCAGCCGCTGCTTTGCTAAATATTTTGGAAGATCTAAGGGACACTAGAGGAAAGGAAGGTCTTAGTGTTGTATGGATTAATCTAGTTGCATGCTTTCCTTGCTTTATTTTGAATGTTTTGGCAAGAATGGGGGGGGGAGAAACAAAACAAAACTGCCCAAAGGAAGTTAAAACGACTCATTATTTCAACAGCCCACCGACCACACACAACACAAGTTAGACCTGACCTAGTGACCCAGAGGTGAAAAGGTTTATGTCCTATTACCAGCCCCCTGAGACATCTCATCACTCTGCCAAGTCTCTTTAAACAATATGATTACAAGGTCTTTAATTAAAGAAATGCTCAAATAATGATATAGTTTATTACTTTGCACTAAGTGGAAACAAGGTCTTGGCTTCCCTCTATTTTTAGCTGTGGAAAAACTAGCCCCACATAAGATTCCAACTATAATTGGTTAATTTATCAAGGACTAATTCTAATATAATCATCAGAGAGGTGCTGGCTGCTAAAGATGGGGATGGAGCAGGAGAGCGAAGAGGATCGGAGGAGACTGGTGTTCAGGATGCCGTGTATTTACTCCTAGGAGCATATACAATAAACATGAGAAGGCAAACACACAGACTGTCAAAAAGGAACCGCCTGAAGACAAACCAGCTCTCCAGCACCACACGGAGTCAGCTGCATTATTCAAACTCTCTTATCACCAAAGCAAGAGCAACAGGGGAAAAACTGAAGGGAAAAACAACATGAGCAACATGAGCTTTCCTAATAACTTAACAATTAAGGTCTCTTTCTTTCAGGTGGGGAAGTTAATAGGAGGTGTTTAGAAAGCGTGTTGGCATTATGGAGGTGCAAGAGTATCTCTGAGCTGGGCTCATCCCCTGAGGAATCGCTGTGCCAGTGCTTTCACTAACAAAATAAGACCAAGGGACAAAAAAAGAAGAAAGAAAAAAAAGAAACTGGGTGTAGGCAAGATGAGAAAGGCCGTGTAACACCTAACACAGCGCAACACCGGCCTCGGCTGGAGCTGCGCAGCGAGTTTGCAGCCCTGACCATCTCCAGACACCTCACAAAATGCCTTCGGTTTGCTGGGAGCTCCTCATTTCTTCTAACGAGTAACATTCTGTAAACCATTAAGTAGCCTATAAGCTATCCTATCATTACGTATCCTATAAGCTTTAAGATAAACTGTGTCCTTTCCTTTGACAAGCTACAGTAGGAATAAAACTCTCCCCTATTATAGCACTTCAAACGGAGAAGATAACGCACTATTGGGCTGCGGCGTTACAGACCTCTCAGGGTGTTTTGGCAGGAAAAGCCGCGTTAACCCCAGCTCCCTGGCCAGGAGCCAGCCCCAATAATTATATTTCGCCCATCCAGCTTCCCCCACAGCTGTGACCGGCAGCAGCATTTCAATCCATTTCTTCCCTCGTGCCGTGTTCTGTGTTGGAGAACGTGCCTGTGGCTGGAGAACAGCTGGCGGGTTCCACCCCAAAGGGCTGCAGCTCAGCGCGAACCGGGGATGTCGTCTGTGTGCTGCACATGGAATAAGTTAATAAAGAAGTGTGGAACTAATTGCAACCGTTGCTTCGGTTCATTCCATCATATTGAATGCTGGTTTTTTAAACGGAGGTGCTACCATCATACTCACTATTAAGTCTTTCCCAGGAAGTGGAGGAAACGTATCACATTAAGTCAGCTCCAGGAATCAGTCTGTTCTCGGCTAAAGACACCAGACAACAAGAAACAGTCTGGGAAGGGGAAAGAGCGAACATTGGTACGCTCTGCCCTCATATTCTCATCTGGCTCAATATTTAGTAGTCTACCAGCATGAAAACTCCAATATTTAAATTCTCACTGTTACTGAGAGCAGCAGCAGCTCTTGGTATTTCTCAGCTCGGGGAGAGGTGAGGGACTGATATTAACTAAAGAAATACCCCAAAAAGAGCCATTTGTATTTTCGACAGCGACTTCAGAACAGCCACATTCACCTACAAGTTGAAAGTAATTACTTCCTATAAAGTCACAGGCGTCTCAAATCCCAAGTCCAAGCTTCAGAGACACGGCCCATTATCCACGCGAAGGCTGTTCCCGAAGGACCCGTCGCACAAAAGGACTCGCTGATGAGAAATTCTGTCAAAGGCAAGAGGACTCCACGTTGCTTGAAGGCTGCAAAAGCCCATCAGGAATGTGATGTTTATTTTAGTAACGAGAAATTGTCTGTGCTGGGTAGATTAGGCTTCCTCCTTTTTTCCTGCTGAAAACTACAGTATATTCGTTTGGCGTTTGTTCCAACCTTGGACCAAGAGCACTCAGAGAATACAGGATATATAGCCTGGCAATCAGCAGCTATAGTAGGTTAAAATGAAGAACTTTAAGCAAAGTGTGGCTGCCAGGTAAAGGGCGACTTTCTTCAGTATTCACAGACAGAAAGATGCAGGCTGGGTGTCAAAGCCATCAATTCTATCTGTGATTTATCACAGATGGTAGAAGACTAAATGGTTCCACTCAACAATTTTAACTGCAATTGCAAATACAGTGTCTGAAAAGCTTACGTACAAACAGGACAAGTGTTATCTGTTGGCACCCAGATAATAGAGAAGAAAAAAAACATAAAAAGAGAGAGACTGACACCAGGCGCTGACATCAGTGCCAGCCAATAGCAGACAGTGCACATGCCCAGCAGCCGCGCAGGGAATCGGTCCCAGATGTTGCAAAACCTTCCTAAAAACCGGCGGTAACAGCCAAGCGACTCCGTGCGCTGCTGGCAGAGGCCGCTGGGCAGCAACCACAAGCCGATCCTTCCCACATTCCCAGCTTCACCGGGAGCCCGGCCCTGCGCCGTGCAAACGGAACACAAAAACATTTTAAGCTTTTGCAAAAAGCCTGAAGGTAACGTATTCTCTTCCGCGCAAGCTGTTTTTCCAAACTGCCCAATAAGGACCCGAACCTGAAAAAAAAATTTAAAAAACCCAACAAAAATGCACTAATGATTTCACTCGGGTAAGCAGTCCCAAAGAACTCAGAAGAAATTATCCCCTGAGAAAAATTGTATCCTATGTTTTATGTGTATGTATGTGGTAGCAGAACAGGCATACATACCAGCTGCTTTTTGCACAAGATGTGTTTGTGTAAATGCGTTTACAGCAATAACGACTAGATGAAGAACTCGTGCCATACAATTAACGCCAGTCTCCATATTGTTCAAAAACCTCAAGGTCAACCACTGAAAAGGAAATCTAGTAAGTAGTAGCCATCTGTCCTAAATTATTTAGTCCTAAAAACCAAACAAACGAACTACCCCGAAAGCAAAAGGGCAAGATCTAAGACGCAGAGGAGAAAAACAAGCAGAACAGGAGGGATGGGGAGGAGGTTTAAATAGTTAATTAGGAGCAGTGATTCTAATTCAACACTAATCTAGCTGTATATTGGGTTCCCAGCGCAGCAGGAATAAGCAACAACTAAAGACTCGTATATCCCCCCTTGAATGTTTTCCTCTATGGAAATCAGTCCTGCATATGACAGGATCAAAGTTCCTACCTACGACAAATGGAAGGATTCAAATGTCATTAAAAAGGATGAAAATCCCAAATTTCTAAATGTAAACCTCAAAGTAGCCACGGCATCAGTCAAGAGAAGGTGCGGGGCATTTAAATACGTCATCTCAATGTGAAATACACAGATATATATTGCAGTAATTTACAGTGAGGATGACAATTATCACAGATGGTTTTGTGAAAGAATCCCAAGCTGTCCGCTACCAGCTGAGGCACATTTTATAACACAGCAGACAAAGAAAGCTCAGGCACATCATGTTATAAACAGAAAAGGAAACAGATCTGCCCAAAACCCAGTTTTTCCAAAAGGTAAAGAACAACTTTTCTAGCCCTAAAATATATGTATGCAATTATCTGTTAAGTTCCAGTGAGCAGGTATTAAAGGCTTCAAAACTGCAAACAATTAACTTACAGTACGATTTACATAAAACTCCTCCAGTAATTAGCAGCAAATAGAGGCAGATAAGCACTGCAATTTTATGGGTGTTAGTGTGGAAAAAGTAATTTGCAATTCATAAGGCAGGTCAGCCCCAGATGTTGCAGCTGATTGTTCAGCAGAGCGAGCAGAAGCCCTTGTCAGCACCATCCGCACAAGATGCTCCGCGTGATTTCTAACAGAGCTACAAACTGCACCCACGCTCGGGGGGTGCGCTTAGAAATTTGGAAACAAGCTGATAGGTGGGAAGGCAGGAAAGAGGCCGAGTCTTTTGAAGCGATATATCTGCCCATACTACCTGCGACAATCTGTGCCGTCTCTGCCTCAGCTGCAGTCAATGGGTTTTTAATGCGTTATGGCACTTGCTGGTGAGTCTGTGCGGAGCCTGCGCTGGTTCAGCGCTCACAGAAAGCTCCGCGGTACTAATTCTCTGAAACAATTCATTTTAAGGAACACATCTCAATTTTCCTTTTAGATCTTTGCAACGGCACCATTCCCACTGTTAGAGACCTGATTAGCGGCTCAGACCGAACTGATCCTTGGGTGTTAAGTTCCTGGGTTGGCATTGAGAAGAAAAAAACCTATTTCATTATTTATCATCAAACTAACATTATTTCACCTAAGGGAGAAAGGGAAATTGAGCTTGTTCTTCACCTAAAGAATCAGACGTAATGAAATGTTAAGCCTTTGCTTCCATGTAATTTGAGATTCAAGACACCTCTAAAAAATCAGGATCCATGTACCAACTACCCTGCTGCTGCGCCCGGTGTATCAAAAACATCCACAGACATGAGCCAACGTACCCAGGACACCACTCTTCCATTGAAGCACGGGAGCTTTGCATTGTCGTCTGAGATCTCCTCCTTTACCACTCTGGAAAAAGAAAAAAACAAAGCACAATAGGAAGAAAAATCAAGAGTCTGAAATGACATCAGATCAGAAAGGACAGTCATTTTCTTAAATGGCCCAGGAAAAATACAAATTTTCACAAAAATGTTGGTATCAGCAAGTCTTTAAAGAATACGTGACTATTAGAACGAAGGAAGCAAGTGAAAATAAAGGGTAGAAGAGCACCTTTCCAGACAACCATCCCAAACTGGTTGGCGCAAAAGTAATTACAAGTATTTTCCCCACTTCGGAGTCTTATATCTCATCACAATTTTTAAAGAGCTGATGGAGATTAAAATCCCCCTGTGTCAGAGATCACCGACCACAAGTGAAGGCCAAAGAAAGGACAATTATCTCCATTTCTGAGCCTGGATTTGGAGCCAAAACACGGCACCTTCCCCAGGCACTGGGGGCAGCATCTCACCTTCTCCAGCAGCTCCAGCTCTCCTCCCGTTCTCACCGGCCACACACTCCTCTTGAAATAGAAACAAATTCCTGGCCTCCAGTCCTCAATATGGGAAGAGGGACAATTTGGTTTGACAATCTCTAAGCTTTAAACAAGCCAACCTGAAGTCTAGTCAAACTCAATAAAAATGTGTGGTTCCTCAACCACATTTTCCTTTATTTATGTTGTTGTCTTCCTTGTTGCTGTGTAAAAAAACCACAATAGCCACAAAGCAACTGACTATGCATGAAACACTGTCATATTATGAGGGGGGAAAAATGCTCAGGAAGGAGAAGAGAGGAGAGCAAATGGACCAAGAGGTTCTTTCCATCTTACTTCTGGAAAATGAGGCATAAATAATACCACCACTAACACCTACATTT
Source organism: Caloenas nicobarica (assembly GCF_036013445.1). Taxonomy (NCBI): domain Eukaryota; kingdom Metazoa; phylum Chordata; class Aves; order Columbiformes; family Columbidae; genus Caloenas; species Caloenas nicobarica. The sequence continues at coordinate 5,792,805 of NC_088266.1, forward strand.
GCACATTATAATCTATTTTTTAAAAGGAGGAACATTCTCTTCTTTCTCTACATTTATTCGCATTGTTAAAGGCTAGCCCTACAATATCAGACAGGCTTTACCCCCTTCCTATCATTGCAAAGAAAAACATTTTAAAATACTCATTGAACTCCTAATGCATCTGTCCTCCATTCACCTTTTGGCAACAGGAAACAGATGATGTGATTTCATTATTATTTTTAGTCACTTACACTTGGACTCTAAGGAGACAATGATGAGTAAACTCCATTGAAACCGACAGACACTCAGTGCTTTAAATACCTTTGACAATTCAATGAGGCTCTCAGACTTGTAATTCTGGAGCTGTAAACTGTGTGCAGACATTTCAGGATTCGCATGGATCTCCAGCCCCAACGGGCTGGCTTGAATTCACACATTACCTTTTGCATTCCACAGAATCCTGGAGAGAACACTCATTCAGCAAAGATCCAACTGCAGGACCAGCAAATAAAGGCGCTGCAATAATTTCATCTTGACAGCTGCACATTTTAAATGACAGGATCTGTTTTCCTCCCACCCAACAAGGAAACACGACTTACTGCATCCCAGAAAGCGTATGCAGAACTTCTGCACCAAGCTCTAAGATTTAGGCTGAAGTCAAGCAATGAAAACACACAGATTGTGAGGTTCTCTCCAGAGCAAAGGCTTGGGGGTCTTTCCAAAACTGACCCGTTTGGTGGCAGTCAGGACATCCCTGCAAGACTGCACGGACTGGTTCGGGTGTCCTGGTGGTGGAAAACCAGAGCGCTGAAGTCACCGCTTACAAAACAACGCGCTCCATCCCCGCATGAGCCTTCTGCTGCAGCTGAAGGGAACGACTTTCGGATCTGTTGCAACTTGATCTACTAAATATAGCCCTGAGCTATGAGGCAAGAGAATGACAGACTAATTCCCAGCTTGCTTTGGGGAGGAATCAGCAGTGCCAAGAACATCAAAGACAGCAGCAGCCACTAATTTCAAATATCACTGCTTTACAAATCATTATTTGTAGTAAAGACGCAGCTCCTTTCTGTTCTCGGGAAGCAGAAGCAATGGAGGGAAGGCAAGAAAGGAACGGGAATGGTTGCAGCCACATGCTTCAGTCCAAGGACAACTTTGTATTCAAGAAGACGTCTTTTGTTCTACAAGACCTTAGAAGCAAGGGCAGAGAGACAGCCGTGCTGTTGTCTGCTTCATTAGGAACTCATATACACAGCAGCTTAAGGTCTTAAGGCCCTAAGTGACGGGTTCACAAGCCAGGCTCAAGCCAAGCAGCACGGCGAGGAAGAAGAGGTGATGCTCTCGATCTGCCAGAGACCTCCTGCCACGTTTTTCTGTTGGTACCTGACGTGTTCCACTGCGGAGATACGACACCAGCGCTCTCAAACACAGTCGTTACCTGACTTACTGCTTCATAATAAGAACAAAGACCGTCTGATACCAACAAACGCATCCCCCCTGCCCTCTTAGTTAGAGCTTCCCTGCAGAGAGGGGATATTTGTCTCCTAGGTCACGTCCTGCCTCCTGGCAACCCGGTTCCTCTGCAATTGCTGGTGAGGTTGGAACGCAGGCAGGTTTTATTCCAGCACGTACAATCTTCTGCTTAACCCGGGTTATGAGCCCTCCTGAGTCAGGGAGAAGAGAGCAAGCAAACACCTGTCTGCAGAGCCATTTGCAAAGCTGTACACGATTCTCCTTTGCAAAGGAGACAGATTTTTCTTCACTGTTCAGAGACTTGTGACATTTTCCTCTTCACCGTACTCCAGAAAAATCTTGGTGCACAAGATGCTGGATCCTTTAGTTCATCCTTCAAATGCATCTACCAGGTAAAAGGAAGGTAAAAGAAGAACACAGGGGAACAACTCATCCAAGGTCACCCAGCACATCAGTGACTGGTGGTGAGAAGACCCCACACCCCTGCACACCCCCCAGCACCCGCTCTGCACCGTGAGCAAACTCCCCACGATCAAATCTCACATCAATTCCGTCTTCACTTAGAAAGAGTATGTGCAAAAAAGGGTGTGGATGTGTGGGGAAGGGGAGGGGGGAACAGTTTTCAGCAGCTCACATCCTCTGCTTTATTTGGCTTAGAGGAGATGTAAGAACTAATTACTAAATGAAACAATCACTGTTGGCAACAGCCCCTCCTCCTTCCTCTGGCTTCCTGGAATTGTGTCTGGATCCTCTGACTTTGCTACCACCCTACTCGGCACAAATTGGTATTCGTGCATTTCCCAAATCCAGCCTTGCTCACCCTCTCACACCTCCCCTGTTTCTGCTCCTGGTTACCCTCCTGGTTTCTTGTTTTCCTCCAAAGAGGATCTTAGCCCAAAGACCAAGGATTCTTTGGGCTCACCCTCACTCCCATCCCTCTGCCGAGCCGTTTGCTGCCTCAGAATATACACTGGATCCATACCAAGAATTCCCAGTGAACCTCACAAACCTCTCATGACTCTGACTCACAAGCATTTAGGCAACTGGATATTAAACACCGGGTTTGATAGCGTTGCATGCACTCGCATTTTGATTGCATCACACACACCTGTGAAAGACTTAATCTCCAGAATTAGCTAGATTTTTTCCTTTCTACTCAGAAAAATGAGGCTAACAAGGAAATTCTCCTTTTTCTGGATATACCAGTTGCAGGCCAAATCCTCCAAGGCCACGTACAGGGGACATGCAGGGCTGAGACTGCAGTTTGGCCCTTACAGATTCATTCCAGATCATGTGTACCATGCCACAAAGTGCGTGTCCTAACATACTTTAGCCCCAGAATAATCCCACTTGATCACTGCGATCAGCGCCAAATCAGAACTGCACAGTGGTGCCACACTCCCCTGATGCCAGCCAGCTGCTCCACAGACACTCTCCTGACTTCACGAGCCATAAAATAAGCATTTTTAAAGCTCCTGAGGAAGAAGCCCTTTCTGAAGAAGATCCAGACTTGTCAAATACCCCCTGCACCTTTCTTGGCAATATCAGGCCAAACTCCCATGCAGAATTATGAACATCTCTGAAGATCAGACTGTTTACTACAATACAAAAGCAAGCGGCAGAGGACAGCCACTTTTAGGAAAATCTAAGTAAAATAGAGACATAGTTCCTTTAAGGACAGTTTAAATTGCAGAATGCACACAGCAAACCCAGCAACAAACAGCTGACATGCAAAGAAAAAAAACCAAACTCTCATCCTTCTGATCACACGACAAATTGCAACTACCAAACTGGAATCCAAGGCTGCGGTCCTAAAAATAATCTTTCTGAAGCTGATTAACATTTCAGTTTGAATCTTTAATGCAGAATTAAAACTTTAGGCTTTTTGTAGCTGAGGTCACAACACAGAGAGCCCTTAGCCACCCTCCCAACCCGGAGAAAGGAATGAAAATAAAGCCACCCGCTGAATTTACAGGTGAGGCTTGGCTAGGGTATAATGTTGATTCTGGAAAGAAGAGAAATCTTTTTGCTGAGCAAATAAACACCGTAACACAGTGCAGCACGAAGGGCTCTGCTCAACACAAAGATCGGCAGCTTTCTGCCGTGCATGGAAGCCTAAGATCTCTGCACCCCGCTGAGCAGGGACGTGCTGCAGGATCCCAGCCCGACCCACGGGGCTTCTCCACGGAAAGCTCGTGCCAATCGCTCCTCAAAATACCATGGGGCCAGACTGGCACCAGTATTCTCCTTTTTAGGCTGTTATTCATAAACACTGACGATGCTTTGCCTTTCCATATATGCACTTCCATACGCCAACTCCCACGTAAACCTGTCAAAAATGAATATGAACACGCTACCCACAATTATGATAGGACACACCCAACTACAGAACAAAACCCTCTTCAAGAAATAAAGCCATGCACGCGAGAGCTCTCCCGACAAACCAGCTGAGCGGTAGCTCGGCGTGATCTGCAGAGGATCAGCTGCACGAGTTCAACGTCCCTTCTGCATAAAGCCATTTACTGAAGTCAGGTCCTGTGCCCAGCTCAAGGTCAACCTCCCGTCCTTCCACCACGCACACCCGCCCCTTATGTCTTCATTTATGTAATTAGCCGCTACTCTCTGCCTCACGTTATTCTTCACACTTCTAAAAATCCAAACACAGTCTCAGTGGTTCTGTCTGCAATTACCGGTTAATGCACTCCAGTGTTTACACACCAGCTATCCTCTGCCCCATCTGATTCTCATCACCGCACTAAACATTTTGCCCACAGAACTTCCCCGGTTTCTCCACAGCACCTTGATTCCCGGAGGCACATCCAGCAGTTCCCCGTGCCAGCCCCTGGAACAGCAGGGATCATTTATCATCTTTTGGGAGAACTGCAGGATACTGGAAAAGTTTTGGCATTTAGGTCCTATAGCAGACAGTGACTTAAGCACATGAAGTCAGAACTCCTGCGCTGTCTTGGAGAGAATTGGCCTGAATCTGCCCTTTGTTTCAAACCTAAAGCATCACTATAGCAATGAGCTGGGACTCAAGGACAATTACATTTGTTCAGGCTCCGCTCTGGGAGGGAAGTAAACAGAAATTACTGGTGTTTCAGCTGCCTTGAGTGCGAACGGGGGGATTCTGATCCACAGCAATCCCGCTGAGCCCTCCGCATCGCACCCAAAGCACTTTGAAGGGCCTGTCGGTCGTTCCCAAGTGCAACAGCCCAACACGGAGACTCACACGAAAAGGTTCCATGTGTTTTAAACCAACTGGTACCTGTGCTCCCAGCCCAGACCCGGCTCATCTGCCATTTCAGCGACTCGGGTTTGGCTGCAGACCCTCGGCACAACTTCTGCCCGTTGTCTTGAAAGGGTCTCCAAACAGGGTGTGCTTTGTAGAATCTTTGAGGAACGGCTTCCAATTAAGTGTTTTAAAATATTTAAGACTGTTAAAGAGCAATGACATATAGGGAATACGATTTGCTTCTCTACTTCTTAATTAACAATATTTCAGTGGTTGTGCTGATGCTCAAGGTGTGAAAATCCCACTAAAATACAGGCATTTATGGCTTGGTAAGTTGCTGTCTATAGAAATTAGTCTATTTTGATTTCAGCACTGATAGCCCCAATTGGGCGTAGTATTGTCCTCCACTCCATGATCAGCTAACCTAGCAGAAAAGAAAAAAAGGATTACTCTTAATTATGTGCAGAGAAACCAAGCAAATGGTTGACTTTTGGAGTCCTAAGACCTTACTGTTTGTTTCCATCAACACCATCTACTCCCGTGGAAAGAGTTTGGAATTGAACTGACCAAACTGTCCATAACAAGCAAAGCACTTTAGCCACACTGACAGTTTTCTGTCTTTTCTATTATTTCCCTTTTTCCTCTGCCTTCATGTTATGTACTAAATTATTGATGTGACTATATTACAATCTCACAGGTGTTAGTAAATCTAATCTTGCAGCTGTCCCACGGGACAGACACATATCATCATCTCTGCCAAAAAGACAAGGAAGCCACAATACAAAACGCCAGGTCAGCATAATTATGACCTGAACCCAGATTTCCCAGTCCAATGTCTTATTTACAAAACAATAAATATCAACAAGCCCCCGTAAAATTAAATTGTTCTTGAAAACAACCTAGGAAAAAAAAATGTAAAAGAGAGTTGGTTGTGGAATGGCCATTTGAAACAGCTGGCTCTGATTTTGCTTTCCCCAGGGTGCAATTATCTTCAAAACTCCAGAGCAGGACACTCTCAAAATAGCATTTCGAGACGACATTCACATGAAGTCAAGGCAGAGATGCAGCCTGGTGAAAATCTCAGCCTCTGCGGGCTCAGGTCGGGTCATAACCTCGCACGCCGAGAGCCACACACCAACTCATTGAGACGTTGTGATTTCTGAAACACAGTCCAAGTGCCGTTCCCCAAGCCAGTCCTGAAGCTGAGAATTGAAAGACAAGGTTCAGGATGATTTTAGCTGATTCCCAACAGCTCTCGGCCCCATTGATGAACAGTAAGAGAGGCTGCGCAACTTGTAAGGTTATTGACCACTCCACCTACCATATACTACCAAGAAAATCTCTATTTTTGTGCAAAGGGAACACTGATTTTAGTGATACACCCTCCCTCGGCACAAAGTGACTCTAACAGCACATCCTTTGAGCTATGCTTCCAGTCCTTTCAAAGTTACTTGGGAAGCATTAAGAGCTCCATGAATGCCCAAAATTTCATATCATCCCTAAGGATGTCTTAGGACAACATAACTTTAATTCATCAACATGCAAAAAGCACCACTTTGCAGCCACTGTTCGTGGACCTCCAGCCAGAAGTGCGGATGCCTCAGCTTAAGCCTGAAATTCATCTGCTCAATATCAAAATGGACAGAGAAGCATTTCAAGGCACTGAATGCAAACTAAAGTTAGTTTCAACACAGCTAGCTCAGGCAGTGACAAGAGCAGGAGTGTAATTATCCAAACTTCATTATGGTCCAGACTGCGGTACCTCTCTGGCTGCCAGACCACACTTCGGCCCGCGCTGCCGCTCGTTATTTCAAGGGCTTCCCACACCAACGGGATTCAAATTAACACAGATACACTCTTTGCTATCACACAGCCAAACCCCCATCCCATGGATGATATGAAAATTGGAGTGATATCCAGCCCATTGTGTCATGGGTCCTTCTCCAAAATCCCAGAAGGCTACTGCACAACAACCCATTATTCAAAATATTGAGCAGCGATAAGAACTGAGCCCACAGACAGCAGATGTCTCTTATCTTTGTGTATTTGCACAAATTTCACAATGGCCAAGTGCCCGGGTAGTTCTTCTTATTCCTCTGTGAAATGTTCCTTTTGTGCTCTCTTAAAAGTACCTCATTATAATAACAAAGCTAGGTCAAAAAATAGCCATAAGTCTTAATCAATACTGCACAGAAATATTATTTACAGACAGGTTAAAGTAATTGCTAACAAAGAGATGAATGCCAATGTGGTTACATGAGAAACAACCACATTATTCAGCATTGGCTACAGCACTCCAAGGCTCCAGACACTGGGGAGAGAAAAGAAGCCATCCATACATTTATTTAGTGTGGGCCCTGTGCAGAAACCTCCAACACTTACTATAGATAATATCTCTCCTCCCCTAGGTTATTTGTCTAGACGTATTTTAATTAAATGGCATAATTCTGGTCACTGATGTGGTGAAAATGATTGAGTTTATTTTAATAAGGTCTTTTGGTGTTCACTCCTCCAGCTTCCAGAAGTACAACTGGCAGCCCTTGACAAGGTGGGCGCGTGTTGTACTGAGCGCGATAGCGCCTGTCGCCTCCAGACCCGTATAGAACACGGGCACGAAGGTGGAGACTCCCGTCTCTGTTCACCTTCAAAGCACATGCAAAATGTCAACTCTACCAAAGAATTACACCCTAAAAGACTGTGTATCCCCCCCTTTTTTTTTGTGGGAAGCCACGGGAAAGCCCTCACTAGTCACTAGCTTAAAAAGTGTCCTGCATCATACACAGAGATCAATTTAATGAACAGTTCCCATAACTTTCAAGTCTCAAAGGCACCCAGGAGGGGTATAATGTGAATCCTGCTCAGCCGTTCAACAAACCTGGATGTTCTCTGTGGACATTATTTTGGAATCCAGACCACAAGATACAGTTGCCTCTGTCGACACCCCTTCCAAGTTCAGTCTCCCACGAGGAACAGCACAGATCCAACTCGAACAGCGCCCCGGGACAGCAGCACTGCGAGACAAACTTCAACATAAAGAAAAGCCGGGTTCAGAGCTCTTACAGCCAGGCCTAGTCACAAATTCTGCCCACACTTCAAAGTATAACTGGACCTACAAGTTTGTTTAGGTGTTGAAAAAAGAGATCTCTAGCTTGTCACAAAATCCCAAGTCAGATATAAATTCACATCGTAGTGTTCACAAGCACCCAAATCACAGATGCCCACTGAGCTCCAATCCAGAACTCAAAGCAGTTTTTCACAGGTCAGACTCCCAATTGACCCAACATCAACAGACAACAGTAACAGATAAACTGTTAAGTTTGATTTTGTTGCTGGTTGTGTTACAAACACAGAAAAGAGTGGCTGAACAGCTCCAGTTCAACCAATCTGCACCATAAACCTGGGAAGCTCAAGGAGCTGTTCGAAATCCCATTTTTGCAGGAGGACACTGATAGCATCTCTCAAGAGTAAAACTCACTTTGTCATTTCCTAACTCTGATTTCACTGACACACATATCCTGCTGTTTGGCAGAGCCAGATAAGGAGAGACCCAGTCCCCGCGGTTTTGTAATCTGTCTATTCTTCTCTTCCAGCTGCGCTCCCGTCCTCACTCATTTCTGTCAGGCACTCGGGAGGATCAGCAGCTCTGTAACTGCTGCAGTTGCCAATGGTTCTCCAACCAACCAGAGGCTGATTGCTTAATTACTGATCCCTGGAGTCTAAAGAGAGAAAAAGAAGCTGTTAAAAGGAGACAGCATGGATGAAAAGCGAGGCGTGGGGGGGGAGATGGGAATTAAATTTTGAAACATAAACTACTCGTTTATGTTTGCCCAAAGACGTGCCACGTACCTGATCCCCAGGCAAAGGTCTAGCTGTTGCTTTTAAAACCAGTATCCAATAAGCCACCAAAAACCCTTTTAAAAGTCAGCCTGTCTGGTGGGGAAATCAGAAACACACATTATTTCACAGAATCTGAAAGAGTCTAAGACACCTTGGCAGTATCTCAGTTCTAACTTTTGAACACAGATACTACCTCCCGACCACGTCCTGAGTCACTATTTTCAAAAGGAAATCTGTCCATAAGAAAACACAGCAACAAAAGGCAGCACTGTCAGGTTCTCAAGCGCGATAGTTACTTTACTTTGAGCCTCCACCCCGAGGGACGCACCTTCTTTGATAACACAGGTTTAATGAAAGTTCAGCTTTCGTATGCTGTCTCCACACACCACTTTTTGGAGAGCTATCTGACATCTGCACTTGCAGCTTAACACTCGGGAGAATGAATCATGTTAGGAAAGGAGTAATATATTTTCAAGAGCTGTTTTGGTTTTGCACTTGAATTTCTATACCTACTATCCTTAAAGAAAAGAATGTTTTAAGATTTCATGAGCTGACAGATGCACATGTCTCTATTGTTTTTATTTATTTCACCTGGCTGCTGGAAGTAAACACAAAATATTCTGAAGAACAAGAATAAATGAATGTGTAAAATCAGCAGCCTTGGCAAGGAAAAGTCAAGGTAGTTCCATGACTATTTAAATAAGTTTTTAAGAGCTAATGTAGTTTTTAAGGGCCAGGTAGAGGGAGTTGGTAACATTCTGTGCTTTTAATAAAGGTCTCGATTACTTGCCAGCCATGCAGTTGATTCCACAAGCACCTACAATTTATACCCAAATGCCCAAGATGTAAAGAACAAAATAAACAGCTACAAACAAATAAATGCCTTCTAGACTATTAGACATGAAAAAAGTAAGTCACTTGGGAAAACTCTCCAGCAACTAAAATGTAAGACTAGAAACCATAAGGTGAGATTTCCATTCCCAATTCTGCCCACAATCTGCTGATGAACTTGGGGGAATCCCTTCCACCTGCCGAGCCGCAGCGCTGCGGGTCCTTGTGCTCCTTTCTTTTTGCTCGGCTGCACCGTCAGTTCTGGTTTCTCCCCAGAAGCTCACGAAACACACCACCCATCTTCACAAAGGATCCCTCGCTGCACAAACAAGAAGCATATTTGTCTCTGACGCGTTTTTACAAATGCAAAGGGCGAGCGCAATTCGCGTAGCAACTCGCAGGTCACGGCCAAGCCAGCCCAGCCCAAGACGTCCCCAGTAAAAAGAACCTGTCGAGGAGATGCCTCCTGAGCCCAGTCACTGCCCTTCCACACCCAGAGCCCCTCCTGTCAGGAACGCAAATCCCAGTTTTGTTGCATTGCCTGGTTTTAGTCACACAAAACAAAGTCAACTCAGCACTGGGAACGCAAAGCTGCCCTGCAGCAAAGGATAATTCACAGCAGCATTATCTTCCATTCACTGGCTTAATGCTAATTTGTGCTGGACGGGAGGGTGGGGGGAGTGTTAGCAAAGACAAAAATAAGCAGATGACAAATTTGCTTATTAACCTTATTGAATAAGAGAGTAAAGAGGGAGGGGGGATGAAAAGCAGGATGTGAAAGGAGCAGGAGCTGGAGCAGCATGGCTGATGTCAACCACGAAATGCAACCCCTGCTGAGACAGTTTGAAAGCCAGAAGATGCAGGATTTTTAACATTAACTGTTTGATCGCTCTGCTGCAGGTGCATCTATGTAATATCATGAGGAACAAGATCTTCATTCACCTACAGGTAATTCTTACAAGCTAGAGACCTGAAACAGCACTGAGAACAACCAATAAATTCACTCTGCATTGAAAACTTCCATTATCTTCACTCAAAGTTGACCAGGACACATCGTGCAAGAGCCATCACGAAACACATAAACACCAAAGAGCTCTTAACCATGTTCCAGCTGCACATTCACACGGGCTCCAGGGCCATTGCTTAGTTTACCTTTATTCCAAATACTCCAGGCTCTTTGAAAGGCATGTTCTGTACCATTTCAGGATTAGTCTCTAGTGCCACTGCAGCCAGGGAGGATTTTTGCATAGCCTGAAATAAAGAACTTGTTGAGCGTGTCTACAACCATCACACTTGCTCAACCATCTCTAGTGACTAAGTTTTCCCACAGGTTTCCCCATGACATCAGAAATCCAACCTCTCCCTTGAACTCGACACTTTAACCAGCACCTCTGGTTAGAAACAACATGGTTGGTCCAGAGATCCTTAAATATTCATGTTTTCTGCAGCACTCGTATCTCACCATCACCATGCAGCTTTCTTCCTCAGCAAGGGCAAAATGTAATTAGTGTCAGACACTTCTTTGCATGTTCTATTTCAAATAAAGAAAAGGTTTGTCATGGATCCTCACTCCCTCCTCATCTCTGTACCAGGCAAGTCTTGGGTTCAGTTATAATAGTTTTGCTCCATTTATTGTACCTTTTTCCAGCTTGTGTCTATAACTAAAATAGGTCATAAATTACAACCAGAAATATATTTAAAAGGCAGCACCAAAAAGTCTTGCAAACCCACTCTTTTAGTAGCTTCCTTCTTTCTGCATTGGCAAATAATTTTTATTTACTTATATAATTTCAGAATTCAACCGCGATAGTAACTTCAATGGAAAACATTACGCAGGTGCAAATGGAACAATCACTGAAGCTGCTCATTGCAAAGAACTTCTACAATGACTGCCAAAAAGTGATGGGCAGAGAGGGGAGAAAGAGCAAACAGAGAACAAAACAGAAGAGAAACCTGGTAAGATACTGTGCATTTGCACTGCTGTACTTCTGTATATACATATATATATATATAGTTCTGTAGGTGCCATTCTCCGCACTGATGCCCATCTGCAGCAAGCCAGGCTTTTCAAAAACAGAACTGAAACCCAAAAATAAAAGGCCCTATTTACAAGTTTCCTAGGCATGTAATTTAACATGTTTACACTCTCCTTTAAAGGCAGAACTCATGTGCATAAATTACACTAGGCACAAGTTTAACTGGTCCTAATATCACAGACCACATCACTTACTCAAGGTCAAGTACAGAGTAGCTGGAAGAGGGAAAATTGCGCTCAGACCTCAAATCCCAAAGCAGAGCCTCGACCCACAGCCATTCTTCTCTTCACATTCCAGGGGGAAGGCGAGAGAAGTCATTGAAATATCGCAGGTTTCAGATAGGATTTAATTCACAAAACTCTTATTTTGAGGCAGTCTTCAAATCTATCTGTTCCTCTTAGACCCTGTGTGATGCACGCTTGGTTTTAACGGCCTAGCAGTTGTTAAAACACAAGTTCTTGTCCCAGTTCCTCACAGTAACACAGCTGTTAACAAACAGTATTTGCACACTTACTTTAATGAGGATTTTTATCTCCAGGAACTGAGTGGAGTAGATCACGTGTTGTACGCTCTGAGTATCCTCCCAAATTATTTTCATACTTTTTCTTACCAAGGCCACTGAAATAACCAAAAATGATCGTCATTCCCTGAGTTACTTATATTTCACATGGAAATAAGCCACAACGGAATCATGGGGCAAATATTTGGGTCGTTCCTTCCTCAAGCACTGTAAATTCCTCTGTCTTTGCTCAGCAGCTTGTCTCAACTGATTAAGCTCTACAGCAGAAATTGGAGGACAAGCCTCCAGCATTCATCTCTGAAAACTGGGACCCCAAAGCAGCATCAGCAAAATCACCAGTAACATCCTCCTTCTTCCCCAACACACTCATTAAACCAAGAGTTGGTGCTTAATTAATTTAGAAAATGGCATTCTAATGGCAGGTCAATCCAAATGTCCTTTGCTAAAGGCGAGCAGTAATCAGACGGAAAAAGCAGAGCCTACACAGCAAAGCTTTTCCTGTACATATGATGTACACTTAAAATCTTCTCTTCACTCTGATTCCGACACAGAGTTGCAGCCACGAACCACCATGATCATTCTTCCCTTAAACACACAGATTCGTCCTCTCTCGACAAGAATTTTCTTCTTGCAAATAAAAGCTTCCAAATCTGGGGTCATTTATGTACTATACATATTCATACCCAAACTGCAGGGTCTCAGAGCCTGGAGCACCTCAAACCGTTTTCAGGAGAACTGGCAGCCCCACAAAAGGGAACTTGTGGAAGGAATTCCATCCAAAACACCCAGCAAAACCTGGACAAATACACTGGTCAGAAAAGTCTGTCCCAAAGCCCATCAGAATTAACTATTAACTATTTCAAGGCACCATGAAGGGGCTTGAATCGGGCCCCTGTTGGGAACTATGAGCAAGACAAACCGCAATGAGCACATTACTACATACGAATGGATTTTCTTCTGAGATTTAAGTTAAATAATAAGTGCTCAAGCGTTTGACTAAATTATGGTTTAAAAGCTCTGTATGTCACCGATTTCCATGTGCTACATGAACTGATGGTTGGACACCACAGCAACGGGGCCTCAGGAACAGCCCCTGCTCCCATCTCCGACTTGGCCACAGAGACATTTCCTCAGAGTTCCATGCAGAGCACCTGGCTCCAAAACACACACGGATTTCTGCTACTGCCAAGACAGAAACAACATATGAAGCAGTGGCAGCAAAATGAACAAATTCCCGAAGTAGCAGATACCCTTGAAAGAAAGCGCCAAGGTGACAAACCGGCCCAGCTCCATGATCTCTGCTTATAACCTTCATTATAACCTTCAGTTAATATCCAAAGGGATCTTCTCGGAAGAGAGCTGGAAGCAGCTCTTGGATTTGCAGGTTATCTGGAGAGCAGACACGACCTCTTCATTTTTTCCTCCAGAAGAACATCATCCATCTGCCAATTTTTGGAGGGTGTGTAAGGAGAGGAATTTTCGGTTTTGTATACTCTCAAAGTAAAAGAGGGTCAGAAAACAGTGGGAGCTGCCGTGAACTCAGCGGGGGGAAAAAAAATAAAAATCAGATGTTCCTGTCAACAGATGGGGCTTACCTCTTATGAATTTGCCTGTTTTAACACATTGATTTTTAGGCTAACTACGATCATGATGAGAAAATATCTTCCAAAATCCTTCAGCTGGCTGTTGATGGACTACATGTAACACATGACGGTTTCAGCACGTTTGAAGCTGACGGAAGGTAAGTCTGTGTCCCGGCACTGCAGCGTGCAGAAATAAAGGCTTAGACTTACCCACATGCTAACACAGGGCTGATTCTTCTTCAGTTCTGCTTTTTCACAGCACAAGGACCACCCCACAATAATTCCGGAGTGGTTACCAGGCACCTCTTCAAGTCACTCTCCACAAGACTACTTTGGACAATCCAAGTATACACTTAGAGAACTGAAGAACAAGACAGACTGAGTGTTCTTCTATTGAGAAAGGACATTTTTACAACTTCCATATGTTTTATTGTCAGCAATGGGCTCTTAAACTGACATTTTGATTCAATTTCTATCAGGCTTCCAACTGCAACACTAGCTTTGTGCGCTAAACTAACAATGCAGACCGACTGCAAAGCACCACTGCCTGCATTCACTGCTAAATCTTTGAACAGAAGGAAAATACAGCAAAAAACCCTGTCTTGGAAGTCTTGGACAAGCAAGGCGAGGCTGCATTTCTGAACAGTAACAGGGAGATTTTGAGGAATAGTTTTCCTCTAACTTCTTCGCGAGTTAGACCTACCCTAAACGATTACGATGAAAGAACACATTTAGCTGGGACAAGAAAAACAGATGAGTTTTATCATGTCCAGATTCAGCACCTCAACCAAGTGCACAAAACCAAACACAGATTAAACAAACAGTAAAACTGATATTAGAGATTGTCAGGAATTATTTACTTCCCCTTCTAACTTTCCCAATCCACCTACTCAGTGTATCTTGTCTGGAAACAGTTCTTTGCAACTGGGATTGCATATAGTACATCTTGCAAAATTCTCAACAAATAGCTTCAGTTAAATTGAATTTACCTGTGTTTTTCTCCTTAGCTCCATGCAGAGTGATCTCTGAAGGGCACAGCACTCTGCCATTTACTCAACACTACAAGAGGATTCATTTGCAGATGGCACAAGCGTTGCTTGCAGGACTGTCTTAATTACCACCTTGTAATAACACCATTAAAGCACCCAACATAGACATTTAGCAAAAGATGAGGCACCTGTTTTCTTTATAAATAACATAGCCAAAGAAAAGATACAGTCCTGGATATCGTAATTAGCCCTTAAATTACATCTGAAAATATTTCTTCTCAGTACAATGTAGTAGTTTACAGACTTCAGCTTCAGTAAACTAGAGGGAAATCCTTATGCAAAAAGAATGCAAACAATGAAGTAAATAGAGAGTAACCATGAGGCACAAGCAAGCTTTAAAAAAAAATAACTATAGGACCAAGTAGCATTAATCTGTTTCAATTCAGTGCCACGTCCATTTAACTCAAACTACTTCACAGGCAAATTTTAATTAGAGATACAGCAAGCCCATTGGTAAGTTGCTGAACCTGAATCCTAGAGAGATGGTTAATGTTTCCAACAGCTGTACAGTCTGTGTGTGTATTCTTGAGCCAAAACAAGTCTATCTGAGCGCTGAAGAAAAGAAAAACAAAACTGTGCCTGCGCTATGTGGAGGTGTTCATTAAACGAACAGTAGTAAACTTGTTTTCCTAACTTGTCCCACTGCAGATCACCAGCCACAGGAAGCAGCCCAAACCTGATGGATCCCTTCAACATGTTTTCATAGCGTTAGCTTTTAATAAATATAACGTGCTCCACCCTCAGAGCAGAGCAGTCCTCAAGTTCCAGCAGAAAAAGTGGTTGTTTTAAATATTCTATTACATTACAGTTGGGACATTAAAATAAGCAGTGACTTGTACTGTAGACAGCTATCAAAATCAGCCTGGCAAAATACGTGTAAGCTAACCTAGTGTGGCCACAAAGTATGAGCTTTGAGGCCTATTAGACTGCTGTTCTCGTACATATTTTTGTTATTTGTACTACAATAGTGCTTTCTGATGTCGGCAAACAGAAAAGCACCACAGTGCTAAGATGCTGTGTAAACATCAGTAGTAAGATGCAGAGTCTCCAGCAAGTTTATGAATTTCGGCAGAGAAAATGGGGAAAAGCTGGGAGAAATACAGGCTATTCTCACCTGACAAGTAGCAAACACAGGCCTCAATTCAGCACTACACTGCAGTGTGGCCAAGTACTTTGCTGAGTCCAAGCCTAAGTCTGTGGCTGAATACATTTTTTTCCTGTTTTCTGTTTCTGCTTTAACTATGCACCTCTCCATTTGCCTCCACTGGGGAAAACAGGACTCCAGCTTTCTGCAGGTATTAATGAAGTCTCCCTTCCAGCCTTAAGAATTCTGTGATTGCTGTTGATCCACATACTCAGGCCTAGATCTGCTCCTATTTTCACAATATTATTCCAGATTTATTTGTTGGAATCGAGCTGAAACTTGGCCTTCACTTTCGAGCTCCTCCACCAACAGCAGACCAAGACTTCTGTACTATTTACACCCTGCTGAGGGGAATGAAAGCTGGAAAGAACCACGACCAACCCACCGAACTGGGAAGCCAGAGTCACCATACGCAGTTTTATTCGCTGTCGCAAAGAACTAATAAAAATCCAAGGATCTTCTCACCTCAATCTACTTAACCAGCTGTGGGGTTTTTGAGGAAAGCCTTTCATTACAAAGCATTCTCCTCCCACCGCACGTCACACATTTGAACAAATATTGTTCACGTGACAGAACTGGAAACTGCCTCAAAGTTCCGTGTGTTTCAGAGACAGACTCTTGGTGATTTCAGCGGGGTTTGGATCAGTCCCAAACAGAAATCCCGGGCTGCCACATGTCCTGCTATAGCCTCACCCGGGAGGGTCACCGATCTTGGCCATGGGCTGGAACGTACCTCGCACTGGTTTTCTTGCTCAGCCGTGCCTGTTTACATCCCCGGGAACAGCTGGCCCAGCCTGACCCGAACACAACATGGACGGTTACGCAATCGCTCCTTTTTAGCCTACGGACAGGCAAACGTGGCCAAAAGGGGTATGGGATTAAAAAAAAAAAAAAAGAAAAAAAATCTTGAAACGAAACGCATTTGTTGCTCCATCTGTTCAACCACACTTGCGATCCAAAAGATATTTTCATGCCGTAGGCATTTGCAAAGATCTAGATGGTAAATTATGTGGCTGTGTTACCAGTTGAAGCCCCAACCGTTTTTAAACTTGTGTCCAAGTAAACTGCTTTTTTTCAGTCTAACTGTACCTCGGATATCTGAGCACGTACTAACTGATAAAGCAGCCGGAGATAACAGAGAAAATACAGAGGGTTAACCCTGTTAAGGACACAAATCTTCAGGAAATCTGCTTTTCTTAGTTCTACCCGCATGGATACATCGTCTTGAATTCCGACTCTTCTATCAAAAATTGCCCCACTCAACTCATAATCCCAATCCCAAACCAGATTCCTACTGCTTTAAATCACAATTGCTTGCTAGTTTTCAACACACCAAGTACCAAGAAAATAAATTTCTGTGCAAGAAACAGCTGCACCTAAAAGTCCAGTTTAAAAGGAAATTATTTTGCTGATAGCAAAGGAATGCCTCCAAAGCCACTCCTCAAAGTACTCCCTGAAGAAGCATAAGCAAAAGAGTATTAGTTCACACAATGGAAAGAATGAGGACTTGAACCTCACCCAGAAGGATGGCAGAACAGACGGACTCTGGTATTTGGTGGATAAAGATCGCAGAGTTTAACATCAGCTGCGGCACCAGCAGCAGCTCCTGCCCCAGCCATGTGGTGACTGAGCAAAGGAAGCCAGAAAAATGCAGGAGAGAGTATATTTATATACGTGCTTCTGTACAGACCTTCCTCTGCATCTCTCCTGCTATAACCACGTCACGACACAGCACCCTGTACTGACCAGAGACGAAACAGCAGCACGGAGTCTCCAAGCAGGTTATTGCACAGCAAAATTAAAACGTGTCTGAACCATATACATTTATAATTTTGCATTTTTGGAAGTTAGTGATAGCGTTTTACAAGAAAAGCTCTAGAAATACCAAATATTTAAGAGCAGACAGGTAGGAATTCCTCTTATAGGATCTGTCACACAGGTTCATTATGAATCATTTGGATCCAACACAATTTATGCCACTGTCAGAGTCTCAGCCATGAGAGCCCAGGCATCACAAGCTATAGCTTTATTTTTGGATGTATTCATTATCAGCCATTTTTCAATCATCATAGAATCAACAAAACTGCATTATACGTTATTCCAAGGACGTGTGCGGCTCAGAATCAACAATTTCAGTGATGGGAAGTGACCTCTGAGCTCTTCCTCTGAGAGGAAAGAATCAGTCGCCGTAAGCAAGCAAGCAAGCTGATGCCACAGCTCCTGAGCTATGAAACACACATGGCAGATAGCACCTTTTCTAAATTTAATTCCTGGTGGATACTATCACATTAACGAGTCTGATCCTGTGATGTCCCTGCTTAGTTTCCCACCGACTGGAACAAATATAGAAGCTACAAAGCACTTCCAAGGGTTGAGTGTCAGAGTCAGAACACAGTTCGACATCCCGCATCTTAAAACCAACGTCATACCTAGAGATGGAGTCAGCAGGAAAGCCTGGGCTTGCAGAATAAAGCCAGGTCTATCCCATCAAGAGTCAGAACACAAGTCACCCTTTGAGAACAAAATGGCACAGGAAAAAGTGTTTTAATGTCAAAGTAAGGCTGATAGGAAAATCAAGATGAAGGTTCCATGTTGTATCTGTTTTCCACAGCTTTACGTAAAGCACAACGTTAAGACTGCAAAGCAGAGTAGTAAATTAAACTGTAACCAAAGCTCAAAAGGAAAAATCCCCCACTCCTACGCTTTTCTTCTCCTGCAGCTTCCGAGAAGCAAAGCTGGAAGCAGGATGGTAACTCAGCACAGGTACACAAAACACGGCTTAATTTCAGAACATGGCTTGAAACGGCCCCATGTCCCAACCCCAACTCCGCTCCAATCCTCAGCGACTCCGTCTTTCCCAGCTGGAAACCATTCAACACATCCACTGTTTCTGAGCACAATTATTTATGACATTATTTCAGGATCCAGGAAAGGCTGTGACTTAATTACAACAACATGTGCAGCATTGTGAAGTCAGTTCCCGATTGCTGGCTTCTCCAGGAGGCTCCGCTTCTCCAGGAAAACATTTGCTTTCCTAACACGAGAAGAACTTTTCCCTCCGTGCTGGGATTTACGAAGGGCCCTGCCAAGCGGTGGTCACCAAGCCAGATCACAGCCCCGCGAAGAACACAGGACGCGAACTGTAGAACATGACACTTAAACCAAAAATGTTGCTGTAGTTTAAGCCTAAGTACCACTTAGAGAACACACAAGAATTTCCTTGGAGGACATCTTCAGGCACATAAGGCAGAAATTAGGCACATAATTTTGTTACGGTTAGTGGCAGCTGCATCTATAATTACCTATTCGTGAAAATTTTTAAAAGTCAGTTTGAAGACAAGATGGTGAAAAAAAGCCCATATTTGCTATTAACACTTGCTAAGACAGCCAAGATTCATATGAGTTTTCTTCTAATTCCCTATTTTTCACAAGTAATTAAGATTCAGAGAGAAACAAAAAATTGGTTGACGAACAAAATCAAACAAAAATCTGACTGGCGGTTCCTTGGCTTTCAAGAGTCACCACCTAGAGTCACTTCCAGCTGGCCAAGGCAAGGCATTACCACCCTAATGCACTCTAGTTACATTTGAGACTATTGTTTAAATAAGAGAGACAGAACTTACAGGTCCTAATCGTCATCATCCACTTGCAGCCCTTCATCTTCCACTAACTCCATTTCCAGACAACGCGAGAAAAACGATTTTCACCCCAGTTTCGAGACTAAGAGTTACTCCAGTTACTAGCTCTGTTAGCTGGTCAAAGACCAAGAACAGCCCAAACGCATTCGAGATCTTCCCAGTCCGCCCAACGTGCCTCGGCGCAGTTTATGTCTTCCAGCGCGAACTCTGTGCAGCAGCGGGATGAACGCGTACGCCGTCCCGACAAACCCAACGGCCTTTATTGAGGTTGCGCCACAAATTTATACAACAACTGGAGGGTATGTGTCCCTGTCACTTGAGGGTGAAAGAGAACGATTTATGAATAGACAATTTCAAAGACCTTATTTTGAAAACAAACAGTTTGTATAGTTGTTTCCCAAATAAATGTTTTCACAATCCGGAAAAACAAGAAGTCAATACAGGAACACTCCTACAGTAATAGGCCAATACTAACAACTTGCCACATAAGAAATACGCGTCAACAAACAATATCCACATTCCACCATGGATAAAAACACAATTAACATTAAAGGCTTCAGGTCTCACGGATAAAAGAGAGGCTACACAATACGTAAGAGGATGCTTGGGATGATATATTTCACCAAACATAAAATTTGCACCTCGACCGTAGCGTTGGTTTAGTTTATGTCCCACAAACCCACTCTCTTTCTTACTGGCAAGGCATTTAAATACGTAAAATGTGAGTACAAAGAGAAGCGACTCGCTGCAAAAAAGGATTAATACGTTCTGAAAGTTACCGTCTGGCAAACTGTCAAATGGATGTTTATCGGTTTATTTATTACGGCTGTAAACAAGCCCAGTGGCGCACAACCCACACTTGTCTGCGGAGCCCCGAACGCTGTCAAACACCCCCCGGTTCCAGCGGGAAATGTGGCCTACACCGTCACAAAGGTCGTTTGAAAGTCTGGCCCTCGTCCCAGCCAGCGGATCCACCAGCACTGGGCGCAGACCCTGCCAAGAACCGGCCCTTCGACCACCGGCCATTGCCACCCAAACGCAAACCAGACCCGATTTCCTGCACTCGCGCAAGGCTTCACCTTCCAGCGCTACCCGCAGCCTGAGCCTCCTCGGCTCCTCAGAAACCCTGACGAAGCCACACGCCTCGTCCCGACACGGTGACAGCTCCGGCCGGTCACCCCTGCCCGGCCTCAGGCTCCGGCCTTGCGGGGCCGGGAGCGGCCGCGGGCAAGACGCCGAGAGGCCTCCCCGCCTCGGGGGGACCCGGCCGGGGCTGTCACCCCCCGGGCCGCGGGCTGAAGGCGGCGGGGGCGGCAGCGCCGGGCCGGGCCGGGCCGCCATGTTCGCGGCGGCGGCTCTCGCGTCTCCCCGGGGTCCGGCGGGGCCGCCGGGGCCTAGTGCCGGCCGGGCCGCGCACCCACAGCCCCGCGTCCGGCGGGGGCTGCGGCACAACCCCCGGGACAGGCGGCGCCGGCGGCCGAAGCAGGTGCCTCCCGGCCGGGCTGAGAGAGAGACAGAGACACAGACAGAGACCTCCCCCGGCTGCCAGAAGGGGCGCGGGAGGAGGGGCAGGGACCGCCGCCCCCCCGCCCCGGCACACGCGGCCCCCGCCGGCCCGGAGCCGCTCACCCGAAATCCTGGTCCATGGACTTGAAGAAGAACTTGTAGCTGTGCACGGGCCGGTTGCTGAGGACATTTTTGAAATCGGCCAGAGTGACTTTCTCCGGCGGGACGGGCAGCTTCACCAGGTACGGGGTCTCCTCCTCGTCTATGTGGTAGATGATTTTAGTCTCCGCCATGGGAGCCGGGGAGCCGGCCCGGGCCTCCGCCGCCGCTCGGCTCCTCTCACGGCCTCCGGCCCAGAGCCGCCCCCGACAGGAAGGGAGCTCCCAGCGCCCGGCCGCCGCGCACGGGCTCCTCGGCCGGGATTCCGCTCCCTGCACTGCTCTCTAGCTGCCCGACCCGGGAACGGCAGCCCGCCGCCGCCCGCCCCGCCTGCATCCTCCGGCCGCCGCTTCGCCGCCCGCCCCGCCGCGCTCGGGCAGCCGCGGGGCCCCGTCCCCGGGCCGGCGGAGCAGCGAGGCCGGCGGGAAGGGGCGGGCGGGCGGGCGAGGGGCGCGGGGTGGCCGGGGCGGCCGCTCTCCTGCCGCCGCTCTGCCCGCGGGGGCCGCCGCGATCCCGCAGAGCGCCCCCTGCCGGCCTGGCGGCACCACCGCCGGCCGCGGGAGCCAACGGGTTCGGTTCCGCTCGGTTCCGCTCGGTTCCGCTCGGCTCCGCTCGGTTCCGCTCGGTTCCGCTCGGCCCGGGGACACTGGGGACGCATCGTGGGGACATTGGGCCGGGCTCGGCGGGGCTGCCGCCCCGGCTCTGCAGCATCCCAGGGAGGTGGTGGCTGAACCATCCCTGGAGACATCCCCGGCCAGGCTGGACGGGGCTCCGAGCAACCCGAGCGGCTGCAGATGTCCCTGCTCATGGCAGGGGGGGCACTGGGGGAGCTCGGAAGGTCCTTCCAACCCAGAATATTCCCTGATCCCGGCCGGTGGTGACTCGGGTGCCGCGGCCGGGAGCACGCTGGCAGCGAGAAACGGCCCCGCTGCTCCCTGCATCTCTGGCTGATTTTCCCAACCCCATCACACCACTCCGTTCCTTTCCAAGGGAACGACCAGCAAAAGCGAAGGTGCCGAGCACTCGCTCCTTGCCATAAAAATCATCTTTCACCCTCAAACTGCTTAGGTGCAGAAGTGCTGCTTTGGGTACTTTTGATGTCGGCAGTGATTTATCCGAGGGCAACACAAAAAAGATGCTCTGCTCGTATTATCATCATTCTTTGGCCTGAGAAAAATACAGTAAACATCCCCAAAGGGTCACAGAAACACTATTAGTCCTCTCTCCTTCTAGGAATTAGTAAACGCTTTCCAGAAACAGGCACCCAGGCATCGTACAGAGGTGGTCAGGATCCCCATTCACATGGCAACAGGAAAAGGGAGGTGTGTTACTACACGTATACTCAGTTAGTAAAGCTTAATACTCTAATTCAACGGTCTTTACAAGATGCAAGATACATTCTCTCCAATGTATTTATCTGAGAGATGGGGAGGGCAGAGAACTGACCTTACTGCCCCATTGTAACAGCAGGGAAACTGCTGGATTTCAGGTATTTCCAGAATTCGGGCTCCCCTCCCTCAGCAGACCCGTGTTCTTTGTGTTTCATGAGACCTGAGCCGGGTCCTGTTTAAGCGATGAGCTCATGGATTCTCTGCAGATCATGAAATTTTCCACAGTGCAGTCGGCTTCTCCGCAGCTTATGCTAATAAGGGAGCAAAGACGCAGTTGTGGCTCAGAAGAAATTGCTTTTAAAAGCTGCTGCGATGGAAGCCTGTTGGGCACAGAGCCCATTGAGGTGCTTGGCACGGAACAAGCTTTAGACCCATCATCTCCTGAATTTCACCAAACAGCGACGCTGTTCAGTGCTGCCAGGTAAGACAGGTATGTTTTGGAGCACAGAGTCCAGAGAAAAATCTTCAGAGTGCCATGTTTTGCAGGTTATGTGTTGTGGAAGAGTTCACCTTTCTTTCTAGAGACGCCAAAAAAATGACAGCAAGAAAATGAAGATTTCAGAACAGTGCTCAGGTCTCGAGGAATCTTTTGTTCATTAAAAATACTTCTTGAGGAAAATCCCAAGCTAATGACAACTCCAACGCCAGGGATTTGCTCATCGCCTGACATTGACATTACTCACCACTGCTAAACTGGAATGCCTGTATGATCACCAAACAATATAAGATAAATCACAAAGTAAAGGTATAGCCTTAGTATTAATCACATAACTAGTGATTTGGTACTGGTTTTGGCTTTTTTTTGAACTGTTCTATGATTCTGTGTACTGTTTTAAGTCATTTCAAAGGACCTTTCCAAGAATATTTTCCAAGAGCGGTGGCCACTGATGGTTGGTTGTTGCTCACTCACTCAGGTTTGGAATTCTGATAGAGTAAGGCATGAAGTACTGGAGGTTTCTGTAAAACTGTGCTTTCAGCTTTCTGTCCTCATGTGTGCACAGACATGGGCCGTAGTTCTGCAGGCACCTGGGAGAACTCTTGGTATGGAAAGTATAGCATGAATCCATCAGTCCCACCACACACAAGAATCGCTGAGCAAGAACAGGGAAGGCTTCCTTTGGCAGGACTGTAAGGTAATTCTAGTACAAGCTCTATTTTCTGAGATACTGAGCTTTAGATTGGTTTTGCAGCATGAAACACTGACAAAATATTAACATCCAGCCCTTTGGTCTCTTCAGTTCATACTTATTGACCTGAATTCCTCAGAGACCCAGGTGCTATCTGCACAAAGACTAAATCTGCAAAGAGCTCTTTTCTTGCTCTATTAGCTTCGCTTTTACTTTTGACAAGTGAAAATATAATGAGTTGTATAATTGTCAGATGGCTACCTTGGAACAGAGATGATCTGACTAGGTCTGTGACTCACAAAAAGCTTTCCGTGTCCCCATCAAGCACGGGAGAGAGGAGATAACCCACTTTCATGTTGCAGTCAAACCACCAACTAATCCAATTAAAGAGTGGCCATAGGAATGCAGAACACACCATCTTCGCAAACCATGGGTCCATCAGGGCTAATATCTTGTTTCTTGCAGAGTTCAGGCCTTAACACTTCAGTGGAAAATAAATATAAGGCACAAAATCTCTTGTTATTAGTGCTGTGCCCTCCCTGACAGAGCAAATGGTCGTGCTGATCCCTGCAGGGAGCAGGCAGCGTCCTGAGGCATAAAAGCCGCTCGCCCTTTATCTTCATTTATATAGCAGTGCACTCCATTACCACACAAAGAATAACCAAGCCCTTTTAAAAAGCCATCCTTTGAATTATAGTCATGGTGGTCACTTATCTCAGTGAATTCAGAAAGCTCATCACACTCTGGGTGCTTAGCAAATAAGTATTTGTTTTAAAAGATAGGACAAAAAGAAAACCAAAGTTCTGAGCACTCTCACACTCAGCAAAGCTGTGAGCTGGGACCCACTCTGAGATTTCACGGGTATATTTTATCCACCTGCAAGAATTTATTTGTAAAAGAACAAAACCATCTTTCACTTGGAGAAAGAGAAGCAGAAAGATGCAACTATGACCACACAGTTTGGATGTGTTTAAAATGAAGACGCTGTAGCTGGTCCCCAAGCTGGTGAACCTCAGCGGGACGCAATCCAGGTCAGTTTACACTACTCATGGATGTGGTCTAAAAGACCTGCAAGGTTTTTTTCCTTTTATTCTTCCTCTCTGTGCAGCAGACCTTGGGCACAGTCAGGTCATGGCAAAACTCAGTCCCAATAGCTTAAAAGAAAAGAAAAATCAACGCTAGAGGGAGGCAGAAGACCTGTAGCCCAGCAATCTGCTCACCAGCCTCCTGGGCAAAGCTCCTCAGAGCTTCCATCGCCACCGGATTCAAATACAAATAAACCTGGGGGATAACAGAAGGTATTTCCAGTGACATTTCCGAAAACCTCCCTAACTGAGGAATGTGTTATTGCCCTACAGGTCTGTAGGAATGAGGCACTGTGTGCTTCGCATGGAAGGGGAAAGGAGAAGAATAGAGGACAATATTCACGTTCATGCTTCTGGTTGCCTGGGGAAGCACAGCAGGGGATTCACCCCAGCAGAGAGCTGGTGTGACATGGCACGGCACTGGCTGCAGGATGATTTCCAACCAGGTAACAGAGAAGATAAAACTTTCACCAGAGCTAGACAAGCTGGTCAATAATCTTAGTTTGCTAAATGCACTTCTTTGCCACTTTTCAGTTTCACACCCTGCTTTGATCCTTCCAGTTCTTGCAGCTGCACTGCCCATCCCAGCAGCACCACAAGCTGTTTCCATCGGTGTCCCTGGGAGAACTCTGGCACTCCAGCTGGGATCCTCCTCAGGGGGAAGCTCTCCAAGAGCAGAATGTGCAGCAGGAACTCTGCAAGGTGTTAGTTCTGCGAAGAAAAGAGGAATTTGGGCTGGGACCCAAGTATAAAACTGCAGTTAACTATTCCAGCAGGATATGTTATCTTCCCTTCTGGAGCTGCAGAATTCTGTGCTATGCAGGAGCCGCCAGTCTTCATCTCTGATAGATGGTTCGAACTCCACCTGCAGCTGCAGACTTGGTCATTATACCCCACTTTTGGAGAGCTAAAATTTGTCTGTGGGCCCCACGACTGAGTCAGATGATGATGTCCCATGTGGAAACCACATCAAAATCACTGGAATAATTTATTGCATGCAATCTGCATTTTGTCAAGCACTTTAAGATGCTCTGAGATTAAACTCACCACAGAGCTACTGGGAAGAATTAGCTAATGCTGGCTAATACCTTCGATAGCATCTCCAAAGAGCAAGAAATAAAATCAACCTTAACTTGAAACTCTGTTATATTCTCCTTTATTTCTTAAATGCTAGGGGAGTTACACAACGATAAATGGTGGAAGTTAAGTAACAATAATAATGAAAATTAATTGTTACAAAGAAAAAAACCCCAAGCTTTATGGAACAAGTCGTCCTCTCATTTTTGAGAGGAACCAGAGTGTGCCCAGAGCTGAAAAAAGGGGTTTTAGTCCTAGTCTCAGTTTCAACCCCTTTTAAGGTCACTGCCACACGCCCTTCCCTTGTCCCACGACAAGGGCTTGCAGTCCACACCTTGCCCTAAAAGAGACTTTCATTTCTCTGCCCTCACTGAGAAGTAATTGGTATAAAAATATTAAGGGTCATTATTATTTTAACTAACTGAACATAAAATGCACATCTCAGGAAACCAGGGAGACTCTAACGAGGCAAAGTGACAGTAAAGAAGTCTATTGAGATGCAGAATTCCATTAGTACAGTGAGAACACGACTTTGAATAACTCCAGCAAAACACATTTACCAAAGTGCTACACACATTAAAAAATCGTTTCTCCATGAGAGGCCAGTTACTGTCCCATATTAGGGAAAGAAAAGCTGAGATGAGAGAGAGAAAACCAACCTGTCTAGAATTGCACTGAGTGGCAGAGGGGGAACAGAAACCAGTGGCCCTGCCCCTTGCCCAGTGGTTAATTGCAAGTCGATTCTTCTCATTTTCACGTGCAAAATCAGCTATATGGACTTCATGCCAATGCCAAAGACTGACAGAACACAAAGTGCATGTGTAAAGGACCTAACGGGCTTCTCACCAGTATTTAAGGGCAAAGAGCCTTTGATAATTCCTCTGTATTAAGAAATAAGCAAACAAAACCCTTCAGTTTAGCATTCGGTTTTCTTTTTCTCTTTTTTCCACAGATAAAAGCACAACTGGTTATCCAGCAGTCTTGCCTGGATCTCTTTCAGCCAGAATTTCACTGTACTAACTCACATCCTGGATGTGGCAGGCTGCTTCTGAAAACCACTGTTCTGATCATCAGTCCAGTCACACAACATCTGCCCATCCCAAAGGAAAAAAAGGGCCATAATCTTAACTTGGATGCTCACCTTGATCAGCCTGGGGCTATACCAGCATGTCTGACCATCACCCGAATTCAAACTGGTAATCAAAGCAAGGATGAGGAACTCATAAAGCTCTTCCTAGTGCTTGTTTCAGAGAACATATTATTTTTTTTCCCCTTAAGCGATTTTGCAGCCTGGAAGTCCAATAAAATATTTAAATGCCTCTGGAGTTTATGAGTAACCCCACTTTGAGCCAGTGTCTGTATGAGCTGCGCTGAGCAATTTGAACTGGCAAGTGAAGATCTCCAACCTTTGACTCACAGACATGAAAGGGAGGGAGAGAGACATTAATGACATTTACTTGAGACTCTGCACCCTGATGGAATAACCAGCGCAGCCTCCTGCACCTGCAGGAATGCGGCTTGGATTTCAACCCGGTCCAACCAAAGGCAGCCCCAGAACGGCCAGCTGGGCAAATAGGGACCTGGCCCAACCTCAGCCCCTCCTCACCACCATTCGTGGCTCTGCACGATCTGAGCACTTTTGTAGGGGTGTATCTGAAGCGAAGGTAAAGGCAGTTAAATCACAAATCCTGTCTGGAGCAGTGGAAGGGCTAAGGAAACGAAAAGATAAGCTGTAGCTTAGGAAGGCTCACCTCCACCTCTACTGTTTTATTCTCTTATTAATATTTTTAATATTTGAAGGCATTAAAAATAAGGGTTCCCAATATATTCTTTAACATAGTCCTCAGTAACAGAGATAAGTATTAACACCTATAAAAATTGGCACAGTCTATTTTCCACTCCTATAAAAAGTCTGCGTTGAAGTACGGATGTTCAAGACACATATTGGGCAGCAGGTCACATTCCCAATTGTTTAGCTGGTAAACCGAGCAGCTTTCCTTGGACAACAGCTGCTTCCTTACCTGCAAAGACCGCAGAATTCTCCATCCCCAGCAAGAAACCCACACTGAGATACCAGTTGCAAACAGAACACCAGTTCAAGACTGGAACCACACCATCACCCTTACGTAGTTCCACACAAGCTCATCCTCACATTTCTACCACCCGCAACCCTGAGACCCTGTCCCGGCCCCGTTCTGTCACCAACCCACGTGCAGTCCCTCCCTCTGCCACTCTCGTCAGCCCACCAAGGAGCCGGCTGGCAATCCTCAGCCACCTTCCCCTTACACAACAAGAACACAAGCCGCTATCGTCACACAACAGCAGGAAAGGCTTTTTCTTCCATGCCCCAAGAGGCAGAGGCGTCCCTGGTTTGGGAACAGTGCCACAGAATGTCCCAAGTAGTCCGAGGAGCTGTGCAGAACTGGCAATGTGCTCTGGCTTTCCTGATGCTTTAACTTGCTTGGATTCCAACACCGAATTACTGACTCCCAGTTTTTGACACACTGTTCATATGTAGAACTCCCCATCAGCCCACGGCCCCACTATTTTGGGTGCCTGCTCCCCACAACAATGCCAAAATCCACAACAACAGACTCATCTCCCTCCTCAACTCCCCTTCTGAGACCCTGGCCCATGAAAATTCCTGACGGGCTATTAAGTGGAGCGTGTGGTTACTCCTGTTCCTCGTGTTCTGCTCATGAGAAGCGATTCCTTTTAACAGTCTGTCTCCCTGTGCTGTAATCATACCTTTGTTTTGATGTGTGGCCTGGATCCACCCAGGGACTGCAGGAAAATCACACTCCAGATTCCACACGGGAGTTTAGCCCTCTCCATAATATTCCTGGCTCTGATCTAACTGAGACTGGTATTACATCAACTTCAGCTGAAAGCGTCTGCTCATGCCCAATTTGATTTGGTCTGCACTGAAACAAAAACAAATCAACAAACAGGCTTAGAGTGAGAAATACAGAGTCAGGCTTCCAGAGCTCTCTGGAGCTGGTCCCAACCCTGCCCTTGGTCATCTGTGTGCCCCCCTTGCCCCCGTAAAATGAGGATAATGACATTTCCCCATTCACAAAACGAGGTATTTACATTGTCAGTTGTGAAGGGATGTACTCTTTGTACCTCACCTGGAATATAGAAAGTGCTATGTGACAATACTGCTCCTCCTGATTTATGCCAGCCCAGGAGAGATCACAATCAGGCTTTGCTATTATTTTTCTGATGAATACACTACAAGGAAAAATGCCTGATATAATGATGGCTCAAGATTAGTGATGCAGGTTGGTTTATTTAAAGCAATAACATCAAAGCAAAAGGTCTGCTGATTCAGCTCATAAAAATCATTGATGCATAAAACCAACAATAATAATATCAAGACAGAAAAGGGGAATGGAGGACTGGGAGAACAGAAGAAGAAAAGGCAACCCAAACCCATCATAAGTGCACACAAGACAGACGGTCTGACTCTTTCAAGAAGCACTTGCAAATACCCTTGAGCTTAGTGGAGAGAGAGTCTACGTGGAAAAAAAAAAAAACTATGGTAACTAGAAGGACATGATATTAAGAAAAGGCATCTCTCTTCCGTTTATCTATCTTTGATTGAAGCTTCTGGTCCAGCCAGCAGCTTGGGAATGTCTTCATTTACAATATTCCTTCCTGAAATCTGAAAGCAAATTGAAATGGAGGTCAGTACCTGAAGAGACATTTCAAACCATCCACAGCAGCACACTGTAATATGGACTTGGCTACAGAGTGACAAGTGACCATTTGCAGTCAGCCACGCTCCCGATATTCTCTTCATAAAGCCCACCGTGAGATATAATGTGTATAAACCATTGCACAGATCATCTCTGCAGAATGTAGGCAAAATATAATGAGAACTCCACCAAGAACAACAGGTCTGAGGCAACTCGTGGACTCTCCAGACCATTCCCTTCATGATATCATTTCAGTCACATTTGTTAAATTCTAAATTCATATGAAAGGAGCCATGGAACCTAACAACTTCTTAGCAGCACTGCTTGAGAGAAGTGTAACTCTACCGACTGAGGCATAATACTCAGGATTAATACTGGATAAGCAAAAGAAGATTCAGCCCTAGGGAGGGAGAGTTATTTGCTTTTGTTGGATGAAGTAAATGACTGCCCATTACCCACAAATCAATTCAGCTCCAAACACTCTCTTCTGCACAGTGTTTTCTTCTCAAACACCATGCCAGGACATTTTTGAGATCCATCTCCCTCTGAGGTTACAGCACAGAATGAACTATTCCAGCCCTGCAAGGCATTCATTCTTTTTCCAATAAAGAAAAACTCTACTTGTGCCACGCCAAAAGTTTTTTAAAAGCCTAATCACTGCTTGCATCTTGTGGCTCCATGATGAAAGGATAGGAAGGGAACTGGCCTCTCATTCCTGCTGTCATTTGTCATGATGTTCAGCATTCCTCAGTAGGCTGTGGCTTGGTCAGCTCGCTGCTAAGCCGTGTCCTTCCCTCCTCGCTCCTTCAACCCACCAGAAGGTTCCTACAGCCACCAATTAGGGTGAGCTGGTCATTATTACCTTTGTCTAAGTCGATGTTCTTTGCTGGGAAGCTTCTGGCCTGCTCAGCCTTCTCCTTCAGGATGTTGTTTTTGTAATCTGTGTAAGGGAAGAGTACAATTCGGACAGCCATTAGAACACTAGAAGAAAATAAAGCTTTCCAGACAAGGCAGACGTGTGACCGGCCCTTCCTTGAAGTACCCCAGGTCTGGCATCCCCAGTTCTCCAGGAGCAACTCATGGAGTTACTCAGCCACTTGGCAGGAAAAGAAAAGCTGCTAAGACTTAATTTTTGCGCCTGGCGTTCATCAGTTATGCATATCAAAGAACCCCCAAAACTCCAAGTGAAACAAAACACGCTTGCTCCGACTTGGGAGCTGAGATTCCCAAAGTTAACATTTAAAATCAGGAGGTTAAGTCACTTCAAATGGGCATTTAAATGCCCTTAGAAAACCCTCAGTTATAACAAGTTTTGACCCAGTTTGGAGAATAGTTCCCAGTTGATGCATACCCAGTCTGATGTCTTCACTTTTGTATTGAGTCAGATCTGTTGTGTCTACTGTAAATTCTTTAAGATTTACATCCTTCCTGAAAAAGGAATAACAGTGAGAAATTGTATTGTCACATCCTTTAATAACTGGCTCCTTTCACACTTTTTCACAACGCCTTTTCTAATACTACTTTAGAGAATTTAATTTACAGTGTTTAATTGTTGTATATCTGGAGAAAAGTTGAAAAAAAATCTATAGAAGATTTCATTTGCTATTAAGTACAGGTGATTTTCCTTGATACGCGATCATTATGCAAGTGTATATTCCCGGGAACGTTACATTAATAATTAGAGTTAAAGCTGCAAAAGAATTGATGGAAAGCAAAAAATAAACTCTAACAGCCTATGCTTTACATGGCTGTACTCGTACTAACCAGATCTTCAGCTCGTTTAGGCTCTTACTGACAGCTGAGAGTTGGGGCCCATAAGTTCATTTCTGTGTATTCTAATTCTAGATAACAGATCCTGTAAATGTACTTACTCTCCGTGTTTCTTCACGTTGTATTCATAACCTAAACAAGGAAAAGAAGCAGAATGAGCAGTTGGATCCAGTCCAACCAAGCTGGTTAATATTTTTGTAGTAAATGGGAGGTGAAAAGCAAGGAAAGGTGGTGACGGCTGTAGCTTCTTATGGCTGGTAACCCATAAACCCGGCACTTACCTCTCTGCCGGCGCTTGCGGGTGACGAAGACAACGATGATGAGGAGGATGACGAAGAGCAGCAGAGTGGCCAGGATGTAGCCCAGCTGCTGGAAGAAATGCACCCGGCTCTCGGGGATGATCACGTTTATCACGTTGTGGCCCCTGACAATATTTGGATCTGATGGCAGACACAAAGGAAAACAGGCTGAGAATGGTGATCAGCATTCAAAGCAAAGCACATTCACGTGTGGACCCAAAAAGTGCGTTCAGGAAGAAACTCTTCTGAACCGCGTGAAGTAAAGGGCAAATGGCGCCTCATTTACAACAATCTGCCTAATTTACAGCAATCTGCACCTCTGTCAGTGCCTGTGCTCTTCATCAGCCCATTACACTTCCCAGGAGCACAAAGAAAGAACAGTGAGCGTTGCACATTCCCTTGCTGCCGCCTGGCTCTCCGTGTGTTCTTGTTTATTCCAGAGAAGCGAAGCCCCGAGCCGTTCCGCGGGTAACACAACCCTCCTCTGGGTCCCTTACAACACACACACCACGTTGCTCCGGCTCCAGACGGCTAAAGTATGAAGCAGCCCCTCCCTGCCAAGGGTTATAATTTACGGAGTGGGAAGAATTTTCAATGCCAAAGAATGAGTTTCCTTTTAAATAAAATGAAAAAAAATCAATAAAATAAATAACATAAAAACCCACAAAGAAAAGCCAAGATTCCATTCCACTTGTGGGCGCAGCAGTATTTCAGCTCCGCAGCACAGGGAAGGGTAACTCAAACCTTTTACGTGGAACATTTTTGTAGATCTCAAGTAAATAGGTCAATGTTTTACACATATAAAGAAGCAGCGACTTCTGTGCTTGCAATAGTCAGAGGAGCAGACAAATCCCACAAACCCATAAGACAGACCGTGCTAGGGAGGTTTTTCTCTTCAAAACAGAGCTGGAAGTGACACCTTCGCCCCAACAGGGACCATTCACAGTGCACCAGGCAAGAATAAGGGAAAAGATGGGGGAAAATATCCCAAAAGCTGCAGTGCCATTGAACAGATGTGAGAAACGTTGACGTTTTTGGAACTGCTTATAGAGTGACCTGCTTCCAGTTTATCGGCAGTTTGTTTCCAGCATTTAAAACCACCAACCGACAAACAATGAAAGCAAATGAGATGATAGTGGATTGAAATAAACACTTTGAAACTGGAGATGATTGTCTGCTAATGCTAAAAGCAGCCCCAGAAAATCAAGAGGTTTCAGCACAGGCTCTGTGCCGGTAGCCCAGCCCTCCAGCCCAGCACCGCTCTGGTTTTTACTGGCATTGCTGGATGCCATGTGCTGAAAACCAGCATGTGTTTTTCACCGCTGCTAAACTAAAAAATACCAAACCAAAAAACCCACTTGCAAAGCTGCAAACAGGACATGTGACAGTTGTACTTTAACAAATCTCTGGACCATGAAGGGCTCCTTCAGCAGCTGCCACAAGGGGATGGTTGAGCCAGAAGTCAGCAAACATCAATGCATTTTATTCCTGGCTTTTTGCTTTCCCACAATACTGCAGGATAGGGTAGGAGCCGAGTTAAACTTCAGTCAACATTGGAGAGGTCACTGTAACAACAAATAATGAATACGAAGATTCAGCATCTTTGGGCCTCCTTGGCTGAATCAGGTAATACCAAAAATACTTCTCATGCTGGTGCTTTGACAAAGCGTCACTGGTTGACTCAGAATTTCAGCTGAGGTGATGAAGGTTTATTCCGTAACCAAGATCTCATATTTCAATGTGTCTCAACACAACATGCCCACCTGCATCCAATTCACTCGCGTGACCTGGTTTAACTACTGGAAAATAAATATTAATGGCAGGGAAAAAAAAAAAAACAACACTTCAAACAGAGGTGCCTTTACATTATTTTACCAAAGGGTCAAGGGTTTGATTCTTCTGCTGGGAAAAATGTAGAGCTCTCCACCAAAAGAGCTCACAAATGCTGGGTATGTGGCCCATTTTCTTTTCAAAGCTGGCAAAGGACTGAAAATAATTTAGCAATACGCCTGAAACACAACAGATGCCATTCTTCACTTGCTCCAAAGCAAACGCAGAGTCAAAATGCACTGAATTAG
This sequence comes from Caloenas nicobarica, assembly GCF_036013445.1. Lineage (NCBI taxonomy): Eukaryota > Metazoa > Chordata > Aves > Columbiformes > Columbidae > Caloenas > Caloenas nicobarica. The sequence goes on from NC_088266.1 coordinate 5,826,323, forward strand.
TTGATACTGCTGAGACTGAGAGCAGAATTGAGCTCACGCTCATATTCAAAACAGGACGAAGTTTCCTGTCTGGAAACGGCTCTGGGCTTTGGAACTATGACAAACACTATAGCCGCGTGCCGAAAAATCGCATTGCTTGACTTTTGTTATCTCCTGATGTTTCATTTTTGCTTTATGTTGTATCCTCAGAAGACTTCTATACAGTTTTTCATGGAAGGGGGCAAAATATCTCAGCCTTTCCTGCTGTTCACAAACAAGGCATGTTCCAGCAGCCCCTCAGCAGCAGCGGGTTTGAAAAGGGCACTCGGGATCTCGCAGCTGCTTTCACATTCCCATCGATTCAGCACATTTTTGTGTGCGGTGCTCTCAGCCCAGCCGAGCGTTCGCTGCCTGGAGGCAACAAAGCTCTTCTAGGGCTGTTCTTTGTGACGGTGGAAATGGCTTTTCTAGGAAGGCGAGTTCCTCCAGCACCGAGGGTGCTACTGCCAAACTAAGACAGCCCCGGCAAGTTAAATTACTTGTGGGTTCTGTCTAACTTCGGGGCAGGCAGGGAACTATTCAGCAACAATCAGGAAAGAGAGGAATAAACTCCTGGGCGGGCAACTCTGAAAACAACATCTAGTTTCCATCTAATTTCCAACGTGATCTGGACAGGGCTGAGCTGCAGGGCAGAAAGGCCAATATTTGGACGTCTCGGCCTCCATGGCAGCTCAGCCCCAACAGCCACCTCGCTTTAGTACCGCCTGGGTTTTCTGGACACCAACCTTAGTCCTGGGGGAGAGGTTTAGGTTTCTGTGACTTGAAACATCCAATTGCTAGAGAAGAATAGACCTATTTAAAAATGGACGAAGCACGTCAAAATTCTGTATTAAGCAGCCAATAACATTAAACCACAATAAATATTTGAAAATGTTAATAAGGAGCTATACTCAAAAGACTTAAAAAAATATTAAACTTGGGATTTTTATTATATTTTTTCTGCCTGAACTAAGCATGATGGTTTTGAGTTTGGACAGGCTGTCAGATGATAGCTCACTGCACGGGAAAATGTGAAAATTGGTTTAAGAAAAAAAAAAAAGAGAAAGGGTGGAGGAAAATTCCTGGTGCTTGATTCTGCACAGTCTGGCACCTTGCACAGCCTAAACCCCCCTGCAAAGGGGAGAGAAACACGAGCTACACTGATGAGAACAGTTGCGTGTTGTACCAGCAAAGGCAGAGCCCAAGCGACCCCAGCCCCACACCTCCTGTTCCATAAAAGCAATGGGGAAAGGAGCCTGTTAAAAACCAGCTTGTTTGCCTGAGGGCACGTCAGCCGTTGCAGAGCAGAACAGGCTGCAGAACTGCCCTGGAGCAAAGCAAACAGGAGCTGGACGTGATGTCGCTGCAGCACTGGAGCAGGGAATTAACCCTGGCGGGTGGGACACTTCAGTTTGGGTGCAGCTCAGTGTTACACCTTCACGGACTAAACCTCAGTGTTGCTCTAGTGGCAGCGTCACTTCAGCAGGACACAGGTTTGCCTTGACCACGCTCCCTCCCACTGGCACTAAGTGATCACCACAGACCACTGCAGAGGGACACAAAAAGACATTTTGGCACTTGGAGCAAAGACCTCCTGACGTGACGATGGAGAATAACGTGTCATATTCCTGTCCCATGGCTTAGCGAGCTCCTTAGAGCTCAAAGGTGCAACTGCAGATACTTACCTCTTCCTCAATCGAGAGAATCACCTCCAGAGGCCACTTACCAATGGCTGGGGCAATGTTGTGAGTTGTGAGGTTCACCACCTTCTTCTCTCTCACTGGCTCCTTCACGAAGACTTGGTAGATCCTGCGCTCGTGCAGGCCACAGTAGTGATGGTGCAGGTGGCAGGAGTAAGTGCCTTCATCTGCGCTTTCCAGCTGTGAAATCCGCAGGGAAAAGTCACCCAGGGCAAAGGCTGTGTCGGTGATGTTCATCTTCTGACGGATGAAGAGAGGTCCGTAAGAACGGCGCTCGCCGGAGGCGTACAGATCTATGAGACGGTCGGCGCGGTCGTGAGGAACCCCCGGGGGCTGCCTGTCCCAGTGGACCACTTGCTGTTCCTCTTCGCTGTGCCGTTCAGTCCAGATGTGGTTGCGGTTCACACAGGGGAGCATCACGGTGCTGCCTTCCGGGGCGACAATCACGGGCTTTTCCCCGTCCCAGTACTGCTTTGCATCCTCAGCTGCGTAGAAGATACGACAAGTTGTGGAACCTTGGTACGTGCAGCTTTACACATTTTTCCTGTGCTTAAGGACACCCAGGGACACCTACAACTGCTCTCAAACCCTGCAATCCTGTAACACTTTCCTTCCAAACATCCTGAAGTGCCACAGGGGCCACGTGCCTTGTTCACGCTTACTTCAGCAATTAGTAAAGAAATGCACCTTTATCTTCTACATCCGTGCATTAAGCAAGATTCTCTTTTCCTTATAACTGAGAGTTAATCTCTTGCTTCAGAAAGCAGGAAGTATATTCTCTCTACAGACTAAGAATGGAGCAAGAATAACAGATTTCATCTCCAGTATGCTGTATCCCAATTCTCCAAGCAGGAAATGCTTTTCTACCCACAAATGCCCTAATTACTGGAGGAGCTCAAGAAGCACTGGGTTTTATTTTGCTCTTGAAAAGGAATAACAGAAGAACCAACACACAGAGGAGCGGATTGGGGCTCACAGGCCTGTCCGGGTGTTTTTATTGCATGGAAGCTGTGAGAAGAGCAGCAGAAGAAATGCACTTCTCTACTATCAGCCCTTCAACAGCCTCCCAGCACAAGCAGCTTCACTTGCGCATTATACAAAGGTCAATTTAAATGACATGGTGGCGATGTGTGTGCGGCCTGGGTGGCACAAGCTGCAGCTGCCAAGAGCCCTTAGAAACTTGCTTTTAGAGCTGGAGTGAAGGTGTGGTAACTTGGGGAGGGTTTTAACTACAGGGTTCTCAGGGTAAGCTCACCAAGCAGCGCACAGGGAAGATCTGTGTGGCTCACCGGGCTGGTGATGGATTGTTACCAGGGACGTTCTGCTGCTGGAGCAGTAACAGGGCAATCAGCTAATTGGGCTGCCTAGAGTAGCTCCATGCACTGACACATGCCAAGAAAGGAGAGAGGTTCATAAATTGTCTAAAGTTTCTGAAAGTCAGGGAATCTGATCACAAACAGCATAGTGAGGACCACGTTCTCTGTGGCCAGGTGTGAACCAGCGCACAATTCCCACTGGGAATTCAGAGTCCTGGTGGCCACTGCACTCCGGCTGCCCGAGCAGGACCCTGTAGAGGGGAACACCGAGCTGTCCGGCACACCCACCTTTCTTGGTGATCGCCAGTTGGATTTTCACAGTTTCATATAAGTGGCAGTAGTGATGGTGAAGATTACAGGAATATGTGCCTTCGTCACTCTCTGCAACACCTAGTAGAACAGGGAAGAGAAGTTAAATGTTTTATACTGAGACAATGATTGCTTTTGTCATTTATACTGTTTCCCAAATGCTTGCATGGATGCAAAAGGGTCTTTATATAACTCAGTTCTAACGCATCCTTATCACCAGGGCTAAACAGAGAAGAAGCATCTCACCTAATTTAATAATTTGTTCGTTTTATCTCCTCTTCTGTGGAACGTATTTGTATTAACAGATAGAAAGAGAAAGCTGATTTCAGTTTAGCTAAGAGCAGGCATAGGAAGAATGACAATCTTGGGGTTATAGTTCAGGAACTGAAATACAGTCAAAGGTCCACAAGAAGCCCAAGTGACTTTCAAACAATGAGTTACCAATTCTCTTTTAAAATAGGACTGTTTCACTATCGCCAGTGCTTTAGAGAATCTCATTAACTTCATTAGACTTATATATATCTTTTTTAATAGAAAATGCTCTGTGAAATAGCCATTTTCACTGAAAAAAACAGTCATGAGTCCTCCATTCTGCAGAGGGCACAGGGAGCAAAGATGCTGTTCAGTACCTTTGATCACCAAGGAGAAGTTGCCGTCTGTAAATGCATTCTGGGGCATGAATATCCTCCCTTGGTTGTAGGAGCTGTACACGCGCTGGTCTCCGACCGAGTACATGTCACACAACCTCTCCACCTTGTTATCTCCGTAGTAGGTGCTGTAAACGTCCCAGTGCACCACGCGCTGCCGGTCGTTCAGCCGGTCCTGGGTCCACACCATGCGGTAGCTCTTGCAGGGCAGGACGGCCTGCGAGCCCAGCGTGGCGCTGATGTTCAACACCGACACCACAACGCTCTCTGGGTTTGAGGCATCGGCTGGGACTAAGAGCCAGGAGCAAAGAACAAAAGAAAAAAGAGAGTTACAGATTAATGGCACGTAAAGACGACTCTGGGGACTCGCAGCTGTCCTAGAATCTTCACACACCTTCCACCCAAAATAAAAGTAACTTTCAGGATCAACATAGAGCTCTCTTGTGGAGAAATACAACAGAAAGCCACTTAAAACACTGATTTCATTCAGTGAAAGCAACAGCCATGATGTCTGTTATCAGGATCATAGATCTGACCCATCCTACGTACCCTTCCTAATTCTAACCCCCAGTTTAATTGAAGTTTAGAGACACATGGTTCATGTCTATGGAAGTTAGCAATGAAACCCTCACTTAACGTCATGGAATCAGGGTCCCTCTCATTTCTTCTCATGATCACAAAACCAGGTAGATTACAAAGATGTCACTCACCTGAATATGAATAAACAGAACCTGTCAAAGCAGAAAAAAAAAAAAAAAGTTACTGACCGTAAAAGGAAGAAAAAACTTCAAATACACTAACAGTCAGCAGCCATCTCCTCTATTATTATTCCATCTATTCCTCCCTTCTCTGTTAATATACTTATTTAACACGTGTATTGTGGTTAAGCCCATTCCTGGTCTGCGCAGTTACCGCTGCAACGCTCTGGGTGCAACCACAACTCTCTCCAGCTCACGTGACTCAGATCTATGCAGGAAGAACTTTGCAAGAAATGAACTAATTCCTTTGTTTCTGCTTTCCTGTGGTCCAGTCCCTCCTGCTTGTTGTATAGGAGGGTCTGGGAGGTCTCCTGACATCATGCTTTGAGCGTGCGATTTGGATTCCGGACACAATGATATCATTCATCTCTCTAACCAGTCAAGCCCAAGTGGGTTCCAGCAACACCATTAGATGTTTTGTCCTGCTAATGTCATAGGCACAATGTCCTACAGACAAAGGGTGTATTTTTTTTTCCAGCCCTGGAATTCATGCATTTCAAAAGAGAATAAATTAACTCCAGGATGGGGCTATTTTAACCATACCCACAGTACATGGGCTGAGAATAAACTCTCCTTTTCCTATCACAAAACACCGGGCAGTGACACCTGAGAACAAAAAGAAGTAGCACTGCCAGTTCAAAGACACTCCAAATGTAAGTTATTTTTTCTACATTCATAATCTCAGCATCACAAAGAAAAAAAATCATGCACAAAGTCTGTACTGCTCTGGATATAAAAGACAACATAAACAAGACGTTATATTTCCATCATTTGATGGTCTCTCCCAATAGGCTGCAAAATGCCTGATGGTAAAATATGATAAGCTGCCAGGCTCTGTCTCTGGAAGCCAAAACTTAGATTTAGCTTAGGACAGCAAAGGAATGAGACAAAGCTCTTCTACAGCACCAGATCAGCCAGTCTCCCAACAGACAACCAGCTCTCAGCACAGCAGCACCCACCCATACCAGTGTGACAACGCGATGCCGTGTGTCTGATTTGGTGTTTGCACCATGGCAAGTGAAAAACATGATATCACAACGCGAATGGAGACTTGTGTGCTAGGGAGCCATGTCTGTGAGCTGGCTGCACGGCCAGAGCCTTGTGTTACTGCTCATGAACAGCAAATTGATTTGGTGCTACAGAAACATCCTCTCCTGGCTCAGCAAGAGGAATGCATTGACTTTTCTCCTTTCCTTTTGCAAGTTAATGTAAAAAACATCGAGCCCAAACGCAGCATCATAAATCTAATGACTGACAAGAACTCCAGGACCTGGAGCTTCAAAATACCATAATAGTTGTCAACACAGAACTCACTGTAGCTTTCATTTTAAAATTTCAAATTCCATGTGATGGATAATCACTTTGACCTCTCTCTGTGTGATGTACCCCCAAAAAAACAACAAAAAGCCATCTGTGTGCTGTCCCCCAAGATGCTGTGTGCAGACTCAGCTTCTCAGCAGGATCCCAGGGGTATTCTGCTGCTCCCACAATATAGGAAGAGGAAAGCAGCCTGCGAAAGTGTTTCCTAATCCCTTGGAAAAGGCAGAGCCAGCTCTTAATTCTTGAATCCCATCCACTTTTCAAGTAAAGAATTAAGCCACAAAAAGTGCAGGCAAACTAGAAGTAAAAGCCTCAGGCTCTGAAAGACACCTCACATTCTCTGAGCTCTCCAGGCAACAAGCAGCACTGAAGTCCAGGTTGTAGTGGTGGGCAGGAAAGAAAAACTAAGAAGTCACTGGAGAAATAGGTGCCGTAACCCACCAGGCGTGTGGCCTGAAACATCAGTCTGCAAACTTGATGCTCCGCTTGCCTGAGTAAGCTCAGCTTTGCTCCTTTGCGCACCTTCTCCAGCATCTCCTGGTCTGTCTCAGCCTCTTCTTCTTTCAAAAAAGGAAGCGACATCACCTTCACATTAGGGGCACAGAGAGATGATCTAGTCCTAGAGAAAGGACACATTCCTCACAAAATCTCTGTGTGTCCCTATTTCTCCCATAAATCCCATTGTCTGTGCAGTGGATTTAATGGTCTCTGTAGAGCCATCACAGAATTATTGCAAAAACCAGCAGCCCGTGCTACCAAGCTGTTTCCAAATACTTGTGGAGAACGGCAGTGGCTCCATCCTGACTCTTCAGGGAGCTGATCCAGCATCCGAGGCCATAATGGCTCACGATGCAGTAACACCAAGGTGACGGCTGCACAAACAAGCTCGGCTTTCTTCTGGGAGCTTTTTTTTTTTTTTTAAACCCACCGACCAGTAACCGAGAATAACATCTGGGCCCATCTTGAAGAGGCAAAGGAGGGAGACAGTCAGCAATCCAGATCCACCTGGACATCTCCCGTTCACCACCCGCTCCTGCTGCCCTGGGACCGCAAGATCAAGCTTTTCCATAAAACAAGGTTTCCCTTACAAAGGCAACTGATGGTCAAGCCAGACTTTGAACTGGGCTTTTCTCTAAGTCTCTATGTTTGTTGATTTTTAAAGGCTTCCTGGGACAACTATCTCAACAGCAAAGTGTTTTCCTTTCAAAAACGATGTCAGGACTAGAGAGCCCTTCACCACCACCTAGTCCCAACAATTCCAAAACCTCACTGCAGGTAGGAACATGCCCGTAAATCAGCAAAACGCAAGAATGTGCTGCCTCAACAGAAAGGAAAAAGCCTCGTCTGTAGGAGAAACCAATCGCCATCTTGGCCGCCGCACAATCCCAGCTTTGCCCTCACTTTCTCACAGACAGTTGGGATATTAGCTCAGCTCTATAAACCCTTCTCCGCTTTCAGTGCTTCGTTTTGGCTGTAGGCCCACAGAATAGTTTGCAGAGCCATTCCAAACACAGTGCTGTTCCTCCCTGCAGACATTAACACTTGAGGGTGTGGTTCCTCCCCAGAAGGGAATCATCTCAGCAAACATGGAAGGGAACAGATTTCCTCCCTTCTCCCCATCCTGTCTTCACTCATTATGTTATAATTTGATTTGTGTGGGGGCAGCAGGACTCAAACATCAGGGCTGCTCGGCACACAGATGGTTACCCCTCCAAAATACACCTGAAAAACGCCTGTCAGAGATGATCCATCCGTAGATGGATGGGCAGCTCCCCCACCGCTCTGCAGCATCCCAACAGCATCCCAACCTGCTGGTCCTGCCCCGGGTGCACCCTGAGCTCCAACGTGCTAAACCACCCTGGGGAGCAGCTGGACCGGTTGGTGCTTCCGAAGTACAAGAAATACAATCCGCGGCCTCTCCTCCTTCGCCAGGCTTCACCCAACCACCCACCCCGCGTTTCTGAGCCACTTTAACCCTTCTGTCCCTGGGACTGATCCCAATTCCTACAACCTGCCTTGAGGCATCGCAAAACTGGGGATGACGTGGTGACATGGAAACTAGATTAATTAGGGACCAAACCAAGAGCTCTTCAGCTTATTCCATCTCCCTGCTGAGGAATTTTGGGAGGCTCAGGTGCCTGCCCACAGCTTTTCATCAACAGGGCTGTGAAGATCCCCAAAAAGCTTGTGCTCCTCACTTCCTACTGTCAGCACCCTGAACGAAGTCTCTCCATTCTGTTCCTAAAACTGGAACGGGTCCTTTGCTTACAGGTGCCCTCCTTAGAGCCCAAAGTGTTGACAGTGAGGATTTGCTGGGGTTTTGCAATTAATCCTTAAATCTTCTCCTGCCATCCAAGCCTTCCTGGGGTTTCTCTGCTGGGCTCAGGCTCTCAGGACCCCAAATCTGCTTTCAGCTCTTACAGAAAACTCTGATTGAGGAAAAGGTACAAGCCATTCTGTTACTGTAAGCTCGTCAGACTTGTTCTCATCCCTTTCTTGCACCTTACCCAAACGTGAATTCCTATGTCTCTGTCTTTATGCTGACAGGAAAATAAACCCACCACTTTAATTTTTTCCTCCATCCTGAATGCTCACACACACCCACCAGCTGTTTCTGCCTCTTCAAAAGTATAAAATAACCTTGGATCATATAAATCTAACTATGCAAGCTTTACCGTACTCACATTCAAACTTATTGGTTTTGAATTTGCTGATCAAGGTAACTGATAGGAAAAGACAGATTGCACAAACATGCTGAACGGAATATCGCTTCAACAACCTCAAATATTTATCCATTCTCTCCCCTTTCCTTTCAAAAAAGCAGGAGAAATCCACAATTCCCTCCCCTGACAGGCGAAAACACAGCTAACTTAGGAATCTGAACACAATCTTACAAAGACAGCCGTTCAAAATCTTCCAGCTAAATAAAAACAAGTAACATCATGCCGACCAGCTAGGAGCTTACTTTGCTGAAGCAAAATCTGCCACAGAAGGAGTTTTGCTAGTTGCTCCATTTCTTCAGCTTCTCCGTGTTTTCGTCTCTCTTGAAAAACAAGTTGAAGACTTTGTTTTTTTAAACTTTTTTTTTTTTTTGGTAACTGGAAAACACTATGACCTCATCAATTTACATCCAGAAAGCTGTGGACAGCAGCTCACAGTCTGCAGAATTACTCCACCTCCAAAGTTCCAGTTCCCCACCTCCCCGCTCTGCTCTCCCCCACGCTCACACTCCACCTCCCTCCTTTCCCCAACACTTTTGCACAGTTACTACAACACCCACTTTTCCCTTTCCCCTCCCTCTGGGACCTTCTGATCTGCCCCTCACTTTGATGCAAAAGTTCTATCGGGTAAAGCAGGTCCCACATTGCTCTGGGCTCGCAAAACAATCCTTCTCCCTCCCCCTGGGGATGGAACTAATTTTCCTTGTGTTTTACTTGATCCAGCTGTTCCTTCTTTTGTTTGACACTCATCCAGCTGTCTGCTTGAGACTGGATTTATTCCGTTGCCTTCGGTGTTTTTTTGATCCTTGTCTCCTCATATGGTTTTACTTCGAGCTTAAGTCTCAGAAGACAACCTAGAAAACAATATTTACTCTGTCCTGTGATTTGTAAGCAAGGGCTTAATAGCAGCAATCTCAGCAAAAGGATAATAATGACAAAGACTGGATATGTGGGAGCTTAGGGCAGTGCAGGCAAAAGAGCCCAGGATGCAACTACAAGCCCCAGAATATTGCAACGTGGGGAACACGTTTCCCCATCGCTGAGGCCAGAACACAGAAAGCCGGGTCAGATTTACGACTTCTGCTTCCAGCCCTTCGTACAAGAACTGAACTATTGAGCTATTTTTATTACATAATTTGACCATGAAAAAGCCTACTGTCAACTCCAGCAGGTCTTCGCACTGTCCAAAACAGATGCAGCTAACTGCTGGTTTGTTTCTAGTGAAAAGTTCTAAAATAATCTCCAGATAAGAACCCCACAAAATTTCCCTGTGAACTCCAACTCTGTCATTTACATTAAGTGGAGGAGTTTGTGGGTAATTAGATAAACACGGTCCCTCACAGTCCGAGTTCCCACACTCAGCGGCTGAGCAATGTCAACAGCCTGGATGTTCCCATGGCCAGTCTAATTGTAACCCTAACGCAAAAACACAGCCTTGTCTTTGCAAGCCTCCGATATTTGCATTAATCCAGTTCTATAATCACCTGCGTGCAGCAAAGGCTCCTACTGCACCATGTCCCGAAACTGCAAACCTGCTGCCACATTCTGAGGCATCCCAACAAAGCCAATACTGATGTACAGCATCGGGGGCGCTGGCCTGGGGCTGAGCCAGAAATCCAGCGGCAGAAGGAGCCTTTTCTGCTGGCTCTGTCAGGCCAGGGAGCCAGACGAGAGGCTCAGACCTGACAGCCTTTTGTTCAGCTACCGCATCAGAGCAGAGACTGGAAAACGTCTGGCTGGGAGGCAAGAAGCCGTTCCCATTGCAGAGACAGCAAATCCAGCACCCTCTGCTTCCCTTGGTTTCTCTCAGCCGCAGCAGAATCGTCCAGGCTGCGATTCCAGGTCGCTTTTCCACCTTTCTGCCTCACCGCTTTGGCAGTGCAGAGGTTACTGGCTGTTTTCTTGCACGACTTCTGGGATGGATGCAGATTGCTGTGGTTGCTGCTGTCACGAACTGGCTATTTCCTGACTGAAAGACGCCAAGTTCAGGCTGAACCTACTGAAGTCTCCTAAAGAAAAACACTCACGGGAAGGAAAGAACAAGAGGAGAAAGGGGACACAGGAGGCTATTTCACGGCCCTTTGCCTTTTGCTCACTCTTTAATTCTGCACAGTTGAGGCAGTGGGAAAAACGAATGGACAAGCTCTGTCTGCCAGGAAGTTTCCTCTTCCCGATCTCTTCGATTTTAGCGTTTTTGTTTTCCGTGGCTGCAGGCTGCACTGAAAGACCTCCCAATAAATGTGGATTGAAGGCCACCAGTCTAGAAAAACAGAGCAAGTATCAGACTGGGAAGGTCTGATGGCAGGAGGTACTCTCCATCCTTTTCCTGCAATTTTGGGAACCATAAACCCCGGGAAGCAGGAGTGGAATTGGCCACTTCCACCCCATTTTCATGGCTATAAATATATGTAATGTGTTAAAAAGGAATGCCAGGATTAATGCTCTGTTGACATAAAGACACAAATTACAGTACAAGGCCTTATGCACATGATTTGTCAACACTCCATGCTTATTATCAACAACTTCTTTAGATCTTCTTTAAACACAGGACCCATAGGACTCTGCCACGATCAAAGGAGAAAATACCTACCCATGAGTAGAAGCAAGGCTAATTCCTACAACTGAAAAGTAGTAGAGAATGCTCCAGCTGGGGAATAGAGTGCTGACAGGTAGCAAGGATCCTGCAAAGCCAAAAACATGAACAGAAGTTTGCAAGGAAAGAGCAGAAGAAAGGCAGGGGTACTGCAGTTCAGGGTTCATGTACACTGACACCATTTATCTTAGCAGGAATTGCTCAAATAACCCTTGTCATGCCAGTAGCGTGACAAATCTGTAACACTCCGGGGGATAAACACACACCCATATTCACTCCCCCTTTCTGAGAAAGGTCTGGTGTGGCTGGGGGAGCCTCCAGAGCTGCCTACTGATGGAAAAGAGCAACGTAACACGGAATGACGTGAATTACCAGCGGGTATGCATTTCCCGGGAGGCTTCATTTGGTCACAAAGCTTTTCTCATTAAAATAAATCTTTCAGCTGCAATGAATCCCATAAGCAAGCCTGAAATAATCCAACTCGCAGCAAGAGCTGTGAACTAAAAGGACAAAACTGAAAGCCGACCACAATAACAGGGCTGCAAGCGAAGCCTGTCATTACCCCAGGGACGGAACAAGCCACATACCTCTCACAGACCCCGCAGTACAGCGTTTGTTCCCTCGCCATAAACACTAAAGCCCCTGATTTGCCTTCCCTAAAGAGCACATTCAGAATGACAAGCTGAGGGTCTGGCCAGATGTTTTTCTGCTTTGTTTTAATTCACTGGAGTCCACTGCGATCACCAGGCTGTGATCAAGCAACATCCACCAAAGCACTCCACAGTGGTCACTGCAATGGCCTAAGCTGAGCTGTGCCCAAAGCAAAATGAGAGGGTTGAACACTAAATGTCATTTGGGGACTGTCCTTTGCAGGCAATTCCTCCACTTGTTCCTGTCTCGGATCTCCGGCTGGAAAGCCTTTACTTCCCTCTGTGCCAAAGGCATTGGAGCATAAATCAATTAACGTGAACGTCCAGGTATGCAAGATATTTAGTTTGATGGAATCTTAAGAGGTTTTTGATCTTCTGCTTAATGCACCAAGCTTTGCAGTTTGCCCAGCAGCAACTTAGATATGCATAAATGCGGAGTTAAAGCGTAGCACCCAAGCAGGCTGCTCTCTTACTGAACCATTAATGCGTGTGTCTGTTTCTGTTCTTCCAGCACCACTGTCCTCGGAAAAGGTCAGAGAGCTCTGTCTGCAGCTCTTGCCATCAGGCATCTTCGGATGGCGCTCGATTTAAACAGCCCCTTCTGTTGGACAGCACTCAGCTCCGGATTCCTGGGATTCATCTCAAAACCATTAATAGAAACCAGTTACGAAAACAGAGAAATTGCCCAGGAAACCAACACAGTTTTGTTGGTTTGGTTTTTTGGTTTTTTTCCCCAAACTGAAGCCTGAAGATTATTTTTCCAAGATAAAAATGCATTTTGGCAATTCTTCCACAACACGAAACCTGAAAAGCTGGGTTCGGTGTGGGGAGAAAAGCCAAACAGATTTATGTGCCCCCAAAAAATCATCAGAATCAGCTACTTAGCAGGTATCAATCTTAGACTAACTGCCATGGACCTATATCAGTTTACACCTGCTAAGAATCTTCCTCATAAAACCGTGTGTTCCACAAATACCATTAATCTGCCACTAAAGAGCATTAAGTAATGGTGAAATTTGGTTACCCTCTTATTAAAAGAAAAAAGAATGCAGAGTCTCTTCTCTCTTCACCTGACCTTTTCTGTAGATCCCACACAGCTGCACCAGATGGTTTTTCTGGTGCTGAATAGATTTGCCTATTCATACAGTGTGTCACGTCATTCATAACTTGTGAAAATCACTGTCAGAACTCTGTAAATAATAAATACTTTTGATTGTAAAAAGTTCTTTTGAATCAGCATCAAATTCCACATTGTTCCAAACAAGCACCTGAACCTGGGCTGGCCCCAGGAACAGAATTCTGCACGTGTAGCCAGCATTTTCTCAGACATTAAGTATCAAAATGATTATTATATTTCATGACATCCACAGGCACCAATCACTATCAGGATCCCTTTATGACAGAGAAAGTACGTGCAGAATCAAAGTCCTCATCCTAGAAAAACCTGATCAGACAAATGAGAAATGGGAAAAAAAGATTCAATTTTAAGTAGTTTGCCATGATTGTTTCAATTAAAATATCTTTAAAAACAGACCACGTAAAAACACATTATATGTTTTTTCTGCTCCCTCACTCATGTTTGCAAGGTCTTGCTTATTTTTAAATTTACAATGGCCTTTTTCATTCCTTGTGTCCCAGAATTTCCAGTATTCTGGTTCTCTAGAGCAAACAAGAGTTGTTACTACCTGCCGCTTCTTTTCAGGAGACTACACTGAAATTATATCTTTAAAATTGTATTTTGTTTAAAATATTAAGAATTTCTCTCCTAATCTATTCTGAGAGATAGTGTCTTTAACACATAGAATTAAAAAAAAAAGAAAAAAAGCAGGTATGAGCTCAAAATCACTACATGAACCAGGGAGTTCCTGAGGGGATGGAAAAATATGCAAATCTGAATTGGAGTTACGATCGATCGGCACTTCAGGAGCTGCCTCTCTGCACGTATATGCAAGTGTTAATGTTCCTCTAAGGTTCACAGCAGCAGCCAGCAACCGCGTGCTGCTGGGAAGTTTTTTTCTGGGTTCCTGACAAGCTGCCACTTGCAGCTGAGTGGCCCCAAAACTTCCTGATTTATACGGACAAATGATCCCTGGAAATTAACTCTGGATATCAAGTGCCGGCAGCAGGAGGTATCCAGCCCGTGACAGGGGACTGACTCACTCCCGCGGGAGCTGTGGTTCTGTAACATCTTCGCTTTTCCAAACCCACGCTGAGGCCCCTTGAGCTCCCCCCAGGGAACAGACACCTTGTGCTGCTCCAATTTGGCGGCTGGTAGACGGCACCGAGATTCACGAGGAAATGATTGAGGGATCAAATCACCCCTTTGAACATCTACTCAGCCAGTGTGTTTGCCTTAAAAAATGTGAGAGAAAGCAGCAGCTCAGAACTGTGACATTCCACCTGGCTTTACTCATCCGCTTTCTGAATTCCAGAAAAAAGAAGACACCAGACAGGCCAACCTGGGTCCCATTTCTCCCTAATTTCTGTTTGTCTTTCTCACAAGGAACCTGCTAAGCTTCCATGCCAGAAAAATATTAAAAGCAGCGATCACCCAGGAACAGCACTGACTCAGTGCTGGTGCAGAGGACCAAAAAGAGCCTTTCCCAGAGCAGTTCTCCAGGCAGCACTAAGTCAGGTTTCTCCAACATGGGCAAAGCTTAAGCCACAAGCACACAGCACTGTTTATTTCTGTGAAGAACCTAAAATTCTGGGAGTACTCAGGCAGCAGACACATTTAGCTGAGAGATGCCATTTTGCGTCCCCTTTCTGACCATCAGCATGTGCCTTAAACCACAGCTTTTGGTCTCTCTGTCCATGGGAACAGCGCTTGGGTACCACGAGCTTTTGAAGGGAAACTCCATTCCTCACACTAATTGCAGCCCATCCATTGCACCCGCCTAAAATAATTAAGCAGTGGGATTCCAGGCACAGCATCTTGAGATCAGAAATGACTGGGAAAGAGTGGAAAAATTAATAGGTTGGCTCTGCAAAGGGTGCTCCAAGGTTGCCTCCCAGAGAGTTGTATTATTTACCTCGGGTTTGCAGGCCATTTCATTAAAAATAAAAATACTTTGGCTGAAAGGAGGTTGCTTTCCAGAACGCGGTACAATCCTGCTGCCAAATTTAGACACATGAACGTAGAACCTGGCCAACTTTTAAGGGTAGTCTATGCAAACTGTGTATTTGCTCTAGAACAATCCAAGAGGACTCCAGCAACCATAACTTCAGCTAAAGAAAACAGGGTGCTGCTTGGTTTGCCTCCTTTAGAAATTTGTCAGAATTTGTGCAGAACAGCACAAGCCCGTAGAGTTCTACAGAGCCATGGAACCTGTCAACTCCGTCAAACTTGGGGATGCTCAGGTAACAAACCATCTCAAGAAAGGGAAAAAAAAACCCAAACCCAACCAAAAAAAACCAGTAAAGCTCATTCAGAATTCCCAGTCCGAGCTGGGAAGCAGTCCCATGACACCAAACGCAGTAACGTGCATACCTCCATCATTCCATGTGGAAACGTCCAAATTACTTTAGCTTGGCAGCCCGCCTCCAGAACCAGCTGTCCCTATACTGAAAGCTACACACATGTATTTTTATTTGCTCTCTTTTCCTCTCCCCAGCTCTATTTCATAATTAGAAATCACTCAAGAAGGTGTTGCACCCAAGGCACAGATATCAAGATTGTTATTTTCCCCCTCAGTTTCTTTTCACTGTCACAGGTTTTTGCATAAATTACTCGTGAGAAAAAGCTTTTCCTGTCTTTCCGAGGGCTACAACCCTCTTCCCTTCCCCAGGGGACGGATGATGTTATCAGAAAGTAGGACACATTCAGCTGTCCTACCTTCCGCTGGACCTACAGCAGAAGTTCTCCCAGATGGCACGATGCCAATAATAATACAGGCCACACTCCCACATCACAAAGAGCGTAAAATTAGGCACTGAGGGTTTGCTGGAGGATGCCCAGTCAGACCTAGAGAAAGCGACAGAAAAGATCATACACAGCAGCATCTTCTGGTCTGTAACTGGAACAAGATGGATGGTCAGAGAAGCCAAATCAAGGCTGGCTAAGCCTGTGTTATCGGTCACAGATTCTGCCTTAAGGATGTACCTGCTGATTCTGGTGCTGGACAGACTCCCGCTGGCTCTTCCACCACGAACTCGGTGCTGACAGCAGCGAAAACCTTTTGTCCGTAGAGGAAACAGCTCTGACTCAAAAGCACCAGGGAACAGAGCTGGTGAGTAACGTGGTGCTGTTCACACATAGTCACACTGCTAAC